>NW_019154096.1:71203491-71592342 GCF_002288905.1 Enhydra lutris kenyoni | reverse complement strand
TTGCACCCAAAACTATAAGATACCTAGGAATAAACCTAACCAAAGAGACTAAGAATCTATACACAGAAAACTATAAAGTACTCATGAAAGAAATTGAGGAAGACACAAAGAAATGGAAAAATGTTCCATGCTCCTGGATTGGAAGAATAAATATTGTGAAAATGTCTATGCTACCTAAAGCAATCTACACATTTAATGCAATTCCTATCAAAGTACCATCCATTTTTTTCAAAGAAATGGAACAAATAATCCTAAAATTTATATGGAACCAGAAAAGACCTCGAATAGCCAAAGGAATATTGAAAAAGAAAGCCAAAGTTGGTGGCATCACAATTCCGGACTTCAAGCTCTATTACAAAGCTGTCATCATCAAGACAGCATGGTACTGGCACAAAAACAGACACATAGATCAATGGAACAGAATAGAGAGCCCAGAAATAGACCCTCAACTCTATGGTCAACTCATCTTCGACAAAGCAGGAAAGAATGTCCAATGGAAAAAAGACAGCCTCTTCAAYAAATGGTGTTGGGAAAATTGGACAGCCACATGCAGAAAAATGAAATTGGATCATTTCCTTACACCACACACGAAAATAGACTCAAAATGGATGAAGGACCTCAATGTGAGAAAGGAATCCATCAAAATCCTTGAGGAGAACACAGGCAGCAACCTCTTCGACCTCAGCCGCAGCAACATCTTCCTAGGAACATCGCCAAAGGCAAGGGAAGCAAGGACAAAAATGAACTATTGGGATTTCATCAAGATCAAAAGCTTTTGCACAGCAAAGGAAACAGTTAACAAAACCAAAAGACAACTGACAGAATGGGAGAAGATATTTGCGAACGACATATCAGATAAAGGGCTAGTATCCAAAATCTATAAAGAACTTAGCAAACTCAACACCCAAAGAACAAATAATCCAATCAAGAAATGGGCAGAAGACATGAACAGACATTTCTGCAAAGAAGACATCCAGATGGCCAATAGACACATGAAAAAGTGCTCCACATTACTCAGCATCAAGGAAATACAAATCAAAACCACAATGAGATATCACCTCACACCAGTCAGAATGGCTAAAATTAACAAGTCAGGAAATGACAGATGCTGGTGAGGATGTGGAGAAAGGGGAACCCTCCTACACTGTTGGTGGGAATGCAAGCTGATGCAACCACTCTGGAAAACAGCTTGGAGGTTCCTCAAAATGTTGAAAATAGAACTACCCTATGACCCAGCAATTGCACTACTGGGTATTTACCCTAAAGATACAAACGTAGTGATCCGAAGGGGCACATGCACCCGAATGTTTATAGGAGCAATGTCTACAATAGCCAAACTGTGGAAAGAACCTAGATGTCCATCAACAGATGAATGGATAAAGAAGATGTGGTATATATACATAATGGAATACTATGCAGCCATCAAAAGAAATGAAATCTTGCCATTTGCGATGACGTGAATGGAACTAGAGGGTATCATGCTTAGCGAGATAAGTCAATCGGAGAAAGACAACTATCATATGATCTCCCTGATATGAGGAAGTGGAGATGCAAAATGGGGGGTTAAGGGGGTAGGAGAAGAATGAATGAAACAAGATGGGATTGGGAGGGAGACAAACCATAAGTGACTCTTAATCTCACAAAACAAACTGAGGGTTGCTGGGGGGAGGGGGGTTGGAAGAGGGGGGTGGGGTTATGGACATTGGGGAGGGTATGTGCTGGGGTGAGTGCTGTGAAGTGTGTAAACCTGGTGATTCACAGACCTGTACCCCTGGGGATAAAAATACATTGTATGTTTATAAAAAATTAAAAAAAGAAAAAGAAAGATCAGCCACACCAGTTATCAGGGAAATGCAAATGAAACCCAGAGCGACACATCACAACACACATATCAGCATGGCCTCCCCAAACAGGGACAACACCAACGATGGCCAGGATGTGGCAAAACGGGAATCACTCATCCATGGCTCATTGTTGGTGGGAATGAAAAACGGTACAGAGATTCTGACAGTTCAGCGGTTCCTTATACAACACGCAACTAACAACGACCCAGCAATTGTGCTTTTGGGCATTTGCGTCAAAGGAACGAAACATGTTCACACGCACACAAAAACCCGTATACAGATGTTCACAAGAGCTTTGTTGGTATTCACCCCAAGCTGGGAACAACGCAGGTGTTTCTAGATCATGGAGCACGACTCAGCAAGTAAAAGGAGTGAACTACTGAAACATGTAACAACCTTGATGAATCTCCAGGAAATTAAGCGGATTGAAAAAAGCCAATTCCAAAAGGTCCCATACCATGTGACTCCATTTACAGAACATTCTCAGGAAGCCAAAATTACAGACATAGAGGACAAACGAGGAGGCACCAGGGGTTGGGAGTGGGGAACAGGAGGTGGTGGGCGTGGCCCTAAGGAAATGGAAAGGGATCCTTCAGGTGCTGGAAATAGTTCTATATCTTGACTGTCTCAACATGGATATGAGTGTGCACTGTGGTTCGAAAGATGCTACCCCCGGGGGAAACTAGGTAAAGGGATCAGGGACTTCTCTGTATTGGGTCTTGCAACAGTCTGCTCATCTACCATTGTCTCAACATAAACAAATTTAACTATAGGATTTCATAGAAAAATGTGGCCTTTTGACTTCTCTTGAAGAGATAGGAAGGTCTTATAACACTGGGCCTGCACTCCCACCTGGCAGCCATCAGTCGGAGCTGACGGTGGGGCCTCCATCAGACAATAGGACAGGATCCCTCCTGTTTGCCACAGTCCTTCCTTCTCCCTATTGTCTCACATCCTGCCATTGACCACAATTACTTTTCTGGCATGGGAATTTGCCACATTTTGTCTTGATGATTCCTGTTCCTCCTTGAGAAAAGAATATCGTAGGGAAGAAGCAGCAGAGGGAAAGCAGATTGCTTTATGCTGGCTTTCAGATCCAATTATCTCCTTCAGAAAACTCAATACCATTAATCCGAAATTTCCACGGTGTGTGAGATAAACAGGAAAGCGTCCCCCTGATTTTGTTCACCAGGGCATTGAATTAAGTCTCTCAAACTGAAAATGCAGAATTGCTATAAAATTTGAATATATGTTAAGAATCCCAGCTGTATGTGCCATCAAGCAGTTAAGGCTCATCCCTCAGTTGTGAAAACCTTCCCTAACATGGAAATGATAGTTCATGTTTAATCTGCTCAACGTCGACAGATTTGAAGATCACTCTTTAAGGGCCATTACTTTATTTTGGGGAGAAGTGTGGATAAGTTTTTATTTCAGCCCCCTCCAATGTATCCACAGAAGTAAATGGATTGGGGGGGACACAATCTGGGGAAAATATGCCAAATTCTTACTATGTCAATTTTAAAAGCACAGAATAAACAGTTAAACTAGGTTTTGTAGGGGGTGGGGGCTGGGTCGCTCAGTGGGTTAAAGCCTCTACCTTCGGCTCAGGTCGCTCAGTGGGTTAAAGCCTCTACCTTCGGCTCAGGTCATGGTCTCAGGGTCCTGGGATGGAGGTCTGCATCGGGCTCTCCGCTCAGCGGGGAGCCTGATTCCCCCTCTCTCTCTCTCTGCCTGCCTCTCTGCCTACTTGTGATCTCTATCAAATAAATAAATAAAATCTTAAAAAAAATAAACTAGTTTTTTTTTTTTTTAATATGGTTTATAAAATCAGGGCTAGCCTTGATACAAGAATTCTGAAAATGCAACTGGTAAATGCTTCTGGAAATACATATGTGTCCATATGTATCTATGCATAATCTGTGTTATAGCTTGCTCCTTCCTGGGTGGAGAGGAGATGCTGAAAAAAAAAAAATCTAGTCAAGGTCAGTCAAGGGACCCTCGTAGGTTGGGGTGGGGGGGAGACCCTGACACCCACCTGGCTTCCCGAGGTGCTGGTCTCGTTGCCCATGGCGATTCAGGTGCCAGCGTCTCTCAGGATTTTACCAGAAGCCACTAGAAGAAATAAAAAGGTATACACATCTGTAAAATTGAAGGAGATCTGAGGCTTTTTCTGCGGCATGTCTCCCCAAACTCAAAAGCCAGATGATGGGAAAAATGGATCTCTGCGGTCACATCATGGAAAAATCACCCTTGAACTGTTTTCTTCTGCTATATGCCTCCCAGACTTCTTTCCCAGGACGGGCTGCTGTGTTTACTCCCTAGCCCGGGGTTGGCAGCCGCTTCTGAAAAACGAGTTTGTTCCTGAGTGTGTGTGAACGCCAATGCACACACAGAGGTGTATCCAGTAATGGAGTGACAGAAGGGACGCAGGTGCCAAAGAGAGCTCCAGGGGTGGCGTTCTCGGGGTGCTCTCTGTTCCCAGTGGTGCTCATGCTGGAAATGCTGGGTGTGGCACTTCCCCCGACAAGTGACCACAGAGCCTGGTGTCCCACAACAGGAGGCACGAAACCCACTTCCCTTCGGCAACATATGGTTTTTGTATTTTTTTACTCTAAGCACTTGTTTCATCAAATCAGTTTCGCTTTTGCACATATTTCTACAAAGGCAGAATGGTTTTCTTGGGGAGGAAAATGAATAGCTGGGGCCAGACAAGGAATCAGTCATCAGGTACAGCGGCAGGCGGCCCAGACCACTAGACCCCATTCCATCGGGCTCACTTAGCGACACTGATGACTGATCACCGTGTCGTGAGGAGGCGTCCACACAGCTCACAGAGTTCCACAAGACCCCCTAACACCAGCAGGACGGGGACTCTTACCCGTGCTTTTGCGGCACCGGAGAAACTAAGTTACAGAAAACTTGTAAAATTATCGACTTTTAGAGCTGGAGCCTTAGAGATTACCAGTCTGATCTGGGGGCACTGAGTAGCTACTGCGTGCTACGCGTACTGAACGGCCACTGGAAAAGAACATGTGAGCATTTTCAGGAGCACCAAAATGCCCCCAAACTGAGAAAATCGAAGTGACATCACTGTAGTGAACGACTGATTCTCTCGTTCCAAACCTTTGGGTCAAAAGGATACAACTCCTTAAACTTTTCTTGCCATTACTGTTCATAAGATGGACAAAAAAAGTCATATCCTCGCTAACAGAACATAAAAATCTTCATGTAGCTAAAATTAATCACTTCAGGGTTTTTTTCTGAGGTTCATTTGCAAAATGATGCCTCATTAGCAAACAATGATGAGTGTTAATCATTACTCCCATATCAAGGGTTGTCACTTCCCCTTGCTCACCAGTTTAACCTACAGACAGTTGGGATTTCATACAGTTCGATGTAATATTGTATGTATGTATGTATGTATTTATCAGAGAGAGAGAGCACAAGCAGGGAGAGCGGCCGGCAGAGGGAGAAGTAGCCTTCCGGCTGAGCAAGGACCCACCCCCCGACGCCGCCTTGCAGGGCTCCACCTGGGATGATGACCTGAGCTGAAGGCAGCCGCTTAACCCACTAACCCACTCAGTTCAATGTAATATTAATTTTTGCAACTCATTCACCAGATTAAATTAAATAATTATATTAAAAATCAGAGTACTTGGGGTGGCTAGGTGACTTCGTCGTTAAGCAACTGCCTTTGGCTCAGGTCATGATCCCAGGGTCCTGGGATCCAGCCCGGTATCGTGTTCCCTGCTGCGCTGGAGGCCTGCTTCTCCCTCTCCCACTCCCCCTGCTTGTATTCCCTCTCTCGCTCTCTGTCAATTAAATAAATAAAAATCTTTATAAAAAAATCAGAGCATTTGAACTAGCTTTTGCTATAGGAAAATAGACTAACCACAATGACAAAACTGTTTCTGGCTCAGGGAGCCTGCGTGACCCAGTCGGTTGAGCCTCGGACTCTTGATTTCGGCTGAGGTCATGACCTCTGGGGTGGGGAGATGGAGCCCCCGTGTTGGGCTCTGCGGTCAGCAGGGAGTCTGCTTGAGATTTTCTCTTTCCGTCTCCCTCTGCCTCTCCCTCTTGGGCTCGCGCTCTCTCTCTAAAATAAATAAATCTTTAAAAAATAAATAAATAAACCTACTTCTGGCTCCGTGTAAATTTCAAAACCACGGTGAGAAGACGTGGCCGTTTGGGGAACCCTCCTCCCAAGCGACAGCACCGCCAGCCCCTCGGGCTCCCCCAAGACCAGGAAGGCAGGCGGGTGCGGCTCTGCCGTCTACTTACATTCGGGAACGTCTGGGGCTTTGGAGGCTGCGGGCCCTCAGGAGGTCTGCTTTCCAGCCACTGAACTTTCTCTCCCATTCAGAGGCAGGTGAGGCCTCCTCGGAGGCGCTGACCCACGTCATCCAGTTGGGCAAACAAGCCGTCTCCGCCCTTGACACTGACACGAACCAGCTGCGCCTCCTACCTGGGCTGCGGGGCCGTGCGCAGCCGCGGGGATCGCCCAGTCGTGGAATCAGCATGTCTGAGCCCAGGGTGGCGCGGGCCCTTCACGCAGAGGATTTTCCCCGTTATTACAGGAGCAGGGCTCCTTTCAGAGAGGGCTTATCCCGACTAAACCTGGCCTCGTGACCTGACCGCACCAAAGCGCTCAGCCTGGTCCTGCCCTGCAAGCCGGGTGTTCCCTCCCAGGGTCGTCTGCTCGCCCCTTTCCGCAGCAGAGCAGGGACAGACCTTCTGTCCGGAAAAGGAGCAAAATGCGCCAAGGGCTTCCTGGTGGCGCTTGGGGAAATCCCCCCTAAATAAAGGGGCAAGACAGAGAAAACTTGTGCAATTACGAGGACGCCGGCAGCCCGGCCCCTCTGGATGGTGTGCTGTGCGGAGAATGTACTCACGGAGGCGTGGCTTCAGTTTCAACAAGTGAAGTCCTAAAAAGCCACAGGCTTGGCGGGGCCCGCAGAGGCATACCTGCCCAAGGGGGCGGAGGAGGCCTCGGGGCCCTTGGGTGGGACCCACGGGCAGCCGCTGGGAGCCCCTGGAGCCAGACAGCCTCCCACCTCCCAGGATTCCTTCCGTTTCCACGGGTCAGCCACTCTTCTGCATGGATGCAGCCGGTTTCGGTTTTGTTTTTTGGAGGCAGAGTCCCTCTCTCTGCAGAAGCCCCGATCCCTGCCTCAGGGTGTGACCTCTCCAGGGAAACAAGTCGGCTTTGCCCCCAAGGCTCCTGGAGACCAAGCTCGAAGGAGTGCGGGAGCTTCTTGGAGGAGAGTGTTGGATGTGGGGGTGGGGGGATCTCGCGGCCCCCACTTGCGGTTCCGACAGAGCAGAAGTGTGTAGGATTCAACAAATGGATGGGTAACCCAACTGTGGCACATTCATACCTGGGAATATTTTTTTTTTAAGATTTTATTTATTTATTTGACAGAGAGAGAGATCACAAGTAGTCAGAGAGTCCGACAGAGAGAGAGAGAGAGAAGCAGGCTCCCTGCTGAGCAAAGAGCCCGATGCGGGGCATGACCTGAGCCGAAGGCAGCGGCTCAATCCACTGAGCCACCCAGGCGCCCCCATACCTGGGAATATTAATCAGCCATAAAAAGGAGTGAAGTTCTGATTCCTGTAACCAACCCAGATGAGCCTCAAAGACTTATTGAGTGAAAAAAGTCAGACACAAAAGGTCACATGTTGTGCGATTTCACAGATAGGAAATGTCCAGAAGAGGCAAATCCAGAGGGACAAAAACCAGGCTGATGGTTTGCAAGGGCTGGCAGCGGGGCGAGTAACTTCTTGATGGGTTCAGGGTTTTATTTCGGTGTGATGAAAATATTTCTGGAACTGGATAGAAGTAGTGGTTGCCCAGCATTGCGGATGTGGTAAATACAACCGCACTGTTCGCTCTAAAATGGTTAATTTTGTGTGACATGAATTTCGCCTCGTGTTTTAAAGGTGTGTGTGTTTCACATCTTGGGGTTCTGCATCCACTCTTATTTGAAAAAGGAGTTCCATGGAGTGGGGGGCAGGAGGAACATCTGAAAACTGTTACTTTTATGTTTATTAACACCAGGTTTCTGTACAATTAAGGACTGGTGGGATGAGAAACAAGAATGCTAGCTTTCCCCTTTCCCCACCCCACCCAAATCACAGGAGAATTCTTCTACGGAAGAATTCTTCTAAGTGAAATATGTTGGATGAGCTAATTGGAAATGAAGAGAGGTCATTCAGGGTGCAACAGGGGGCAAACGTAGAGAACTAGAAGGGGAGGATTGGAGGCAGACTCCTGAGGGGAGAGGAGGAGGGAGAGAGGATGGCCAACCAAGATGGTGGAGTTGCATGAGGACATTGAATGTGGGGAATGTTCCGTATTCAGTTTCAGCTGCGTATTTTGGCAGTGTGAATTCCTTCCACAAACCATCCCCTCTGCCACCATTGGTCCCTAGACTGCCATTGTCATGACTGCTGGACACTGAGCATCACCACTGACACCCATCCCACCGCCGCTGCCTCTTGCCCAGAGGTGGCCACAGCCAGTGGGGAAGGGAACGAATAAATAGACCGACTTTTCAGCTTCCATCCCAGAAGCGGGTGCTCCATCTCTTATAATAGATGGCCTGGGCACTGGGGACATGTTCAGATGCCAGGCACTATGGAATCCAGAGTGTCCACATTCCTCAGTCGTGACTGCCTCTCCCCAAGGCAGTGCTCTGATGGCGCCTCAGTGTCAGTCTCCGTGACTTACCACTGTCTACACATGTCCGTGCTGATCAGCTTCCCTCTTCGTCTTCTTCCGGGCTGGACATTAAGCAAGCAACCAGATTCCCATTTCCCACCCACACGTGTGTGGGTTCCCTTGTCCATCTCTGGGACACCCTCCCTTTGGAGGCCGGGGTTGGGATCAGGAACCAGACTGCTGCTGTGTGAATACCAGCTTCGCCACTCACCTGGCGTTTACATTCTGGCAAATTATTTCATTTCTGTGTCCTCAGTTTTGCCATCTCTAAAATGGGAATCATAGCAATACCCGCCTCTTGTGGCTGTGGTGATTTAATTTCAGTAAAGCTCTCCGAACAGGGTAAGCCCTCCATAAACTGCTGTGTATTCTCTGACTGCTGGCCGCGGGTCTGTTTGGAATCCCGACAGGCAAATCCCTCAGTGAAACAAGGCTTATACTACCATCTTTTTATCCCTTCAGTAAAATCGTGAATTTGGGTGCAACTACTTAGAGATTGGTACATCTACAATAAGAGCTCAGCTAAACTGACTTGTGCACTAGAAGAAACACACGGGGACTATGACATTTTAAAACACGGGCTCAGTTAAGAAAGTACATGGTTTCAAGCCATTTACACTGAAATGTTTACTGGGCTGGTGACACACCATTCCAATCCCGTCCCTCTCCCTGGCCATCGTTGGGCACCAGGTATTACCTTAGCTAGAGGACCTCTGTGTCTTCAGGCGAATGAAACTGCACGTCTTTCAAAAGGATCCACAGTTTAGGCTTCTAATTCATCTCAGTGGGTTACTACAAATGAGAGCGAGTCCACAAAGTTTTCTTCTACCCACTTGTCTCTGTGCGGAGCCTAAACAACCAGCTGACCTCAACCCTCCCATAGATTGAATATATAAAATACATAAAAATATATAATTAATTATATAATTTTAATTATGTATACAATTTATATATATAATTACATATAATAATATATAATAATGATATAATAATATAATTAAATATATAAAATTCATTTTAAAGGATGATTGGGAGGATTTTTGTTTCTCAGCTGGTTTACCGGTGTCACATCATCAGAACCGCCAAAGACCCCGAATGTAAGACAAGACAGTCTTCGACCCATTAATTCACGCCTTCACGTGTTCTATAAATATTGAGCTTTTTTATGTACCAAGCACTGAGGGGCTCATGTGCTCTTTATTACTTACGGCGAAGCGATGGGTAGGTATTTTCTCTTTTTATGGATGAACAACCGAAGCCCAGAGGAATCGAGTCACATGGTCAAAGGCCAGCAGAAAGCAGGAGGAAGGATGGGGAGTCTGGTTGGCCCCAGGCCCTGCATTCACGAAGGATGCGAAGCTACCAACTTAAAAAATTCTTCTATACAGTTCAAAGGAAATTGAAAACTTTTTTCTCCCATTTCTTTTTCTGCTCATTGACTTCTAGAGCAGAGCATGGTTTTTAGCTGTTGGCAACGGGCAGTTGGTTGGGAGGGTCCTAACTGATGCAACCCCGCTCTTGATCTGCAAACAGTGCGGGGCTGGGGCCGCTCACTTGGCGCAGCGGCTGAGACAGCCTAGCAGGGCTGCGTAGCCGGAGCACTGCTGAGAGGAGCCGAGAGAGCAGAACCGGGGAAATGGGGCCTGGGGCCAAGTGTGGAGGAGGAGGGCGAGTGGAAACGTGAGAACCCGCACGGCAGCTGGGTGCCACAGAGAGGCCGGTGGGTGGAGGACGCCGCTCAGACCCAGATCGCCATGTCCAGGTCGGGCCAATGCCCCATTTTACGTGCTAGGTGTAGGGTGGGGAGGCACGGGGAGCTGGGAAATCAGAGACAAGATCACGCCGGCCCCATGGCATTGACGATAACACGGAGGCTCAGAGAGGTTTTGCAACTCACCTCCTCTGTCTTGTGAGAACAGCGTGCTGGGATTTGTGATACATCAGACAATTGTACCGAGTTTTCTACTTAGGGATTTTTCTTCTCTAGGTTAAAAAACCTCTTTTGTGTATGTGATGGGAATGTATCTGGTTTAAGGGCTTAAGAAGTTTTGATTTTTCTTCCGCATTGAGCACGTTAGGTTGTTAGTGCTGGGTGAAGCTTGGAGATCATCTGCACCAACACCTCCTTCACACACGGAGAAACCGAGGCCCAGAGGGTGGGGATGAACTATGCTGGTCTCCCAGGGAGCAGGGCCCGGAGCCCGATCTAGACCGGGACCGGCGTGCTTCCTGTGAACATCCGACCCCTGAGCGGGCCTCTGCCGGCTCTGCTGTCGCCTCCGGACGAGACCAGCAAGGTCAGCCGACACCTGCCTTCCCTGCTGTGGCATGGCCCTTGGGCCAAGTGGCGTCCAGCCAGTCTGGTCCTGTGAAGGCTGAGCGTGTGGGAGGTGATGACTGGAGGCGTCCAGTTGTGTCTGCTCCCCGAAGGTGAGCTCAGGTTCACAGGACCAGCGGTGACTTTGGCAGCCGGACACACCAGCAGCTTGTTCCCACAGACAGCCCCAGCAGGCAGGAGACCTCATCTTCTCCCTCCAGTGGCCGAATTCAGTTGTTCCAGCTCCCAGCCTCACACAGCTGAGCATGGAGCTACTTATAGCTCCGTTATCATGTTCCCTTTTAATACAAACAAACAGCCGTAGCCTGGGAAGGGGAATTATTGAAAGACCTCGCCTGCCTTCTGGTCTGCCGGGGACCTGGCAGCAATGCGGGGTTTGAGTGACACAACAGCGCCTCCTCACCACTTGCCATCACCACCCCACCCCACCCCCGCCTCCCATATTTTCCCCTCCCCCATCTCCGAGGCCACCAGGAAACTCTGATGGGAGAAGCCCAGCCTCGTGGGACCTGGGGACTTGGGGGGAACTCAGAAATGATCTGTCCTGCCCCCGAGCCAGAAACCACGTCACCCAGCCCCGCTGCTAGGGAGAGGCTGGGCCAGATGCTGAGTTTCTGCTTCCCAGCCTCAAACCTACTGCGTTCTAGCGGTGGGGGGGCTCCACCAGCCCACTTTTGTGAGGCCCTGCAGGTAGAGGCAGAGGCCTGGCTGGAAGGAGGAAGGAGAGTGCACTCCTTCCTGCCTGTTTTTCTAGTTCCCGGAGCAGTGTCCAGCCTCTCGGCTTCCCCTGGGGGAGCAGGGGGAGGATAGTCCCCTCCTGCCCAGCTCTGGGGTCCCATGTGCAGTTGTCTCAAGGCCTACAGAGCTTGCCTCATGGCTAGGGCTCCCTCTGAGGTTCCCCTCTATGGGACCCCCCCCCAAGCCTCTAAATTTTAATAATTCCTGCTTCTCTCTGGTCCCTAAGCCCTGAGTTGATAACCACCTCCTGCAGGGGCCGCCTTCCCTTACAACTCTGAGCTAGCTTTTCTGCCTTGCTATTTACCTAGATAACAATTCTTTACAACCAATTCTCTCTGTTAATAACCAGGACGTTTCCATCTTCTAACTCGACTGGCTGATAGGCTGGCAGGGCTGGGATTCCAACCCAAGATCTTCTTTCTCCTGGTTCCGTACTCCCTGCTTTGGAATCCAATAATCGTGTGTTCCATTCAACCAATGACAAGGTGAGTTCCCTCCATTCATCAGTTCTGACTTTAGTAAGATGTGGTTAGGATTCCCCACCACCCCCGGCAACCCACTGTCACCCAATCACAACATACACTTGCTGTCACGCCAATGCAAGTCTCTACCAGCAGCTGTTAGAATCGGGGTGCACGATAGCTCTAGTTCATCGTGGGGCTTCCCGACCTTTCATGTCTTGGCCTGCATACTCTACTGTGAAGACATGTGCCCCGCCCCTGACTTGGGGACATGGACAAGGCTGTGTGAAGCCTCATGCCCAGCCCGGTGACCCAGGCTCCACCTGACCACACCGAGAGCTGAGGGGTTTAGAATCCTGGCGAACCCATGGCCTGCCTGCACACGAATGAGCCCTGATCCACGCGGAGAAGCACAGACCTAATCTAACGCCCCCATTTTACAGATGACCAGCCTGGGCCAGAGATCTTTGGTAGCTTACCCGAATTTAAATCTCAGCTCCCCTTCCCCCTCCAGCTGCCTAGTCAGGCTGATTCACAGCCCGGCACCAGAATTCCTCTTGGGAAGGAACACTCTTTGGGCAAAGAACCGAATTTCGTCTGTGTAGGTGGTGAGGGTTGGCAGGAGCTGCAGCTCAGATGGCTAAGGGGCGCCCCGTGTGAAATGAGAGTAAGGAGGTTTGGTTCCTGAGGTGAAGGTCAGAGAAGAAGACAGAGGGCAGAGGAAGAACCTGGGCATTGGTGTGAGATAGAGAACAGTGGAGGAGAGTCAGGGAAACGTCCCCTGGAAGCGGGCAGAGGACAGTTGAATAATCACGCCCAACGTCACTTTCCTTCCGTTGTAGCGCACAGCCCTCCTTCCGGGCCCCAGATCGTCACACGACTACAGTCACAAATCCCTCGTGAGCCCTTTGTTCTGCTGTGTTTTACTTTTGGCAAGGGTTAGGGGGCTGAACCTTGAAGAAGCTGCATTTTATTCATATTTGGGTCAATACAAATATGGTAGACAAGTAGGCACCTGAGAACAGAGGAGACTGGCACATACAGGCCCTGGAGGGTTCACAGAAATCGTGGGGTGCACCTTGGCAATCCACTAGGCATGGGCTTGAGCTGGAGTCTACAGGCGCAGAGAAACACCAGCTGACATCTGGATGAGCAGACATTTGAAAACTTAAATAAAACCCATAGAGTCAAAATTGGGGATCATGCATGTTGTTTGTACTCATCTGAGTTTTTTTTTAATTTTGTTTTGTTTTTTAAAGATTTTTCTTTCTTTCAGTAATCTCTATACCCAACATGGAGCTCAAACCTACAGCCCCAAGACAGAGTCCTACGCTCTTCCGGATGAGCCAGCCAGGCACCCCTGTTTGTACTCTTTTTTTTTTTTTTTTTTAAGATTTTATTTATTTATTTGACAGACAGAGATCACAGGTAGGCAGAGAGGCAGGCAGAGAGAGGAAGGGAAACAGGCTCCCTGCTGAGCAGAGAGCCAATGCGGGGCTCGATCCCAGGACCCTGGGATCATGACCGGAGCCGAAGGCAGAGGCTTTAACCCACTGAGCCAGCCAGGCGCCCCTGTTTGTACTCTTTTTGAAACTGCTTTTTGTTTTCCATTTCAGTGGCATATCAAAAACAATTCCTCATGCCTGTAACATCTGATTTAATAGCTGAAGTGGACGTCAAGTTGTCTCCGAGTGTTTGCTTGGAGATCTCGTTCTGTATGCTTGTCTCGGCCTGGATGGTTGAAGACGTTGCCGGGTGAGGAGCCTGGTAAGCCTAGACCAGCTGCAGGTCAGACCCAGCAGGAAAGTACTGAGTCCAGAGAACTGTGAATGGGGGACCGACTTGGGGGCCCAATCAGGTCGGCAGCATCAAACACAGAGGTAGGGACCGTCAGGGTGGAGAACAGGTGGAGGGCTGGATGTGCAAGGACACAGTGCGGCTGGAGGCCGTGGGAGGGCTGCTGCCAACGTGGGGATGAAGGACATCTCCAGAAGCACAGAGGCTTCTTCTTGTCTCAGGAGAGCATTGTAGTCATGTGCAGCTTTTTGATGGAGAGACCTGGGTTCTCCACTGGCAATCATATCCTGGGATGTTTGATACAGGTCTTGAAGGGCCTAGTTCATCAGCTGGAATCTGGTTCTTTTGGGGGGGACAGAGGCCAGGTACTTTTGGTGATGATGCTTTCTAAGTTTTGCACGTCTAAGCCAGAACATGGGAATAATCATGGACTCTTCAGATCTGCTTGAATACCTCCAGTGATGGGCAGTTCTCTGTCCTGAGGCTTCCCTCTGGAGAGAGTGATAACTGGATTTCTGGGAAGTTCTTTCTTTTGCTCCATAATTGAGGTCCCACCCATGATTCCATGAGATCATGTCCCCAGGCTCTGGACAATAATGACACCACGAGGCCTGGGCTGCTCCGTGGTCAGTGGTGAGGCTTGAGGACAAGAGGGACAATCTGGCTGACCTTATGAACAATCATCTTGGGCTGGCCCTTTTACTCAAGGGTCAACCTAAATTTGCCTTCTTCTGGGACCCCTCTGAATCAGCACTCTCTCAGCCTCACAGCTGATGAGTAGTTATTAAAAGCTAGCCAGCCCACAGCTGACACAGACACCTGAAGGATCCCAGCCGAGACCAAGAGAACAACCCAGAAGAGCATCTGAGCCCAGCCCCAATGCCAACCACAGGATTAGAGACTAAATTAATGGTTTTTGTTTTATGAGGGTCGTTTGTCACGTGGCAAAAGCTAACTGATAAGATTTCCCCCAGGGGGCCCATTCACTTTCCTTTATACCAGCCTACACCCAACCCTGGCTGGCCATCCTGAAGATCTGTGCGTCAGAGCGCAAAGCACGGCACGTGACGGAGGAGCGGGGGAAGGGTCCTATTCCTCTCCCCGGTAAAATAACAATTTACAAGCATGGCCTCTTGACTACCGGCCATTAGCATCATCTTGGTCCATGCCAGACTAGGTATCACTGCTTTCTATCTCTCTGAGGATTATGTTCTGAGCACCCCACATTTGAAACAGTGCACAGTCCCTTAGTCCAAAATGGAAACGTGAAGGCCCATATTGGTCTGCAGTAAGGGGTCTCTTCTCCTCCTGCTAAAACAGATATTTGATGACACATTCAAATACAAGATTCTCTTTGCTCACGATTTTCATATGGTCCTAAGCACACTGGATATTATCAAAACCATATTTCTTATGAAAACAAGCTGTTGAAACCCGCAAACTTTCAGACATCATTGAATCGAAATGCTAAACTGTGCTGTCGTTTTTGGAAATCAAATACAGTATGAACATAATTGGGGACTGCAGGCCAAGGGGAGGGTGGGAGGAGATGGGACGAGGGGGTGGGAAGGAAGACCCGGCAGAAATCCTGAGTGTGGATGGGATATCAGTGCCAATTATATTGGAGCCAAGATATTATACTGATGAGCCATATGTTAAAGCTGCATTAAGAAATTAAAGATATTTGCCTTTTATATGACGTAATATGACAAATGCAATTATTAGCCCTTAGAGAGAGTTTCAGATAACATCAGGCAATTTTATTATGTAAAATAGAAAATAGCTTTTTAAGACTTTTGTTCTTCAATTTTATTGTAAACTCATCTTTTAAACTGTAAGGTTAGTAATAATTATCTTATCAATAAGACTTTGTTAAGTCCCATTTGCTCAGACTATAATGCTTTCCAACAAGAACAAAAAGAACATCTTAATCATATTTTCCTGTTTCGTTTTTTTTTCTAATTAACTTTTGGAGTAGTGACCTACATCCCAATGCTTCCTCCCCAAAAGATATAAAACAATGAGGGACACCTGGATGGCTCAGTGGGTTAAAGCCTCTGCCTTCGGCTCAGGTCACGATCCCAGAGTCCTGGGATCAAGCCCCACATCGGGCTCTCTGCTTGGCAGGGAGCCTGCTTCCTCCTTCCTCTCTGCCTGCCTCTCTGCCTATTTGTGATCTCTGTCTGTCAAATAAATAAATAAAATCTTTTAAAAAAAGATATAAAACAATGAGAAAGAGAAAGTCAGTGTGTGCAACCACCAGACCCTCAGGATAACTTGAAGATCAGAATAGAGACAGTTAAGCATTCTTCAAAATAACTGTGAACGAGAGGAAAGTCACACAATCCCAGAGTGCAGTTTCGCATGTGCCCACCTCGGCCCTCCATGAATCTGTGGAAATCACAGGAAGACCTAGTTCTATAGGAAAATAGCAGAGAAGACAGAAGGAAGCTAAAACTCACGATTAAGTTTCCTGGTTGGACTTCAGACGTGGGACCCGGTGCCTCCAGGGGAGCTCAGCCCAAGCATTGCTTCCCAAGCCCCAGCCCCTCTCTCATCACCCACCCACCCTGGTTTGGTTCTTAGGACCATGTGTCTGCCCACTACCTGGCTTCGAATGTGGGGTTGAGGACTCATCTTGCCATGTACAAACACAGCTCCCAAAGGATAACTTCCTGAATTCCCTAGGGGTAGGATCTGCCCAGCTGATAAGGTTTGGTACTAACAACTGACTGCCCACAGGATTCGTTCCTCCTCTATCTAGCTGCTCTCCAAGGTGGGCATCTGTGGTTGCGTCATTTCCCCTCACACCTGTTCACCAAGACAAGTCAACCTGAATCTCCTTGTTTAGGCTCAAGGAGGGAGAGGTATTTGCAAAAGCATGGGCAGTCCCGGGGCAGTAGAGCAGGCTGGAGTTGGGAGAGAGGGAAGTGTATCCAAGACATGCCAAACAGCGAAACTTCCACCAGGCGATGCAAACAATAACATCACCACATGTTCTTCAAAGAACTGGAACACATGAGAGGAAGATCTTGTGACTGACCAGGACTCAAGGTTTGGTTGTCTCATCTGTTCCCTTTGAAACACGAGACGCGAGATAACTCTGTCAGATCCTAACTTGAGCCTCGTTATCTGCTTCGGCAGAAACATATTCGCAGGAGTGGGCTTTTGAATGGCCAGAACCTTGCTTTTGAAGCCCCCAGACTGACCAATAAAACCATGTCCCCTCAAAATGAAAAACTTGCCCCCGCTCACAAATGACCACTCCAGCCGTCCCACACCATACCCTTTATTGTCCCTTCACCCAAAACGAGCACAGCCAGAAAGAAAAGTCATTCGTGATCTAAGCCTTGCAACTCAGGATTCAATAAGCATGAAAGGCAACAACTCTGAGGAAAGGCAGTCCTTTGGTAGAGGCTGGGAATTTCTTTGGAGCCCCAGAATACTAAGACACAACCAATTATAGTCATTCCCGAACCATGTGAGCAGCTCGACTACACAAGATTAGCTCTCTTTGCTAGAACACAGTCTGTCTCACTGGGTTTAATCTCTTTATAATTCTTTGGCATCAATTCTGGCATGGGGCTCTGCTGAGGCCATTCCCTGACTTGAGAGCGGAGCAGAATTTCCCCTTTTTAGGTCACAAACTCAGAGCGCTCACTCATCCCAGCGGCTCCCTCCGCTGTGTCAATTTTAAACACCCTCATTAACAACATTTATGAAAGGTTGGCGAGGTGGCAACTCTCTTGAGTTGTTCCTGCCGTATGCAGCCGTTTCATCAGGCTGAAACACAGGCCCAGACTTGCCGCAGCAGGTAGGACTATAAAAACACAGATATCTACCGCTTCTAAACAGAACGGAATTAAGGACCCCAGGACAAAGGTTGTGGACTGTCCAGTGACTCTCAAAGGGTTCAGACAAGCCAAGAAGTGCGGTCTTCTTGGACAGGGTCAGCTGCTCCCTGGTGTTGTCACCTGGATCTCGGTCCCCTGCCCTGCCTTCTGTACTGGGATAGGACCTCCTGTGCTGGGGTGGACCATCTCACCGGGGCTTCTGATCTCCTTGGGAATCAGAGATGGAGAGCACGGTCTGCATCCTAGTGAGTTTGGGTTTCTACAGGTCAGCACCCCAAAGTCTGGTGCGATGCATTTGTCCTGGCCCCCTGGTGTTGCCTCTATGCCCCACACTCCCCTGGCCCATTCGGTGCACATCATTGCGTCTGTGTAGCGGCACCCATCATTGCAACCAGCGTCTCTGCTGCAGTCCCATAAGATCAGACGCTTGCGCAGGCAACTTTTGAGGGCCTGCCATTGGCCTTTACTCTGAAAATGGCTCGTTTTTCATTCACCACCTCCCACGGACACAGCATGCTGCCTACCCCACCAAACCACCTCCTTCCTAGACACTGCTGATGGGCTTAAGCTGGGCCAGTCAGATCTTCTCTTTTGATATGTAATAGGGGTCCTGGAAGTTAATCAAGATGGGGGGGGGAACATAAATCGCCAGGCAATGAGGAATGGAGGCTAGGATCAGTGCCAGAGAGACCTAGAGATGACGCGTGGTGACCTGAGGGAGGAGCAAGGTGAGGAGCCCAGCAGACACCCCCCACCCTCACACCGGAAAGAAGCAGACCCCAGCCCACCCTCACACCGGAAGGAAGCAGACCCCAGCCCACCCTCACACCGGAAGGAAGCAGACCCTAGCACACCCTCAGACGGGAAGGAAGCAGGTGGTAGCGGAGAAGCCCGGATGCAAGGAGCTGCTACAGCCCAGAGCGGTGTCTTCTCAACTCACAGTGAGTTTCTGCTTCTTTCACCCGATGCTCCCTGATGGACACCATGATCAGAAGCGGCCAGGATCTGCAGACTGTGGCCTTCGCTCTGTCCTCACCCTCCCTCAACATCTCCACAGCCTCTGTGACACTGTCGCCCCCACTTCCCCTGAATTTCTGTCCCCTTATGCAGGCGCTACAAAACGCGCTTTCCCTGGCCTTCTCCAGTGGCTCCTCCCACCCTCTCAGGGAAACTGTCTAATAAGACCCAGGCTCTGGTCTTCCAGCCTGGTCTCCTCAGAAGCTTCCCTTTGTTCCCATAACTTCCTCCACAGCGTCCAAGCAGAAGGTTCCAGATCTAGGCCTCCATTCCTCACTTCCTCCTGCACCCACTGTGTTTTCAACTGTGGTGGAGATTTCTACTTAGATGATTCACAGTCACTTAACCTCGTGAAATATAAATGTGTATTTTTCTTCTTCAACCCAAACCCTCTCTTGACTCCCTGATTTCCACTGACAGGATTGTGGTCTTTCAGTCACATCCCCTGGGGCCCTCATGGTAATTCCGCGTCTCACAGTGATCTCAGCTCGGTCTCTGCCTCCCTTCCAGCCCAGGTGCTCCGCGGGCTCCGGGGTCACGTGAGAGTGGCTTACAACGGTACCCTCATTCCCAGGACCTGGTACATGGGGTCACTTGAGTGTTTGCTGAGAGGACGGAAGGGATGAATGATTGTGTTTTAATGTCGCCTCTCATTCCTCGTCTCTCTAATACACATTCACGGACACCTCTGGATTCTTCCTTCCCGGAGTGTCTTTCACTGTCCCTTTCCTCCCATTCCCTTTACTTCTGGGCCAGACCCTTATGACTACCCATTAGAGCCGCTGCAGAAGCAAGCCCGTCTCCTGACTGCCATGACAAACACGACAAGGGGCACTCTGGGAACATTGTGGGTGCCGAGTTTTTGGATCTTCCCAAATCTCCCCTTCTAAACAGAGCAACAAGATAGGAAAACCAAACCCTGTGGACTTTTAAAGCAAAACTTGACAGTTAGCCTTGTCCTGACCATCGACCACCAACAGCCACAAGACCCACCTCGGATTGGTGTCCATGCAGGAGGACACGGACAGAGGCCAGAGGGCCCTGCCAGCTGGACCTGAGGGCAGGACAATCCCAAAGTAGCCAACAGGTACTCACTAGGAAGGACAGTGTGCCAGTTGGGGAGCAGCAGCTAAAACCGGAGGAGGTTTGCCCCCTGCACACATGCATATGCAGAAATCACACATGAGAGGGCATGTAGTCTGAGTCTGGTCATTTCTGTTTCATGGAACATCCTATGAAATAGACCCACACATGCACACACAACACACATGCACTACCCTGGCTTTCACTAAGCTGTAAGATTTTCAAATGAGGCTCAGCACTCTGCCCTCCCTTGGTGTGGCCTGATGAGTCAGTTCTAACCGACACCAAGTCAGACTCCGAAACACAGTGTTTGCCGAAATCCCATGGCGGCTCAAGTTGGTAGCCACAGCACCAAAACTGGTCAGAAAAGGTACTTGTGTGAGTCTAGAGAAACACTGCAAACATGTCAAAGTCAACACCATCAGGAGTTTTAAAATAACTTGTGCCCATAAGGTCTCCGTGTATTGGGGCCTCAGGGGGTCTATGAAACCATCATTCTGCAGAACCATAAATATTTGAAAATCCAGTTTGCAAGGGGCAGAATCATAACAGAGGCCAGAAGAATGAAATCTCCTCCCACCCAAACCCCTTTTTTAAGAATGAGGGGACCAAGGTCTAGATCCACAGGGACTCATCCTACCAACAGGAGACAGTAACTTATTGGAAAGAAAAAAATACATTTCATGCAGCTTAGGAGACCATGGAGTGGGGGAACGTGGCAATAAGAAGCACAAATGTGCCTTTCATCTCCCTTTATAAGGAAAGAAAAGAAAGAAATGCATTTATTCCCTCTAATCTCGGTAGCCAAACCAGTTTTAAAGCCACACGTTGTTCAAAGGAAGAAAGCTGGCCGTCTGAGACGTACTTACCCAGGGTGCTCTGAGCATGAGGAGAGGAGAGCTGAGAACAGGCCTTCTCTTCCTGATGTGAGGACTTCCCAGCACTGCCCTCCACCCGTGGTCTGTCTTCCCCCAGGATCACATGGAAGTGTTCTATAAATGTGCATTGGCTTAAGGTTGGGAAAGCTGGCCCGGAAAGCAGCGGCGTGTAAGCAATCTGACCCAGGCTAGGCAGCGGCTTTCCAGAAGGCTCTGCAACCCTGAGGGGGAATAACAGAGGCCAGCGAGCTTGCAGGTGCCCAGAGTCTGCAGCTCCCTGTTTTTCTCACTCTACGTTTTGTTGGGGACCCGGATCCCGTCTCAACTGCCTGGGGCTGCAAATTGCATTTGTTTGGGGCAGTTCTGTATTTTGGCTTGGACCAGCCACTTTTCAAAACAAAGCAGCCTTAAAAACCGAACAAAATGAAAAACTATAAAATTAGAGGTGCTTCTGGTAAACGGGAATAGGTCTTTGTCAGCTTCTCCTGACCTCATAAAATCAGGCTGTCCTTTTTGAAAAACGTCAGTGTGCTCCCTTCAGAAAGGGAGGATGAGCAGTTACTCTTAGAGCATTTCTAAATGACAAAGCTACCTAAAATTCCATCAATACTGAATGAATTAAATGTGCAGCCGTATGATGGAAAACAAAGCAACCATTAGAAAGAATGGAGCCCTTTAGGTGCCATCAGTGAAAACTTTCCAAGATACATTGGTGAGTGGGAAAAAAAATTGACATACATAACAGTATGTATAACGCTACCATCTGTGTAAAAAAGGTATAAATCTATGTGCATGCTACATTATATGTAGTATGTTAATTCTATGCTCTGAAAAAAATCATACTGCACTATATATATCTTTTTTATTTTTTATTTTTTGGGGGGGCAGAGGCATAGGGAGAAGGAGACAGAGAATCTTAGGCAGGATCCATGCCCAGCACATAGTCTGAGACAGGATTCGATCTCATGACCCTGAGTTCATGATCTGAGCCGAAATCGAGTTGGACACTTAACTGACTAAGCCACCTGGGTGCCTTACACTATTTTATAATATGTATAAAAATATATAAAATAGTGACCTTCTGGAAATTCACACAAGCAACTGGTGGCAGTGACTGGTTGCCACCAGGAAGGGGTGGAAACTGGGGGACAGGGAAAGAGGAAGACTGTCTCCCCACATGTTTTTCTATTCTAGGAATTGTACCTCACGTGAATAATAATTTTTCAAAGAAAAATTTAAAAGTAATCTAATTTCCAATAGAAATGTTTAATTTTCAAAATTGCTTTTCAGGCACTGAATTCAATTGACCATAACACTTATTTATTTATTTATTTTTTTACATATTCAACATCTTTTATTGGGTTGTAAGGAGCCTGTCATACAGAGGCCCCGTCTGTGGGTTCCGAAGGAGGAGTCTGAGGGCTGGATGCCTGGGCCCTCGCTCATCTCCTCTGCAGCCATGACTTGGAGCAGGTGTCCCCGAGCCTCATTGGGTGCGGAACTGCCCCACCGCCCACCTTCTCCATGGGCCCAGCAAGGCCTAAACAAGACGTTGTACCTAAAAGCTCTCTGCAAACAGAAAGCCTTTATTCAGGAATAGAATTGTTCGCAGTGATCACATTTGGCAGGACTTTTTTCTGAAGTTCTTGGGTAATTCAACACTCAGAACACAAATGTTCCCACGAGCACAAGCACAGAGGTAAAGCAGATACTTCCAGAGGGCCTGGGTCTACAGTCGCCAGGGTGGGTTTTCTCCTTAGCACCAGTTTTGATGTCCCCAGCACCCCTCCGCTGTGCAGGGCGCCTCTGTGAGTGGCCTCCTGGCATGTCCCATGGTCAGGTCTTTCTTCGGCCTCCACCTTCGGTCCCCACTTAATGCAACCAGGAGCAGTTTTCAGCGCTTGCATTTGCACTAACACATAATGCTTGGTTGAAGATGCCTTGAGATGTAAGAAAGCTTTTTTGTTTTTTTGTTTTGTTTTGTTGTTTTGTTGTTTAATTACGCTGAGATCACAAGTCAAAGTCCCAGTGCCCAGGAACAGGGTGGTTCCCACCTTTCCCATAAGAAACCGCAGGAGTGGCTCAGCGGCTGAAATGGCGCCACCGTGTGGCAACACTCTCAGGGCCGCTTTAACCCTTCATGTGACCCGCCAGCCTTGAAATGCTTCTCCACTCAAACTCTAATTACCCAAAGCAAAAGATTGTTTTAATCTGGTGAGATTTGAAATTTTCAAATTTGCTCATAAAGTGCTGTTTCATTAATATTTTTATTGCGCATTACTTACTTGCCCCATGTAAATTCACATAAACGCGGCCTTGCTGAAAATGACTGGCATATGGCAGAGAACACGAGAAAAAACATTTCTCAGGCAGTGCTTCGAGCTGGTGATTATTTTAAAATTCTGAGAGGAAAATAATTCAAAGTGATGTTATGACAGCAAACAGGTGGATTTATAAAAATAAAAGGATAATATTTACAGCCTATTATCTCCCTACACAGTGAAAAAGAAACTCTCGTTAATGAAGCAGGCAGAGCTCCTTTCCTTTGAGAGTTCACTGAAGTGACAGCAGGGATTTTTTTTAAGTTTGTCGGGACCCTAAGAAAGCAAACTGGGACGGCACCTCGGTCAAGCGATTGGTCCATGTCTGTGGACGCTGGGAAGGGGATTGAGATTTGGTCATGGAGGACACAGGAGGCTCAGCCTAGAGCTGGGGTCAAAGGAGGTGGTGGGATTTCAGCCCCAACAAGACCCAGTCTGCACTGCAGACCCAGGACAGAAATCCCAGGAACAATGGAGGGAACAAAACTGGGGTTGAATATTTGAAAATTAAAAACAGGCCTAAGCAGAGCGTGTGCCTTCCCCTTGTCCCATCCTCCCCTGACGCCCACTGAGCAGACAGAAGCTGAAATCAAACAAAAACCAAACCTCCCACATAGTCTGAAATTAAAAATTCAATAGAAGGCTGAAGGCAAACAAAAAATATGTCAAAAAAAAAAGAATTAATAAAAGACTTAAAATATGAAAAAAATATTACAGGCTTAGAGAATCAATCCATGAGATCCCGTATCACATTCACAGAGAGGCAGACATGGAACCAAAATGTGGAAGGAAGAAATTATCAAGGAAGTAATATAAGAATATTTTCCAAAGTTGAAGGAGGTGAAGCTCCAGATCGAAAGGGCCCAGCACAGTAACTTCACAATCTCTCTCATGGTTCTGTGGGGTTGGCTGGGCTCTGCTGGGTGGTTCTCGTGTGCAGGGAGGGCTCTCATGGAGCTGCAGTCACACGAAAGCTAGAACCAGAGCCATCTGAGGGCTCAGTAGCTTGGATGTCGCAAAGCCTCATGCACATGGCTGGCGGGTGACCCAGGCTAGCAGCTTACCTGTGACCTGCACATCACCTCTCCCTTTGTCCTCAGCTTCTTTACAGTATGGAGAATAGGTCCTAAGAGTAAATGTTCCACTCAGCAGAATGTAGAAGCGGCAGATCTCTTAACGCCTCGGTCCAGAACTTAGCACAGGGTCACTTCTGTATTCTGTTGGTCAGACAGTCGTGGGGCCCACGTTAAAGGGGAGGAGACAGAAATCCGCTATCTCAGTGGGAGGAGTGTCAAAGAATTCACGGCTGTCTTCAATTCACCACCAACCCTACATGTTTCTAGAAACAAAACAACATACGTCAATTACTGATAATGAGAGTCAAAACCAAACTCACCTTCCAGCACTCTCTCCCCTGGGTACCGCTCTCCACCTATGCGTGTCTTCCTAAAGTTTCGAATGTGCCAGACTCATTTTATCCTCAAAGACTTTTCTTTGCCCTCCCCTCTGACCAGAATACGATTTCCCTGCATCTTTGCGTGATTCATCAAGTCGAATCTCAAATATCCCCTTCTCAGAGAAGATGTCCCTGCCCATCATATCTAAAATAAGTTGCATTCAGCATTTCTACCCTTAGCCTAAATTCTTCTAAATCCTTCATAGGACTTGGGGAAAGTGAGGAGTAACTGCTGATAGGTATGGGTTGTTTTTTTTCCTGAGGGGATGAAAATGCTGTAAAGTTGATTGTGGTGATAGCTGCACCACTCTTGTGAACATAATAAAAACCACTGAATCGTATACTTAAGAAGTGTGAATTTTACGGCAGGTGAATTATAGATCAATAATAATAATAATAATAATAAATCTCACTCTGGCCTTCAGAAGTGAGTCAACATATTTAAATTGTTTTGCATCTCGGTTCCTCCGGCAGGTGTGAGTATTAGTATGGTCCCCGATCAGCAGCCTGGGTATCACCTGGGAATTAGAAATGGCCAATTAGAGGCTCCCTCCCAGACCTACTAAATCAGAATCTACAGTTTTAACAGCCATCCCCAGGTGAATCAAATGCACACTAACATTTGGAAAGCACTGGTGTAAAGTGTTACTGAGGGCATGTAGTCGAGTTTTGGGGTGACAAATATATAACAGGTGTGATCCCATCAAAACACTTATTAACGTGGGATTAGGAAAAAAATTTAATTCACAGGCCTTTTTTATTTATGCACAAATCCTCTTTAATGTTAACGAAATGAAAGAAAAGGGGAGGGAGAGACTTGGAAGACCGTATGAGGCTCAAGGCTTACGCATGTTCCCAAATGTCCCAAGCTAACACTGGTTTGTTTGTTTTGCCAACTGGAAACCGCTCCAGGTGCAGAAGTTTCAAGGGCCCGTTGCTGTTTACTAATATACTGTGGCTCTTTTCCATAAAAAGAGGGAGGAGACCGTGGGGTGGGGAGACTAACAATCCTTTTAGACCTTTGGACCCGTAAGTCTTGAGAGCCTGGAAAATACTCATTTGCACCGTTTAATTAATAATTTGCACATAGTTTGACAATAGAGATGAAAAATTAATATTTTTTGTTAAACATCTCATCTGAAATGATAAAAATAACGCATCACTGAAACAGTACAGATTTCATAATCTCTCGCTGTCTCTTCTCCCCATTCCTGTCCCAGGTAAGTGGTATTTGTGGCGTAGACGCCTTTCTCTGGGTTTGTGTTATACATCTGACCACAAGCGGCCCCTCTGCTCTCCTGCCAAATCACAGAAGAACAGGTGCTTTCTCTCTTGTCTGCCTCCAACTGGGAAGCGCTAGGAACCACGTGTCCCTTTCCTTCCCACACTCAGGGGTCTTCGCTCACCTGGCCCCGAGGTCTTGACAATAGGAATGTATGTCCCAGTCCTGGGCTTTGTTTCCTCTCAGAAGCTTTTGGATCAGCCTCTAGATTTAAGGGAGGGTCTTGGGAAAAAGAAAAGTCTCTAGATCTGGAAAGTTCTATCCCATGAAATTTATATAGTTGAATCCTGTTTTGTTTTGTTTTTTAATTTATTTGACAGAGAGAGAGACAGTGAGAGACGGAATGCATGCAGGGAGAACGAGAAGCAGGCTTCCTGCTGAGCAGGGAGCCCCATGCAGGGCTTGATCCCAGGATCCTGGGATCATGACCTGAGCCAAAGGCAGACTCTTAACGACTGAGATACCTGGTGCCCGTGGCTGACTCCTCTTCTTAACTGAAATGTCAGCTTTTCAGAGGAGACTTCCCGGACTATACCTCAGCTCAAGTAACCCACGCACACTCCTCACTGCCTGGTAGGTAATTCCTTGCCACAATATGCTTTTTAATTGCCTCAGATTGCCACCATCTGAAATTATTTATCTATTCCTTGTTTGTTGTCTCTCTCCCTGATAAGATTGCCAGCTGGCGCCTGCCTGCGACAGCAGGGATCTTGTCTGTCTTGCTCGCAGAGCCTGGCATCTCATGGGCACGTGATGCCCTTGAGCTTGAACAGTGTGTGTCATGGGCCTTTTGATGCTCAGGCCCTCTGCCCCCCCGCTGCCTCAGAGCGCACCCACGGCCTGGGTGGACAGTGTTCACATGTCTAGAACTCCCACCTCGAGCTCCTGGGCTCTCTTTTGTGTTCCTGTAGAAATTCCCTTTATTCTCAGGGAGCCCGGTAGCGCCATACAAAATATGGTGTATACAGGATTGAGTCGTTTCATAGCACGAGACTCTTCGGACACGTGTGATTATTTTCCACCTTGAAGGAAGCAGTCCCCAGACACCACATGATGCCCCAGTTGCCAAACCCTTGCTCTCCTCCCCGCCTGCACCCCCAACTTCCCTCGTGGGCTCCTTCCCATCTCATGACCCGGACTTCCCTCAATGGCCCTGACTCTTCTACCCAGGTCAGATTCCTGCCTAGCTCCAAATCCTTTCCTTCTGAGCGTTGAACACAACAGGTGTTCTATATTCGTCTTTGTCTCACTGGCTTGACATCTGACTACCTCCAAAAGCCGTCAGCTTCCCGAGTGTAGGCCCTTGTTTGGCTGTCTTCAATACTGTATGTCCAGCCTCCAGCCCGTGGCTTAGCACCTAGTGGACCCCTCGATAAACATGCATTAACAAATGAAGCACCCAGAAAAGGGGCAGATTTTCATCACTGACTCACGTAATCATTAGCACAGCAGGTACTATGGGAGGACTAACGGGTCAAGTTTTTACTACCTTCAACCTTCTCCTGGAGCCTAGCCGGTGAGGAGAGCCAAGATCTATCTCCCTGAGAGATAGACTAAATATCAAATCACACCAAGTGACATCTTTACGACACTAGCCACTATAAACGCATTGTAGATGACCTAACTGGGTCGTGGCTGGACATATCCGGAATTCCTAGCATCAAATCAGATCACACCCGAAAGATCCCCCTGTGACTGGCTGGCTTCCCCAGCGCCAGAACAATCACACACTGTTTCCCACCCGAGAATGTACATGTTTTCCCATTTGAGTTGCAAGAATGCTGGTGCCCAGCTACATGGTGGTGGAGACTCCATGCACCAGGCCATTCCTTGCCTCTACCTCAGCCCCAGCTGGAACTCTCCTGCATCCCTCCCCTCTGCTGGGTGGTCATGAAGGCCTGTTTTTCAGATGTCCCCCTCTGGGTTAGTCCTAACTTAGTTCACTGTCCTATCATGTTAGTTAGGAGGGTGACCCAGAAGCTCATCTCCCAGGAAGGGAGGAGGGATTCTACTCAGCCAGCTCTTCTCCCCTCACTGGTCTCTGCTCCTTCATCTTGTAATGCTTTGTTCCTGATTACTGTTTGTGACTACTGTGCTAATCAGTCTTTCCTGTTTCAGGCACAGTTCCTACTTTCTGGATCCATCTGGTTGCACGTTCGGAGTCTTTATATCTTGGTAATAGAAAATCTAAACCAAACTGGCTTAAGGAAGAAAGAAATGCATCATTTGGGTTGTTTTGTGAGCCAATCACAGAACGCCCGGTGAAAAGTGATTTAAGCAATAAGGACACTTATTACCTCTTGTGACAAGATATCCAGGGGGAGGACTGTTGCAGCTTGGGATCAGCAATTTTGCTAAGTCATCAAGGACCTGGGGTCTTTCTGCCTTGTAATGTTCATTTGTTAATTTTTCCTCATGTGGCCACAAGATGGCTGCCTCATTGTGAAGAACACACGTGGACAACCTTGGACTACACGGGAGCATTTCCTTTCAGTGTCTGTTTTTAATGTGGAGAAAACGTTTTTGAGAAGACCTTCAGTAGACTTCTCCTTAGTCCTTTCAGTCAGGATTGCGCCATATTCCATGCCACAGGTACAAGGGGAGCTGGGAGGGAAGGTGAATATCTGGTTTTGTTCATTTGTTTGCTTTTTGGCCTCTGTGGTGGAAAGGGGGCTTTGACAGTAGAGAACAAAGGATAGGGAAACAGAAATAGAAGATATGTCTCCCATCTTCCCCTGTGGTGGGGTTGAGGCCATGTGACCAGATCTGGCCAATGGACTATGAGCAGCAGTGACATGCACCCATTCTGGGTTGACACAATTAAGCCAACTCACTAATCCTGGACTGTCTACTTCTGGACTTCCAGTGTCACAAGGAAAATTCTAACTATTTTGGCTGAGGCCTTGTAGTAGAGTTTCTATTATACCTAGCTAAATAGACCCTGATACACCTTTCACCCATCATTTGGGTTATTTTCCATTTGTCCTCAGCCTTACATCAAATTAATCTCCACCTTTCTTAGCCTTGCTCTGCTCAGAGACTAATTTATGGAGTGTATCACACAGGTTCTCTTGCCCTCTAACTTCATGCTGCCCTTAGCCAATGAGAGGTAAAATCGTTTGAAGACATGTTCGGGAGAGAGAGAGACCAAGGTGTTTTACCCCCACTTCCTCTTCATGTCCTCTTTTCTCAGAACTTCCTCTTCTTTTGGCATGACTGCATGTCTCTAGGACCACAGCTCCTGTCTGGTGGCCCCTTTTCCATGGCCTCAACCTTCATCGGGTTCTGGTGACACTGCTTCTTTGCTCTGACACTTCAGGCCCAGAAAGAGTAAGGTCTTCCCATGGCTGCTCATCCCAGGTACCACTGTTCGTTTCCTACTGTTGTGAATTACCACAATCCTGGTCTCCACTTTTTGGCTTTGCTTGCTTGTGCTTTTGGGAAACAACATCTGCAGTAGAACTCAAAATATGAAGAATGAAATTTAGGCAGCTTCTGAATATAATTCCATCTGTCTTGGACCCTGTTAAGGATCTTTTAGAATATATTAGTTTGAGAACCTGTTGTGAACATCAACTGCCAGGATGTAGACATTCAGAAGGGATCGTAAACAGAGTTTACTAGGAGAAAGACCATCTTTGTCGTTAATTTTTGCTTGTGGTTCTTCTGTCATCCAGAGTGGGATTGCCCGGGGCCCATGAACCTCATCTGAGGCGCCCCGCGAGGGCTCGGGGAAACTGAGGTCCCAGAGCCACATCTCTTGTCTCCAAGCCCAGCGCGCGCCCCGCTCCAACGCAGCGGCCTCCGCCAACACACATGCTCCGCGCGCCCTGACGTCGCCCGGCCGTGGCTGGGTCCCGGGAGCCGAAGACACCCGGGAAGACGCAGGCCCGGTGCGGTGGGCCTCGGGGGCCCAGCCCGGCCAGGCTCTAATTCCCGCACGGCGCGGGCAGCGGGTCCCCGGTGCGGCCGCTGTGCGGGGCGCGGAGGGCCCGCGCCCGGCCCCGCGGCGCCTCGGGAGCGCCCCGCGCCGCGCCCGCCGCCGGCCTCCCGCCAGAGGCGTCGCTGTGCGCTGGCGCGGGCCCGGGAGCCGCGTTCCGCGGGGAGCGGCGCTCGCGCCGAGCAGGGGTTTCAGTTTCTGGCGCGAACTTCCGCCGTCCCGAAGTTGCTCGGCGAATTGGCGCGATGTCGGGGGACAGCAGCGGCCGCCGGTCCGAGGGCCGGGGCCGGGGCCGGGGCCGCGACCCGCACCGGGATCGCGCCCGCTCCCGCTCGCGGTCCCCGCTGTCGCCCGTGTCCCGCCGCGGCGCCGCGCCGGAGCGCAGGGAGGCCCCGGAGCGCCCGAGCCTGGAGGAGACGGAGCCGTCGGATTCCGGGGACGAGATGGTGGACCCCGCGAGCCTGGAGGCGGAGACCGACCACGGCCTGTGCCGCCAGATCCGCCATCAGTACCGGGCGCTCATCAACTCGGTCCAACGTAAGGCGGGGCGCGCGCCGGGGCAGGTGGCGGACGCAGGCCCGCGCTTCCAGGCTGGGCAACGGCGCCCGGGCCGACCCCGCGCCACCCGGCCGCGCCTCCATTGGCTCGCGAGGCCGCCCCGCGCCGTTGCGTGGAGCGAGTGCGCGACCTTGGCGGGGGCGCGCGGGCCCCGAAGGGGCAGGACGGCGCCGCGGGAGCCGGGACGGCCGGGAAGGGGCGGCGGCAGCGGGATGCGGGGGCCCTGGGCGTCTTTTCGGGCTGTCGGCGGGTCCGGCACGCGGCCGCCCGTCCCTGGGGGAGTTGTCAGAAATGCCAGTCCTCGGGCCGCACCCCGGGCCTCCGCACTCCGAAACTCGGGGTGGCCCGCCCACCGGCCGGGTGACCCTCTAAAGGGCCTCTGTGGCTTGTGAAGTTTGGGAACCACCCTTAGGAGCGCTCCTCGGAGGCTGCAGACGCTGTGGAGCCCTTGGGTGAAGGTTGAAGGCAGCCCGGCCCTTTTTTGAAGTTCATGCTGCTTAAAGGAACGGTCACCTTTCTCTTTCCGAGCCACTTGGGTTAAAAAGATGGAGCTATATGAAGTAAGCCCCCCTCTCCCCAGGGAGCAGGGGGCCGGGCTTGGCTGTACTCCGGATCGGTGATCCGTGATCGCTTTGTCAAGGACTTGTTCGTGCTTCAGGAGCACATTTCCCAAACCTTGTATTTTTTTACATAGAAAACCGTGAGGATATACTGAATGCCAGCGACAAATTAACAGAGGTCCTTGAAGAGGCCAACACTCTGTTTAATGGAGGTAATTCGTTATTTTATGTATGGGAGCTTTTTATTATAAGTTTTAGAATAATTTTGATTATTCAAACAGTCCCCACGTAATAGAATAGTGCTTTACTGGTGCTGGAAGCTTTTTCGTTGTAGAGGTAATACTGCTTTTACTGCACTTAGGCACCCCCCCAGGCCCCCTGAAGGCTTTATGAGAAATTCTGGGGGTGCAGCCAGCGGCCTGTTTCAGAAAGCCCCCCTCCACCCCAGGTGGTCCTGTTGCTTGATCAGGGTTGAGAACTTCGCATGTACTGTTGTTTTATCTGTCTGTGGTCTTGACTGCTGTATTCCCGGGATGCACTTGGTGATTAGAACATGATTCTTCATGCTCTTTGAGGACCAGAAGCTTTACGTCTGGTCATGTCCTAGTATGACTAATGGCCCACCTGTTGACAGCCCTTAAGGTTTTTCTGTCTGCCTGTTCTCAAATGAGTCTCTTTCTAGCTCTGCTCACAGCGTGCTCACCATTCCCCAGGTGGGTCTCCTACATTTGCTGAATCTCATTTGAATCCTTCCAGAACGGGGCATTTCCCCTCCGCCTGGTTAAGTCCCTCCTCCACTGTCCTTAGCTCTGTCTTCTCTTCACTCCTGGACTCCCAGTCCGTGTCCTCAAGGTTCCTCTGGACTCGTTCATGGCCTTGCTGTTTTACTGTGGGTCTTAATCTTGAGCCACACATCGCCTTGCCCTCGGCTGATTCTGCCCTGTGGACTGGGTCACTCTGTAAGGCAAAGTTATTCACTCAACTGGGCTTTGGGAATCGCTCAGCAAACAGAATTCTAGATCCTTGGCATTCATGGTTTTAACTCAGTGGAGGCCTCAAAGCCATCTGTGACAGAGAAGTCTGTGCTCTTCTCTCCATCCGTGCTGGGAGGCGGGTAGCCGAGGCCCCCAGGGGCAGCCCAGGAATGAGCCTCCAGCGGTGGCCTCTGCTGCCCTCTCTCAAGCGTGGTCACTTCCGCTGCCTCGCTCTCGAAACAAAATGGGAGAAAAATGATGTATACAAACAAAACCCAGAGTCAGCCAGTTCAGCGGCCTGAAGCAGGTTCAGGAAGTGGGGGATCCAAGTGAGGAGGCCTTTAGGAGTGAGCCAGGCACAGGTGTTTCTGGGATTGAGTGTTGCCCCATTCCCCTCTTCTTGGCTTCCTTCCCAGATTGCCTTTCCAGGTGTTCCCACAGCACTTTTCTCCCTCTCGGGGCCCATGAGGCCTGCTCTCAACTCCACAGGCCCCGTCCGTCCCCTTCCCCTCTTCCTCCTCAGTTTCCTTGCCTCCCTCCCTCCTTATCTCCTTCTGTTTAAATCTTTTTCTCTGTATAGCTTATCTTGAGTCCTGGTTCCTCTGTCAAACGTTTTCGGGTCACCCATCCTCACAGTCGCTGTCTTGCTGTAGACCGTTGACCTGGTGGCCTGTGCTGCCTCGCGGGGCGGGGGTCCTAGGCTTCCTGCCCAAGCCCGCTCTGTTCCTTCAGTGAGGCTCCTCGACAATTTACTCTTGCCCCTCAACAAGTCACCCTGCCTTACGCGGAGCAGGCCTCCCTTTTGACTTACCTCCGCACAGGTGGGAGTCGTGGCAGAGATGGGCTGCTGGGGTCAGAGGGAAGAGCCGGTGTGGGAGAGGAGAGGGGCTTAGTGGAACTGGAGCTGTCAAGTTCACAGGAGCAGGACCCGGAGGGAGAGTGGCTTTTAGGAGGACTGGGCAGCTGTGACTCCGGATTTTGGTGGGTTGGGTCGAGGAGGCAGGTTTTCAAGGGAGATGGGTATGTTCGAAAATTTTTTTTTTCTTTTGTCCGGTAGGAAATGTCAAGTAAGTAGGTGGAAATTTTGGGAAAATCCCTGTGAGTAATGGGTATATAGTAATGTGTATTTTCCTTCTTTTCTGAATAGTGTCCCGAGCAAGAGAAGCCGTGCTGGATGCCCAGTTTCTTGTTTTGGCTTCAGATTTGGGCAAAGAGAAAGCAAAGCAGCTGCGTTCTGATCTGAACTCATTTGATATGTTAAGATATGTTGAAACTCTAGTAAGTTCAAAGCTACAGAATCTTAATAAAAAATACTTCCCATGTCACATATTGTATAATTATCTGCTCTATTTAGATCTGTATGCAAATGCATTTCACTTCCTTTTTCCTTTTTTGGGGGGACCGGGGCGGGGGGTGGAGGTGGGGGTATGTCTCAGATTCCTCTGAACAGGTCTCACCAAGTTAAATGATGAGGATGACAATGAGGTTGACGGGAGAGCCCTGTGGAGGAATTTAGGGTGGCAGCTTAGAGGTTTAAAAATCTGTTAGCATTCTAAGACTCTGGGTGCTCCCTTTATTTAGAAATGGCCATTTTTTCATTCTCAGTGACCCTGGACCTTTGTCCTGGGCTGGGCAAAACCTACACTGCAGGTGGTCAGAGCTCAGCTGGAGAGGAGTTAGGCCTGGTTGGGCATGATTTCATCGGTCTTTGACAATATCTTGGAACCCTATGAATATACTTGGGGTTTTGCTTTTTTGTGGATCTTTTGTTGTTTTATTCACCTTTATTTGAATGGTTGTTAGCTAAAATGTTTACACTTTTCCTTGGTGGATTTACCAAAAAAGGACAATGAGGCTGACCTTGCATTTTACTATGTTGTGGTTGGTTTTGGTTTTTGTTTTCTGTTTTTTGGGTCCACTCTGAGCTAACCTCTGTCCTAGCATTTCTGACTGCATGTTTATTAAATGGTTATTAAAATGACTTGGTACCAGGAGACTGGCCCAGGTAAATTAATTCTTTTGTAAAGGCAGGAGGCAGATGAATTTTCTGTTGTTTTTAAAACCTTAAATGGTTTAAGATTACTGAAATTTAAAACTTAAAAATTTTCTCTTTTAACTTTTTTATTGTGAGATATAATGCGTTTGGAAAATGCACACTCATGTGTAGCTGAATGAATAAAGTGACCATGTGCTGGGTTATCTTTTTTAAACTTACTAGTATTTATCTAGGTGAGCTGTGTACCGTAACAAATCAAAGTAAATTCTGGAAGTCTTAAGGCATTCAGTGTAAAACCCTAAATTACAGCTCTGTAATCTCTGGGTCAGGAGGGCCCTTCCCAGTACACGTATAGGTACTATAAAGAAAAGATGGGTAGATTTGACCAGGCAGAAATGGACGGGGATGGTAGTGTGGGGGGACTGGTGGTTGGGGACGGAGGCTTGCTGACCTTACGTCTCTGATCAGGCTCTCGAAGCCTCTCTTCAGAGTTTGATTGCTTTTAATAGGGGCAAGCGTCCTGAGGGCTTTTTAATTATTGTTTATGTTTGATATTACTGTTTTAATTTGATAACTTGTAGGTATTTTATGATTTCATAATGTAATACTTTGATTTTCTGTGAGATAGTATGGGATAAGAGAATTATTAGACTTCTAGCAACTCTTCCCAGGAAGGCAGTTGTAAGATGAGCGATTCTCTGACTCTAGGACACTGCTGTCTGGATATACCGAGACACAAGCTGAGTAGAGGTCTCTAGGAGGTTGGCTAAAAACGAAAAATCCCGAAAGCCGGCTAAACTTCCCTGTTCTGTCTTGGAGCCTTTGACTAGGGATGTGATTTCAGATCTGTATGTTGGTTCAGCTTTCCTAATACTTTGATGGGCTAAGGATTCATTCATTCTAATATTTCTACCTTTGAAAGTTGGAATTTATATAAAATTATTTGTATAATAAGAAATGTAGCCAACATGTTAGAACGCTGAGTGGTCTCTTTGCATCTGGCCTCTTAAAGTTTAGCGATAGAGATTATTGGATGTGGTGAATGATTGCCTGTGGCTTAACTGGGGTTTTTTGTTTCCCTTCATTTTTGTAGCTGACACATATGGGTGTAAATCCGCTAGAAGCTGAAGAACTCATCCGTGATGAAGATAGTTCTGATTTTGAATTCATAGTCTATGACTCCTGGAAAATATCAGGCAAAACAGCAGAAAACACCTTTAATAAAACCCATACATTCCACTTTCTGTAAGATTATTTTAAAAATCTGACAGACCAGCCATTTGTAAACCTTAAGCTTTTTTATTATAGGAATGAGAACTATCTGGTAGGGTGAAGGTGACAATCAGGATGCCATTTTTTGGAGATTTTTCTGAAATTTGATTGAAAAGCCCATAAAATTTTGATGTGGATGGAACCTCATCCTTCTGAATTTGGGCAGGAAAGGCTGTGGGCCAGAACCTCTTACCACAGGGCTCTGCTGGCTCCTTTGTTTTCTGGTGTGTGAGGCTTTGGGTCTGGGGCATAATGTGTGACTCTGTTTTGTCATCTTTAATCTTATCCCATAGGCGGATGATACCTCTTATGGAGGGTCTCTCAAGATTTTACTGATGTCTGTAAAGTGCCATTCATTGTAATTGCCCGTTGGATGGTCGCTGACTTACTTGTACTTGAAGCCCGCTTCAGTCACTCACACCAGCTGCCCTGCTCATTTTTTTGGATACAGCTCTATACTTCTGCAAAGTTGATCTTCATGATCAACTTGGCTTCTGTCTTAATTTCCTAGTTCAGCCCTTCTGGAGAAACGAGGACTAGCCCTTACTGGTTCTCTCTTGTAAAGCCACCTTCAAAGGCACTGGTTGTGTCCCCCAGCAGATACTTTCTCTGGGGCAATCACCCAGTTGTTTCTTCCTTAAGTGCTCTAGCTCCTGGCATCTCTCTGTTCCGGTTGACCCTCCCAAAGCTCCAGAGGGCGGGAGTAGCTCAGTGAGAAGGCTTTGGAGATGCACAGGTGTGGGACCAGGCATCCGTCGGCTAATCCCGGGGCCCAGAACCACTGCGTACCTGACAGCGTAAAGCTCAGACTTATACATTACAGGATGAGGTCCAAGTCTGTTCTCTGCTGTGGAGTTCAAGGCTCTGTCCTAAATCCCAGGCTCTAAATGCAGCCTGGGGTGCTGTGCCTTAAACTTTCCTCATCTCGCACAGCGAATCACTCACAGCTTTGTGCCCTAGGACTTGCTCTTACTTTGGCCTGCAGAGTCTTCCCCCGTCTTTTCCATCTGGGAGGGTTTGCCTATCTCCCAGGCCCTAACTTGGAAGCTTCCAGTAACTTCTCCAGACAGAGGCATTATTGTAACATCAGAGAGCCAGCCTGATCCCTCCCATATCTGGAAAGATCTCTGCCCCCATGCTCTTGGAGCACTTGCATATCACCCTAGCACAGCACTGTAGGATCTAGTGTATTATGTTGAGATGGACGTGTGTGTGTGTGTGGATATGGGTCTGTCCGTCTACACTGCACGCTTTGAGCTGCTCAAGGGCAGGAACCATGCGGGTCTATGCTCGCAGGGCCTTGGTCTCTGCGTGGTACATATATTATTATAGCTGAAGTCTGCAGTAGGGTTTTTTTTTTTTTTTTTTTAGAGAGTCCAAAGGAAGAAAGAACCCCATGGCTTGTTCCCCTTTTTGTTCCCCTTCCCCACGTGTTCAGCCTTCCCACGGATCTGAAGTTGGCTTTGCCAAAGAGGCAGTGGGCTAGCTGGGAAGACCACAGGCATATTTCTTGGTTTACTGTTGAGAGCAAAATAGGAAGGCGTTCAGGGGGCATCTGTGGTTCAGTAAAGATCCTAGGAGTCCTTTGAGACACACAAAGGGAACAGAGAGGATGTCACAAAAAGTCACAAGTGTTTTGGTCCATGTCAGTTCGAGTATCAATGGAGCCAGGTCTGAATTCAGCCATTCCGTGGGAACAGCTTCCGGTTAGCGCAATCAGTTCGTTTAAAAACAAACAAAAAAAGACATGAAAGCGTATTTTTCATTAGGTTGGGTTCAATACAAGGAGAGTTCCCTGTGCCAAAGCCACGAAGCGATCGTCCAAGAAAAGGTCCCACGACAGAAGAGAAGAAGACAATGCCTGACCAGGTTTGTTTTTTAAAAACACCTCAGGTTACATTAATACAATGTTCAGGCAATCTGGCCATCTTCCCAAGGTGTGGGGTCTAGAATCAGGTTTGGTTCTTAAATAATTACTTAAATAATTTTAGCGTTTAAACATTTTACTGGATTAGCCCCTTGTCTTAGTTTTAATCCACGTCTGTAGTTTGGATCAGTTCTCCCAAACCAGGGCTTCTTAACCTCGGCACCATCGACACCGGGGGCTGGGTCCTTCTCTGTTGTGAGAGGCTGTCCTGTGTGCTGTAGGACCCCCTGTAGCAACCTTGGCTTCTCCCCATTAGGTGCCAGTAGCCTCCGTACCCCCAACCCCACAGTCGTTAACAACCAAAAACATCTCCAGATACTGGCACATGTCCCCAGGAGGCAAAATCACTCTCAGTTGAGAACCACTGTTCTTAACTGCCCTTTGTCTGTTTTGCTATTTGTGTCCAACCTGAAAATGGTTGATTTGGTAATGTTATTGCTCAATTAAAAAGTTAATATGAACATGTTACTGAAACTAGAAAATCTTTTTTTTTATTTAACTGTACATTTTTTTTAAAGATTTTATTTATTTGACAGAGATCACAAGAAGGCAGAGAGGCAGGTAGAGGGTGGGGGAGATTAAGCTCCCCGCTGAGTAGAGATCCCCATGTGGGGCTCGATCCCAGCACCCCGAGATGATGACCTGAGCCAAAGGCAGAGGCTTAACCCACTGAGGCACCCAGGTGCCCCTTAAGTGTAAATTTTAAGACAAGGATAAAAACTGCTAGCAATCCCCCCAAAAAACAAGAGAGCTAGAGGAGTTTGGATATGTCAGGAGCCGAAAATGTGAATGCGCAGGCAAGTAGGTCAGTCTGCTTGGTAACAACTTTGTATTTTCAGTTAAATGAAATGGAAGAGTCTCATCAAGAAGCAACGGAAAAAGAAGTGGAAAGAATTTTGGGATTGCTGCAGACGTATTTTCGAGAAGATCGTAAGTGTGATACCAAGTTCAAAGTAGAACAATTTGTATTTATCAGTTAGACACGGATCTCTTGCATTGAGAAGTTGTTTTGTTTTAAAAAGCATTTTCAGTTATATGGAATGTTTGATTCATTGTGATTTTCTTTTTGGCATGTATGTTTAATGAAGCTTCTTTCCTTTAGCAATCCCGTGTGAGAGTGCTGGCAAAGTAACTTTCAATTTTTGCTTTTAAAAGATGTATTTTTTTCTGTTAGAAAATAAAAGGTGCCGTAGAAGGGGGAAAAGTAGAGTTGAGTACCCGTTCCTTCATCCCCAGAGGCGGCCTCCTGTACGATGTGCTTGTCTACTTTCAGACCTTCAGTCATGTAACCATGCACATAAGTAAATTGGGGATTTTTGTTGGTTTTTTAGCTTTTTGCAAAGCTAATCATAACATACACATTCTCCTGCAACATGAGTTTTCCGCATGGACGTTCGGCCGTATCCACACGTGCAGATCGCACTTACTCTTTTCAGTGATTCCCGCCGTATGGCTGTATCCTCCATCAGTGGGTGGACGACTAGGTTCTTTTTAGCATTTTATTCTTGGGAAACCCGCTGCAGTGGGAAATTGTGGTACACAACTTCGTGCACACGTGCTGATACTTCTGTAGGACAGGAGGGTTGTCAGATCAGTGGGTGTACATATTTTTAATAGATAAGTCACATTGCCTCCCCAGAAGGGCTGCATCAGTTTCACTCCCACGACAGGTCGAGCGCCCATTTCCTTCCTCTGCTAACACAAGAGAATATTGGTCTTACTGATCGGCAAAAATTATCTTTCCTATTTTGAAGAATCTTTTTCTCCTCTTTTGTCTGTAGCTGATACACCTATGTCCTTCTTTGACTTTGTGGTTGATCCACATTCTTTCCCCCGGACAGTGGAAAACATCTTTCATGTTTCCTTCATTATAAGGGTAAGATTTAAGATTGTTTCTCTTTTTTCTTTTATAGCTTTTAAAATGGTAAATGATGGGGATGCCTCGGTGGCTAGGTCAGTTAAGCATCTCTTGATTTCGGCTCAGGTCATGATCTCAGGGTTGTGAGATCGAGCCCTGTGTCCGGTTCTGCGCTGGGCATGGAGCCTGCGTAACATTCTCTCTCTACTCTACTCCTCTCTTGTTTGCTCTGTTTCACTCTCTCAAAAAAGAGGGGTAAATAATAAAAGCTGTGGATGGGAGCTGGCAAAGGTATTCGTACTGACTGGTAGGTATGGTAGACCCGTTGCAGCGAAGCATTGGCACACAGGCAGAAGAAACCAGCTGAAATGCCTGTGGGCGCCCGGCTGGCTCAGTTGGTGGAATGTGCGACTCTTAATCTCAGGGTTGAGTTTGAGCCCCACGTTGGGTATAGAGATTACTAAACATAATAAACTTAGAAAAAAATGTATGCTTGCTTTTATATTTTAGGAATCATTTACAGAATGAATTGACAGAATTTGAACATGGAGATTAGATCACAGTATGGTATAAATGTGGAATTTCCCAAATTTGATAGTTGTCTTGTAAGAAAAGATCTTGTTCTTGTCGAGGAATATACACAAAGTATTAAGGAAAGAGAGCAGGTTATCTATCACTTATTCTCTCATGAAAATTCCTGATACATATGTAGAGAAAGGGAAATAGTATGGCAGAACTTGAACGGGGGGTGAAGCTGGGGAAAATATATGGGAGGTCTTTACAGAAGCCTTGTAGCTCTTTCAGTTTGAAATTATTTCCAAGTAAAGTTTCCAAAAAAAAAAAAAAAAAGAAAAGAGAAGAATACCCCTATTTAGAAATATACTATGGAAATTTGCTTTCGACTCTCTTTAGTCTTAAAGCAGGTTGTACTCCCACTCATGGAAGATGAATTTGATTTTAACCTCAGTCAAAAATCTTTTATCGACCAAAGTTTTTTCCCAGAAATGATAACAAAGGCGTATTTTGTCAGTGGTAAATGAGTTATGCATAATAAGATGACGAGTGTCCAAAAATAAGCATGAATCCTGTTTAAGAGCCAAGGCTGTTTCGGTCTTATTTAGGAGATCTTAGGAACCTGAGAGGGGACCCCATGTAAAGTCTCATCCATGTAATCTCTTATGGTACATTCTGATCGTCTGGGATCCAGAGTTCTCTTTTTTTCTTTTTAGTTTAGTTTTTTGTTGAGAGAAAAGTGGGGAGCAGTGGGGGGTGGAGAGAATCTCCAGCAGTCTCCCCGCTGAGTCTGGAGCCCAATGTGGGGTTCAGTCTCATGACCCTGAGATCATGAGCTGAGCTGAAAGCAAGTCGGAGGCTTAACCAACTGCCCTATCCCGGTGCCCTCTGGGGTATGGAGTTTTCTAATTGATGTTTTTTAATCCAATGGTTATAGGTTTTGGATCTAATTTTTTAAATCGGCTTTTGACTCTAAATCTAAAATTATGTTTGTGTTTTAGGATGGTTTTGCAAGAATAAAGCTTGACCAAGACCGACTGCCGATAATAGGTAAGTGATAGTACGTTAAATTAGTTTTAGAGAAAATGTGTTATTCAAGTTCATGAAATGCAGTGTTCTGAACAGAACCGAGTTTACATTCTAGGTAACTTTCACAAGGCTGTGTCTTGCTCAGCTAACCAGTACTGCAGAGATGGTCATTTGTTCAAACCAGGGGGTTCATCTGTATCCTTGACTCAATATCCGTGGCCATAAAGATGAACGAGAAAGTCCCTTCAATTCTAATTGAGAATTTCTGTAATCGTAGTTACTGTTGTACTTTCTTTCCTTCTGTTTTCCCCTGATGCCACCTCCTTCTTCTCCTTGAGAGAGTCTTTCGTAGTTGAATAATTTCACTGACTCAGTGAGCCTTTTCTAAGGTTCCCCTGTAGAGAGTCGAGTACTTTCGTAGCCCTGCTTGCTAGTTCACAAGTTCTCAGCTTCTCTTGGACTCACTAGGGCTCAGCCCTGAGGTTGGTAGGTAGATAGGCAGAGGTCTTCAAATGATTGCCACGCATAACTCTGCTGCGGGGAGTTATTTTTTTCATGGGAACAAATGGATTAGTTGCTGCCGTAGTAACTCTTTAACACATCAGTGATGCATGGAATCCTGAAAAGTATGTAATACTTTAAGTGTCTTTTCCATACAGGTTCATTCCTTCTCATTGGTTTCTGTTCAGAGTCCCTCTTGCAATTTGATAACCTTTGAAAACTTTGTCTTTCAAACAGAGCCTGTTAATATTAATGAAGAAAGTGAGGGAATTGACCAAAACACCCAAATTAGGAATCAAGGAATCATAGCTCTGAGTTACCGGGACTGGGAGGTAAAGCTCTGCACGTTGCCCCCGGGGTAGTTCTGCCTCCCACGTCATTTGCTATAAACCGGTCCCCAAATGTTCTTTGTTCTCTGCCAGGAGATCGTGAAGACCTTTGAGATCTCAGAGCCGGTGATCGCTTCAGGCCAGAGCCAGCCAAGGCTAAGCACCTGACACCAGCAAAGGTAAGATTTCCTCCGTGGTATTGAATGTTAATTAGTGCTCCAGACCCCCTCCTTTTTTTTTTTTTTTGCATTCGGGTGAAACTGGGATTTACCTCCCTCTAGTGCTCTATTCTTAGAACTGTGTGCCAGTGAGGAAGGCAGCGCTGGGCCCCGTGGCTTCTACGGATTACTTCGGTTAAGTGGAATATTGAACCCTCCCATCAGCTGTGTTCACTGTCCGATTCAATGTGCTTGTTTTATAGCTAGGAAGTAGAAAAAGAGGATTAGGACAGAATTACTTGGAAGAATGTCAGTAAATGGGCATTTCTGAAATCTGATTTAGGCTATGGAACACTTCTTCATTTTTATGAAGGAGAAGGTGCTAGAAGGAAATCTTTGTGATGATCGGGCATTTACTTGTGGGTGGAAGTCAGGAGACCTGGATGCTCTTTGCTCCATCCCCTTGGTTTAAAATTACTGAACGCTCGACTTAATCTCACTCAGCTTCATTTTGTCTATAAATCTCTCTGTAGGGGCGCCTGGGTGGCTCAGTGGGTTAAAGCCTCTGCCTTCGGCTCAGGTCATGGTCCCAGGGTCCTGGGATCAAGCCCCGCATCGGGCTCTCTGCTCAGCAGGGAGTCTGCTTCCTCCTCTCTCTCTCTGCCTGCCTCTCTGCCTACTTGTGATCTCTGTCTGTAAAATAAATAAATAAAATCTTTAAAAAAAAATCTCTCTGTAAAATGGGAGGTTTTTGAGTTAGATCATTAAGGGTTTTTTTGGTATCACAGATTTTCTATAATTTTGAGGTTTAATACTTAATGTAAACTCTTAATACTTGCCTCAATTAACTGAGCTGCTTTTGTTCCAAGATAACGGAGGGAAAGTGAACAGACAGAGGGTATATAATGGGGGTAGAATGGGCCCCTACTCAGAGAGAAAGGACTAGTTGTTAGATCCTATCAACGTATATCAAGTTCATGTATTATGGGAACTTCTGATTCATTTTATCACTTATAAACTGTTAACCAACTATTTTTCCCTCTTTTTTAGGACTCAAATGGATAGTGAGATCCAAAAAGGAAAGCAGCATGTATTGTATATATTGTATGATTAAACATTTTTAAAAGACAGATTGTTTTTAGTAAAATGTAGCTTTTGATAGTTAATGAATTTGTCATGGTTGTCTTTGATTAAAGGAAATTCACTGCCATATTCACAAATAATTGTAGTTACTCTTTATTTTCCCATCATGCCAGAGTCTGCCCTTTCTCCAGTCCTGTCCCACTGAAACTCTGTTGGCTAGGTTGTTACAGCCTGTACAGCATTATGGTTCTTTTCACGCCTCTTTAGCTGTAAAATTAGCTGGTCAAGTCCACAAATCTTAGGTTGAACTATATGAAATTGTTTTGTAAGGAAAACACAGTCACATATCAGCAGTTTTATAGGCGCAGCCTGTGATTTAGACATAGGAAACTCTTTCAGTCGTCTCCCAGGCCAGGCTGGACACTTGTCCCCAGCGGCAGTCCTGTCTGCACACACACCACAGAAGAAAACCATCCTGCAGGGTGGACACCCCCCCCCCACCCCCCACCCCCGTGCTTCCCATCTTTGCTGGCCCCTCAGGCCTGGCTTTGATGTTTTTTTGCCCCTCCCTCATCCCCTTTCCCACTCTCCAGCATTCTACATCTTCCTTCTCTGGGTCCCAGTCCTTCCTGGTGCGCGGGTGTGTCCGCCACCCTCCATACCTAGCGCTTTCCCTTCAACCATGGTTATCTCTCATAAAACAACTGTCGTGACCTTTAGTTACTGTCCTGTCTCTTCCTGGAATAAGAATTACTTGCGTGCTCCCCTTCTGGCCATCCTGGAACCTGGGCTGAGGAGCACCTCCTTCCCCAGCATTCCCCAGAGGCTGTTTTCGGCCAAATTGGGGATTCCTTCCCAAATAGTTTGATCCCAGGGTTAAATGCTATGCATTTGACACTTAAAAATCCACTCCTGGAGGGGTGCCCGGGTGGCCCAGTCGGTTAAGTGTCTGACTCTTGATTTCGGTTCAGGTCACAACCTCAGGGTCCTGGGATCGAGCCCCGCATCAGGCTCTGTGCTCAGTGTCGTCTGCTTGTCCCTCTCCATCCCCCTGCTTGCTCGCTCGTTCTCAAATAAAATCTTAAAAAATTGTACTCCTGGAAAGCTGTACATCCTCACGCCTGGTGCTTTCCCTGGCTCCCTTTCCCCATCTTACCTTCACGAGTCCTACTGTATCTATGTCCTCAACATTCTCCAAAATTGGTTTGACTCCACTCTGAAAAGACTCCACTCTGAAATGCTCACAAAAAGCATTTGTGTTCCCTGGCTTATTGGCAGCACAGGGTCTGGGTTATGTATAAACAGCTCCCAAATCTGTCCTCCCTTAATCCCTACGGGGGTACTTCGACTACTTTATTAACTCCAAAGAAACTAGGATTTCTTTTCCCTTTTCCCTTATAGCCCCTACTTAATTGGTCATGATATCCCATCTGGTGTCTTGATTCTCTCCACCCTGCCCAGATTTCTGCCACAGACTCCTGTCTGGTGTCCCCCGCTTCCTATCTGCTCTTCGTGTCCCCTCCACATCTTCAGAGCCACTTGTCAGTTCTCAGTGACTCCCCACTGCCTCCAAGGCTTGAAAGACCTCAGCTTGCAGACCCATGGAGGCCTTACATGATTGGGCTCCTTGCCTCCACCCAGGCTCAACTCCCCCCCAAAGTCTCGGGCTTTCTCTTCCATCTCGATGAACTTCACATTCCGTGCCATTTACCCACTTAAAGCGAATAATTCATTGTTGGCTCAGTCTGCTCACAGGGCTCTGTAACCACCACAGCCTGATAGAGAACATTCTTTCATACCCCAGAACATTCTGTCACCCTTCCACATCCGCCTCCTCACCCCTTAGCCCCAACCGATAACCTACCTTCTGACAGAAGTTGCCTATTCTGGACATTTCACAGTAATGGAATCACACACTGGCCTAGACATTACAGTTTTTCAAGCACACGTGTTTGGTGGCTTCCTCTTTCCCTTTCATCGGCCTGCCTTCTGCTTGCTTCAAACTCTGCTCATGTCAGAAATGTAGCAGGTGCCTGAGTGGCTCAGTCAGTTGAGTGTCTGACTCTTGGTTTCAGTGCAGGTCGTGAGATCGAGACCCATGTCGGGCTCCATGCTGTGTGTGGTGTCTGCTTGAGATTCTCTTCTCCTTCTCTCTCTGCCCCTCAAAAAAAAGAAAAATATAAGAGTGATGACCTTTGACAAACCAAAGTGGCCTAGGTGTCACTTGGCATTTTGTACCTTTCTATAATTATTTGAGTTTTCTAACCATGTCCTTTTTCATTATTTTTAAAAAAGGATTGGGGTGCCTGGGTGGCTAGTCAGTTAAGCATCTACCTTTGGCTCAGGTCATGATCCCAGGGACCTGGGCTGGAGCCTGGAGTCGCACTCCCTCCTTAGTAGAATCTGCTTCTCCCTCTGCCCCTCCCCCTGCTCGCGTTCTCTCACTCTCTCTCTCAAGTAAATAAATCTCAAAAAAAAAAAAAAAAAAGTATCAACTGAAGTTCTCTGGGCAGGGAGATTAGGGACCACTTTCTTCAAGCTTCTGAATAGGAGACGCACCTGGCTGGCTCAGTAGGGAGAGCACGTGACACTTGGATCAAACTCTTGATCTCAGGGTTGATCTTGGGATGGTGAGTTCAAGCCCTATGTTGGGCATAAGCCTACTTAAAAAAAAAATTATAAACTTCTGAATAGGAAAAAAAACAAAGAATACATGTTTATCATTTAAATATCAAACACACGTAACGTCCCCAAAATCTTTTATTTCCTGCTGAACTCTGTGTTCTAACAGCACCTCATTCTTACCTCAGTTACCCTCTTTGTACTTGTCACGTTTGCACCTGTTTCCCAGTGGAGTTACCCCAGGGCCCAGGTGTGCCTTACATCTGTGCTGACGGCGGCCAGTTTGGGTCCAGGCCTTCCTGTCCTAACTGCCGTGCCCAAGTGCTTCTTACTCAGGGTGGGTATTCTCAGGCCAGCATTGCCCATAACCTGTCCTACTCTGTAGTCCGTATTGTCCATCCAGTGTTTCATAGCACAGAACTGGGCGTGTGCTGCTTTGACTTCTGTTCTCTCCAAGAAGATTGTAAGCTCCTTGAGGGGCTAAATCCTAGAGACTTGGGTCTCCCTCGGGGCTAGGGTTTAGGCTTCTGACATCCTATAACATTCTAGGTGCACTGGAGAATGCAAGACAATGTGTTGTCAGCATAATTGCAACAGGCTTTTATTTATTTTGAAAGATTTTATGTATTTATTTGAGGGGGGGGGAGCTTGAGAGGGGAGAGGTCAGAGGGAGAAGCAGACTCCCCGCTGAGCAGGGAGCCTGATGCGGGACTCCATCCTGGGACTCCAGCATCATGACCTGAGCCAAAGGCAGTGGCTTAACCAACTGAGCCACTCAGCCACTCCTGCAACAGGCTTTTAAACCCTCGATCTGTATTTACTTTTCCAGGGAGGGAGCCAGATCTCTTCAGTCGAGATCACTCCAGGAGCTATGGACTTGTTGGTTTCTTTGTATAAAAATACTTGTTTCATGTTTATGAGTAGTATTAACATAAAAGACAGTGGAAAGGATAAAGAAGGATAGACGTGTGTGATGGACTTTTCAGAGCCCTGCAGTAGTGGATTAAAAGCTCGCTGCAAGTTTCTTTGAGGGAAGGGTCTATTTCCCCCCCTCCACCCACCCACTGGCCCCCAGTCTGGACTGATCTTGGTGACTTGTTTGAGCAGCAGAATATGGCGGAAGTGACATTCTGGCACTGCGGATGCTTGGTCACAAGAAATCTTGTGGTGTCTGACAGGTCACTGGAGCCTGGTCACAGTGAAATAAGGTCAGAAACCACATGGAGAGAGGAGACAGGGACTGGGACCAGCTAAACCCAGCTTTCTAGTCCACCCCAAGGGCACGAGGCCTGTACCCTCTTGTCCAGCTGTCACCTGATCATCCCCAAGCAGCTCTGGCAGTGCAGGACAGGGAAGAGAAATCACCCAGCTGAGCTCTGTCTGAATTCCTCTTACGGAATTGGGAGATACAACAAAATAGCGGTCGTTTTAAGTCACTAAGTTTCGGGATAATCATGCAGAGAGGTGAAACAAACACTTGGTTTAACTCCCCCCACCCCAAGTTTGATGCAAATAGACTTAGAGACACAATTCGGGGGTTATGGGATTTTACTGCGCTGACAGTTGTCAAAGGATGCCAGCCTGCGAAAGAAATAGAATCATCCATAAAATAACTTAAACTTCCTTTTTTTCTAGTTGACTTCTCAAAAACGGTGGCATACTCAAGAGCTCTCGTCGGAGTGGCTTCTTTACGTTTTCCTCTTTTCTGGACTTTTCCGTGAGGATGGTCACTTCTATGAGCGCTTCCTGGTAAGGCTGGGCAATCGGGTAGGCTGTGATCTGTTCGAATTCTTTCTCTTCCTCCTTGTGTGTTGCAGGCCTGTGGAGAGGAGGAGCAGGAGCAGAGACCCTCCAGGCACGGAGTCTCTCGCTTCTCTGCTCTGTGAGCTCTCGCCCCCGAATCATTCGATCCTGATGTCCCTTGATCTGTTCCTTTGCCCAGGCCACCCTGTGCTTTTTGGTCTTCGTTTTATGGGTTTTCTGGACAGCTGCAGTCTTCTCCTCCTTCCCTGGGCTTAGTATTTTGGGGATGACCATTTCACTTGGAACCCTTTGAGGGAGGAGCCGGTACTTGTGGTCTCGGAGGCCTCTGGCTCGTTCAGCTCGGTAGATGTGCTTCTCTATGTGGTCCAGCTCCCTCTCAGACACTAAATAGTCCCATTTTTTAGTATCTCCTGTTTTGTCACTTTGTGGTCTCTGTCTCTCTATTTTAAGTTCCCACCTTGGAGCCATCGTGTATCTCCATGCTTCTCCCAGCGTCATTGCCTGATGCCGTCGATAGTAGTACTCCTCCGCTTTGGCAAACTGGAAGTCAAAAGACATGGCTTTGAGCTGATGAAGGGTTTCATTCTCCTGCTGAGACTTTCGGAGCAAAAATTTCCTCACTTTTGAAGAATGGACACCACCTAAACTCTTGTCAGAGGGAAGGATTAGAAGGTTTTTAAGTTGGACGTCCTTCGTTGCAAGCCATGACATAGATCACAGAGTGTCTGGCACTCTGACACCATGTCCCTAGTCAGGGGTCTCCTAGCCATGTTCCCTGGCTTTCTCTCCAAACCTCCCACACTCCCCTCCCCAGGGTCCCCTTCACGAGTTCACCTTAGGCTTCCTTGAGAAAGCAGAAGCACACAGTCAGGAACGCCCTCTTCTTTCTGTTGCCAGAACCACCACCTTGCATCAATCCTGGACTCTGCCTTTACAATGGAAATGTTGCCCCTTTCTCTATCAAAGACCAGTTCTCCCACCTGTCCTTGTGAAGCTTCAGGAACTTCAATTTGCAATTACCAAATTCTCTTTCCTGCTTCATCAAAATTTCCTCTCTACTGGCTCCCTCCTGTCAGCATAAAAATACGTTCCAGTATCTCTATCATCTTTAAACCGAAAAGGAAAATGTTTCCTTTGCCACACATCCCATCTTGGCTCCCTTCCACCATGTGCCATGAAGCAGACACCTAGAAACCCTCTCCACTTCCACCTCCCGGTTCCCCCTTGGTCCTCCTCGGGTGGGTTTCCAGGCCCCGACTGCCCCGAGACTACTCTCGTCTAGGTTGTGAGGCAGCTCCACAGCAACAAATTCAGTGGTCCTGTCTCTGTCCCTGTCATACTTGACGTCAGCAGCATTTTACAGAGTTGAGTACTTTACCCCTCTGGCTTCCAGACTGTGGCCAAGGGCATGTGACCAAGGCTATCTTGGATCACCCTAGACTGCAACACAGCCAGTAGCCGAATACCCCCAGGTGACCGAATAGCCCTTCATTCTATGGCCACGCCCTTCTACCTACTTTGCTGGTTCTGTCTTTTGAATGTAATGTGAGAAAATACAACAGAAATTGTCACTAAAGATGACCATAGTCTCATTTAGACTTTCTTGGGCATGGACAGTCTCAATCACTCAACAGGTGACCTACCGTGTGTCAGGGACTGCTCTAGAGGAGGCAAGGAGAGATGAGTGAGACCATCGAGACACATGAGACTGCCCAGTACTCACCTCTCAACTTCACCCCTAGACGCGATCTACTTAACATCTCCACTTGGCTCTTCTTCCGAAGTGTTTCCTTCTTTTTCCCCCTTCTCAGTCCTGTCCCTACTAACTTCAAAATGTCCCCACCCTAGGGTAGCAGCCTAACTAGCTTCCCTGAATTCACGCTTCTCTCTCTCTCTGCCTCCCAGCCCCATCAGACCATGGACACAGCAACTGAGCGGGTCTTTGTATCACAGAAACCTGAGCATGTCCCTTCCCTACATTGAAACCTTAGAATAGTGTCCTGTTGCTTTTAGGAGAAAATCCCAAATCCCAGTATGGCTTTCATAATTTGGCTTCTGACTACCTCTCAGCTGGACTGCTTGCCCACTCTGCTGTGGCCACCCCAACTCTTCTGTTCCTCGAAAACCATATTCTCTTTGCCATCTGAGTATTTTCACATGTTTTTTCTTCATATACTCCCAAACACACAACACAGCAACTCTACAGTACTTACGTACATAATCTTTAGGTTTTAGCTTAAATGTTACTTCCTCAGACCGTCCATGTATTCATGCAAAAAAAAAAAATTCCCATCTTTCATGACCCTTATCACAATTTGTTTAGTGTCCGTGTCCCTCACCTGCGCCGGCCCTGTGGGGATACAAGCGATGTTTGTCTTATCCAGTGTTGTCCAGCTGGAGCCAAGCCTAACAGACAAAGCACTCTGGCTTGAAACACTCAGGCCCTTTCTACCTTGGGGATAAACTTTTTATGATGGTATTACTCGCTCCAAAGTTCACGGTAAATATATTTCCTCACCTTAATCTTCTTTTCTAGTGGGGACTGGGAACCCACTGCAATCCGAGGGTCCTGAGTGTTTTTGGCCCAGGCCAATCTGGAAGATTAAAGAGAGAAATTGCACTAGGATTTGGAGAAAAGTTTCAGGAAACATGGCCCTCATGTGAAATGAGGGAGGGAGTTGATTTGGGGACTCACTGTTCACCCGCTTGTCATATGCTTTTTAATAGCAAGAGGCATTTCTCTGTGCTGATGGGCAGGACTATGGTTAACTTGTAGCTTTCCTTGAAACAAGGAAGGACTGCTCTCTGATAAAAGTATGAACAAAGAATCATATTGAGTTTCAGGTTGAGACCTACAGAAATACTTTTGACACTGGAGAGGGGAGGCTGAGTTACTGATTCAAATTCCACAAACCACAGTTTGTATAATTGTTGGTAGAACAAAGAACCATACCTTTGATGAGAGAATAAGTTCTCAAAGCTGGTAAGTCCCTTTTAAGTTCAGTTATGCATAAAATTATAAATAGTATAAGCTATCATTAATTTCTAACAACAGCTAACTGTAACATTTCATAATTCTTGTCAAACATTTATATTTTAGATAGCCAATAAAACAATTTGATGGCAGGAAAGTTTTGATTTTTTTTTTTAATTTAATGCAGAAAAATACAGCAGAGAAATTTGCTGTCACATTTAGGTATCCCGGAGAACTCTTATTTCTCAACGGGTTTAGTTAGTAAATAGGTTCTGTGTTTAACAACCTAGGTTGTAAATATTCTGTTTCTCTTGACTTATTTTTTTTTAAAGATTTTATTTATTTGAGAGAGTGAGAGCACGAGAGCAGGGCGAGGGGCCAAGGGAGAAGCAGACTCCCTGCTGAGCAGGGAGCCTAATGCGGATTCGACCCTGGGACCCCGGGATCATAACCTGAGCCCACGGCAGCCATTTAACCGACTGGCCACCCAGGCGCCCCTCCCTGACTTCTCTCTGCAGCGAAAGAGGATTTTATATTATCCACTGGTTAAAAAACACAACTATAATGACCGTGTAAGTACAGCTAATTTCTTAAACAGATTCCTCCTCCTGCTTTCATGTTTTCTTTTCATTGAGGTTCTTGCATTATCTCCATGACAACGTTTACCGAGCTTACTATACGCTGGGAGACTTGCTGGGGCCTTAAGTGGGTCCCTTCACCGGGTCCCCGAGCCGTCAGCGGGGCACTCATCAGGCCTCCCTGCGAGGGCCGCGGAGGCCGGAGAGGCCCGGGACCGGCCGTTTCGGGGGCAGGAGTGCGCCTGCGCGACTCATCCCTGCGCTTCGCTCCTGCAGGGATAAACGAACTTTCTCCGGCCTTTAACCCAGGATGGAAGGAAATAATACCCACTGTTCTTCCGCACTCAGATCCAGCCATTCGGAGTCTGTCACCAGGGGGCCCCGTGAGGGTGGGGTCCGCGCTGCCAGTGGGTCACCGTCCCGGCCCGGCGTCCCCCGGCGCCCTCCCAGCTCGGCGCCCGAGGCCATCCCTCGAGGAGCCTCGTGCTGCGGCTCTTCCGCGTCCTTTTCTTCTGCCGGTGCCCTGTCGGTCGCCGGCTTGGAGGATGACACGCTTGCCTCCTCGCTCTCTGCGTCACGGCGTCGGCTTTCCCCGCGCGGGGCTCCGTCTCGTTCTCGCTCCTGCAAAGGCTCGGTTCTCCGACGGGCGCCTCCCGCGCTCTCCCGGGCTCCGGCTCTGCACCGCCGAGCCTTCCGCGGGCCTCGGCTTGATTTCTAGGGCAACCACAGACAGTCACAAGCTTTTGTGTGTGTCATCACCGTCCCAGATTGACACTACTGTGAGGTGGGAGTGAAGACATCGTGGGGCCGGCGCGGAACGCACCGGTGTGAGCCGCGCTGAGTGGCGGTGGACAGTAGGTCCCGGGGGCCGAGGGTCACAGCACAGCCCCTCTGGTGCAGCAGGAGAAAGCGTCTTCCGAGGCAGTGGGAGCGTCTTTGTCATTTTTGGATTTTTTTTTCGGGGGTAGATATATATTATGTATCTTCCGTAGAAATATAATCTACGGAGCCTGGGGGGAGGGGCGGGCCCTGCATGCACAGTCCCAGTGGCAGAGGGTGGGTGAGCGTGCCCGTGGCCTGGTCCCGTGTTCGCATCATCACTCAGCTGAGTGCTGCTGCTGTGGAGGTATTGAGCTCCGCCCCCTTCAGCCTACTTTCAGCCACGTGTTTAATTATGTCCTAACTGGTCATTACTCAAGGACGAGGAAGCAGACGGTACTCCAGTGTCAAAATACACATTAATGAAATGATTCTGCATATTCAAGACACTTGTCACCATATATTTGAGCTGTGGATGTCCAAATAAAGTCCTCATCGTTTCTCCTTTTTTTCTTTAAAAGATTTTATTTATTTGACAGAGAGAGAGGGAGCGAGAGAGGGAGCACAAGTGAACACAAGCAGGGGGAGTGGGTGAGGGAGAAGCAGGCTTCCCATTGTGCTGAAACCCCCATGCCGTGCTCCATCCCAGAGCCCTGGGATCAGGGCCCCAGCCGAAGGCAGACATCCAAGGACTGAGCCACCCCAGCACCCCAGTCCCATTTTTACTTCTTGAAATGTCTCTACTTCTTACAATGTGAAAGGAGAAAATACAGTGATTAATTAGAACCTGGCTTCATCCTTATTAAGAATAAAATCTATCCCTCCCCAAATATGCTGTATGCAGAGATGTGTTTGACACCACAGCCCTGAACTCATTTAGAAAAGAAGACATGAAACAGTTATGAAGTAAATATGGGTATTTTTATCAAAAATCAAAAGAATTTCAAATATTGTCATAACAGTGATTTCTGTTTTCATACCAAAACTTTGAATTACAACCTACATTTTAGTATTCACAAGATACCATTTAACATTGATAAAATGTCATGTTACTCAAATATCAAACTTACTTGCTATTAATTCAGCCAAAATTTGCATTTGCGTGTGACATGACAGCATCATACTACCCCAAGTTCCTAGTAGTCATGGACTATGAGGCAGGCACTGTGTAAAGTGCTAAAAGGAAGGGGTGACTGGGTGGCTCAGTCAGTTAAGTGTCTACCTTCAGCTCAGGTCGTGATCCTGGGGTCTTGTAATTGAGCCCTGCACTGGGCTCCCTGCTTAGTGTGAAGCCTGCTTCTCTTTCTTCTTCTGCTATTCCTCCTGCTTGTGTGCTCTCTCTCAAATAAATAAATAAAATCCTCTAAAAAAAAAATGCCAAAAGGTAATCTCTTATTTTACCCTCCTGAAAACTGAATTTAGCCTTTTTTTTTTTTTTTTTTTTTTTTTTTGCGAGAGAGTGAGCATGAGCAGGGTCTGGGTGTGGGGTGCAGAGGGAGAGAGAGAAATTTTAAGCAGACTTTACGCCCAGCATGGAGCCCAATACAGGGCTCAGTCTCACAACCCTGAGATCATGACCTGAGCCAAAATCAAGAGTCAGGCAGATGCTTAACCAACTAAGCCACTCAAGTGTCCCTAGCCTCCTTTTTGACAGAGAAAAATATGCAATTCCTAATATGAGCCTCTTTATAAGTAAGGAATCAGCTTAATTAAAATAAAAGAGACCATCATGTGGACCTAACAGTACTTTTTTCATTTAAGTATCATGCTTTGAATTGTTCCTTTTTCCTGATAAGAGAAACAAGGGATGAAGACTTTAAGTCAGGGAGATAAATAAGCTTTTTGATAGCAAATCAGGTTGAAACAAACTATTGGCAAGACTAGACTTTGCCCTAACATAAACAAAAGGTGGCCTGAGCTGTGTCTTTCTGTGAGAAATATAAAAAGAACACTTTGCTAACAAATATTTTATCATATACCTAAATTCTCATCGTTTGTCAAAAGTCATGAAATGTGTTTGAGTAACCATGAGAAATCATCACTGGGGAAGGACAGGATAGAGGTTCCTGAGCTGAAAGTGTCATTAACCACTTCTCATGACATGGAACTTGAAACAAACCAGAGTACCGTCACAGACTTACTGCTGGCTTTGGAAACCACACGCTGTCCGCTGGCCCCATTTTGCAGGAGTTTGAAAACAGACTTAAAAACTAAAAGTGCCTCTGATTGTATCTGAACATAAAACACTGACACTCCAACCATCCTATTCGGTAATGTTCTTATTCTTCTGCCCATTTTCCATGGGAGGAAACGTGGCTAAGAGAGTTACATGATTTGTTCAAGGCCACACAGTTGCCAAACTGAAACTTGAACACGGATGTCTAAAAGCCAAGCTTGTAATCTTACACATGCTATCCTATCTGACCTTGGGAAACGGGAGGGGTGGAAACACAGACCACTTTTGTGGAGCTCACAACGCAGTGAGGGAGGCAAGAAATTGACACAAGTGCACATATATGATGTAGCCATACAAAGGCGTTGCACAAGTATGGAGTGAAAACAAAGGGCAGGAGTCATCAGCATGAGGTGGGACTAAACATGGAGGACTTGCTGGGATCACATCCTGAGTAGAGTGGCAGAAACGTGGGAGATGCTCCTGAGACCAAAGAAGCAAGAGGTGACTCTGTCAGTGGTTGCCAGAGGAAGTTTCACAGGCAGGGTACCCCATGTGGGGAGCAAAGACTGGAGCCAGAATATGATGTAGAGGAATTATGATGACTTCCCCAAACAAACGGAGAACTATGAAATGTTAATACGAAAATGATTAAAAAGAACTGGCATGAGAGAAAAGATCCTGAAACCATAGAGCCTAGAAGCACAGATTAAGTGGAAAACTGGGTTCGTCCATTGGTGCTGTGAGAACCTGGTTCTAGACCAGCATTGTTCAATGAAAATAGAATGTAACTCAGATGTAATTTAACTTTTTCTGGGAGCTACGTTAAAAAAAAGTAAACAGAAACAGGTGAGATTAATTTTAGTGACATATTTTAACCCGTGATATATACAAAATATTGTCATCTCAACATGGAATCAATTTCAATTTTTTACATTGCTGTTCTGTTTTCATTAATAAATTTAATTTTTTAAAATAAATTTAATTTTTTAAGAGCACCTATAGATTTACAGGAATACTAATTAAAAAGTAATCTCTCTCCCTCTAAGTTCCTCCTATTATTTGTATCTTGTATTAGTATGGTATACTTGTTGGCACTGACAAATCAATATTGCCACATTATTAACTAAAGTCCATAGCTTACACTGCGTTTTACTCTTTGTCTGGTACATTCCATGGGTTTTAACAAATGTACAGTGACAGGTGTCCATCGTTACTACATCATACAGAATTGTATCACTGCCCTAAAAATCCCATGTTCCAACTCTTTGTCACTCCCCCACCCCACATCCTAAGCCCCAGCGACCACTGATCTTTTTACTGTCTCATAGTTTTGCCATTTCCAGAATGTCATATACTTGGCATCATACAGTGTGATTTTTTTCATGCTGAAAAGGCTTTTTCAGATTGGGTTGTTTCACTAAATAATATGCTTTTCATGTTTCTACTTGACTTCTCATGACTTCATACATAGTTCATTTCTTCTTATGGCTGAACAACGTTCCATCGTTGTTTTATCCATTCACCTAGTGAAGGACGTCTTGCTGGCTTCCAGTTTTGAAAATTATGAATAAAGCTACTATTAACATTTGTGTGCAGGTTTTTGTGTGGATATAAGCTTTTGATTATTGGGTTATATACTGAGGACTATTGGATCATATGGTTAAGAGTATGTCTACTATTATAAGGAACTGCCAAAGTATCTTGCAAAGTAGCTGTGCATTGTGCCTCCCCACCAGCAATGAATGAGAGTTCCTGTTGGTCTAGTAGTGTTGTCGGTGTTGTGAATTTTAGCCCCTGGAGGAGGTGTGAATGCTAGTTTGTTATTTTAATTTGCAATTTGCTAATAACATATGATGCTGAGCTTCTTATTATAACCTTATTTGCTAACTATTTGTCTTTGGTTGGTATTTGTTCATATCTTTTGCCCATTTTTAATTGGGTTATTTTCTTCCTGAGAATTTTAAGATTTTTTTTTTGTATGTGTATGTTTTAGATACCAGTCCTTTAGCAGGAATATGTTTTGCTAAGACTTTCTCCTGGTCTATGGCTTGTTTTTTCATTCTCTTGCAGTGTCTTTTGCCAAGCAGAAGTTTTTAATTTTAATAAAGTACAACTTAATTTTTTCTTTCATGGGCCATGTTTGAGCATTCTATCTAAAAAGTCATCGCTAAAACCAAAGTCACCTAGATTTTCTCCTATGTTATCTTCTAGGGGTTTGTTTTGTGCTTTACGTTTAGGCTTATGATCCGTTTTGAGTTAATTTTTATTAAAAGTATAAGGTCTGTGTCTAGATTTATTTGTTTGTTTTTTCCATGTGGATGCCCAGTTCCAACACCATTGTTGAAAAGATTATCCTTTCTTCATTGACTTGTCTTTGCTCCCTTGTCAAAGATCAGTTAGCTATATGTGTGTGGGTCTATTTCTGGCTTTCTGTCCTGTTCTGTTGATCCATTTGTCTGTTCTCTCGCCAATCCCACACTGTCTTTGATTACTGTAGCTTTGCAAAAGTCTTCAATTATGGTAGAGTCCGTCCTCTGGTCTTGTTTTCTCCTCTGACACTGTTTTGGTTATTCTGAGTCTTTTGCCTCTTCATATGAATTTTGGAGTCAGTTGGTCGATATGTACAAAATAACTTCCTGGGACTTTTATTGGGATTACATTGAATCTAAAGATCCAGTTGGGACAAAATGACATCTTAAAAGTATACATATTCCTATCAATGAACATGGGTCATCTCCATATATTTAGACCTTTGATTTGTTCCATCTGAGGTCTTTTGTTTTCCTTTTATAGATCTTATACATATTTTGTTAGATTTATACCTAAGTATTTCATTTTCTTTCTGGTGCTAATATGCCGCCTCCTGATGGTGCACGGGAGAAGAATGAGGCACGAACAAGTCAGCTGCAAGAGAAAGGGAGCAGGGGATGACAGTAGGAAAGACTCTCCCCAAACAACTCCTCAGTCTCATATTTATTAGAAAGTGCCTAACGACCAGCAAAGAAGCAGTTGTAGATTACACATTGATCATGAGTCTTGTAGATATGGAAGAAAAAAGGCAAAACATGTCTGGGTACGTAGTACATGATCTATATGAGCAAGCCCAAATGAAAGGATTGCCTAACTGCTGGTGCTCTCCGGGTAAGGAGAGATAATGGAAAAATGAAGCAGGTGGCCTTCCGCCCTGAGTGGGCCGAGCATTCCCAGCTGCTTGACTTCAAGGATGTGTATCGTCCTCTCCCCATACATGTTTTTCTTAAGGCTACATCTAAGCATGCTTGGTAACTAATATAATTTCTCATAGGTCATATTTTAAGCAGTACATTGTTCTGAGGGGTGGTTACACTAATATAAATGGTATTGTGTTTTTAATTTCAAATTTCGATTGTTCATTTCTGATATATAGGAAAGAGATTAGTTCTTGCTATATAAAGCTTGTATCCTGCAACTTTGCTATTATTTGTTATTAGTTCCAGATTTTATTTTTTAAAGATTTTATTTATTTATTTGACAGACAGAGATCACAAGTAGGCAGAGAGGCAGGCAGAGAGAGAGGAGAAAGCAGGCTCCCCGCCGAGCAGGGAGCCTGATGCGGGGCTCGATTCCAGGACCCTGGGATCATGACCCGAGCTGAAGGCAGAGGCTTTAACCCACTGAGCCACCCAGGCGCCCCAGTTCCAGATTTTTATTGTTGTTGATTCTTTGGAATTTTCCATTTGGACAATCATGTCATCTGTGGACAAAAATAGTTTTATTCTTTTCTTCCCAAACTATAAATCTTTTATTCCTTTTCTTGTTTATTGCATTAGATGGGACTTCCAGCATGATGTTGAATAGCTGTGGTGAGAGGGGGACATCCTTGCCTTGTTTGTGATCTAATTGAGAAAGCAACTAGTTTTTCATAATAGTGAGTTTTTTTGTAGATGTTCTTTACTCAGTCAAATTGAGGAAGTTCCTCTTTATTCCTAGTTTGCTGAGAGTGCGCCCCACTGAGAGCTTTTATCATGAGTAAGTGTTGGACTTTGTCAAACACTTTTTCTGTATCTACTGATATGATCATATGATTTTTCTTCTTTAGGGCATTGATGACATGGATTACATTGTTTTGAAAGGTATAATAGTATATAATTCCTTTTATATATAGTTGAGTTCCATTTATTAATACACTTTTTTAGGATTTTCACATCTATGTTTATTGGAGATACTGGTCTGTGGTTTTCTTGTAATGTCTTTGGTTTTGGTATTAGGTAATGTTGGCCTCATAGAATGGGTTAGAAAGGGGCACCTGGGTGGCTCAGTGGGTTAAGGCCTCTGCCTTCGGCTCAGGTCATGGTCTCAGGGTCCTGGGATCGAGCCCCTCATCGGGCTCTCTGCTCAGCAGGGAGCCTGCTTCCTCCTCTCTCTCTCTCTGCCTGCCTCTCTGACTACTTGTGATCTGTCAAATAAATAAATAAAATCTTTAAATAAAAAAAAATAAAAGAATGGATTAGAAAATTCCCTTTGCTTCTATTTTCTGGAAGAGACTACAGAGAGTTGGTATAATTTCTTCCTTAAATATTTGGTAGAATTCACCAATGAACCCATCTGGCCCCAGGGCTGTTTTCAAAGGTTATTGATTATTAATTCCATTTCTTTACATATAGGTGTAATCATGTTATATACTTCTTGTATGAGTTTTGGTAGATTGCATCTTTCAAAGAATGAATTCATTTTCTGTAGGTTATCATATGTATGGACATAGAGTTGCTCGTAATATTCATTTGTTATACTTTTAATGTCCATGGTCTTTCTTTCATTTCTGACTGTGGCAATTTGTCTTCTCATTTTGTTTTAATTTGCCTCACTGGAAATTTATCAATCTTATTGATCTTTTCAAAGAATTAACTTGGTTTTGTTGAATTTCTCTATTGATTTCTTGTATTGTTTCATTTAGTTTTAATTTTTGTTTTCTTTTTAAAAAATATTTTATTCATTTATCAGAGGCAGAGAGAGAGAGAGAGAGAGAGAGAGTAAGGCAGAGGCAGAGGGAGAAGCAGTCTTCCCACAGAACCGGGAGCCCGATGTGGGACTCGATCCCAGAACTCTGGGATCATGACCTGAGCTGAAGGCAGATGCTTAACTGACAGCCACTCAGGTGCCCCTTGCTTATTTTGGATTTGATTTGCTCTTCTTCTTCTAATATCCTGAGGTAGAAGCTTAGATTATTGATTTTAGATCTTTTTTCTAATATATGCTTTGAATGCTATAAATATCCTCTAAGCACTGCTTTTGCTGCAACTCACAAATTGGGTAAGTTGTACAGTTGACCGTTGAATGCTTATGCAGAAGTCCACTTATTTGTGGATTTTGAGAAATATGCACTGTAAATATATTTTCTCTTCCTTGTAACTTTCTTAATAACATCTTTCTCTAGATTACCATAAGAATATAGTATAAAATACTTATAACACAAAATATATATATTAAGACTGTGTTATTGATAAGGCTTCTTGTCAACAGTAGGGTATTAGTAATTGTTTTGGGGGAGTCAATATTTATATGTGGATTTTTGACTGTGTTGGGGGGGCTGGCACCCCAACCCCAGTATTGTTCAAGGGTCAGCTGTATTTTCCTTTAGTTCAAAATATTTCTGAACTGCTTTGATCAAAGCATTTAGAAGTGTGTTATTTAATCTCTAATTATTGGGGCGCCTGGGTGGCTCAGTGGGTTAAAGCCTCTGCCTTCAGCTCAGGTCGTGATCCCAGGGTCCTGGGATCGAGCCCCGCATCGGGCTCTCTGCTCAGTGGGGAGCCTGCTTCCTCCTCTCTCTCTCTCTCTGCCTGCCTCTCTGCCTACTTGTGATCTCTCTCTGTGTGTCAAATTAAAAAAAAAAAAATCTAATCTCTAATTATTTTGGATTTCTCCTACCACCTTTCTGTTGCTGATATCTAGTTTAATTCCATTTTGGTATGCATACTTTGCATGGTTTCTACTTAAAAAACTTGTTTTTTTATGGCACAGAAAGTGGTCTATTTTGGTAAATGTCCCATGTGAGCTTGAGAAGAGTGTGTATTCTGCCACTATTGGATTAAGTGTCCTAAAGATGTCAGTTAGAACCAGCTAATTGATGGTGTTGCTGGGTTCAATCACGTCCTTACAAATTTTCTGCCCGTTGGATCTGTCAACTACCAATATACGGGTATAGTAATCTCTAAATATCATAGTGGATTCATCTATTTCTCCTTGCAGTTCTCAGTTTTCACCTCACATATTTTGCCACTCTGTAGCTAGATGCATATACATTTAAAATTGTTGTTTTCTTGGAGAACTGACCACTTATTATCATGTAATGCCCCACTTTATTCACTTACCCATAAACTTATAAAATTGCCCTATGCAAATTGCCATGATTATTTTGAACCACCTGTTATCCATTAGAGCAATTACATTTTTAAAAATGAAAAATTTGATTTTATCTCCATTTATCCCTTCTCTAATAATGCTTTTCCTTTCTTTATGTGGATTAATTTCTGACCTATATTATTTTCCTTCTTTCTGAAGAATTTAACATTTCTTGCAAATCAGGTCTACTGGCAACAAATTCCCTCCATTTTTGTTTGCTGAGAAAGTCTTTACAGGAATACCTTGTTTCATTGTACTTCACCTCACTTTGCTTTGCAGATATTGTTTTTTATAAATTGAAAGTTTGTGGCAACCCTGCACTGAGCAAGTTTCTTGGCAATATTTTTCCAACAGTATTTGCTCACTTCATGTCTCTGTGTCACCTTTTGGTAATTCTTGTGATGTTTTAAATTTTTTTGTTATATTTGTTATAGTGATCTGTCATCAGTGATGATGATGGGCTGAGAGTTCAGATAGTGGTTAACATTTTTCAGTGACAAAGCATTTTAAATTAATGAATGTACTTTTTAAAAAGACATAATGCCATTTGCACATTTACTTTTATGCACATTGGAGAACCAAAAACCTCCAGTTGATTTGCTTTATCACAATATTTGCTTTACTGCAGTGGTCTGCAACTGAACCACAATATCTCCGAGGTATGGCTATACTTCTTTCATTTTTGCAGGATAATTTTGCTGGGTATGGAATTGTAGGTTAGTGGGATTCCCCCCCCCCCCAACACTTAAAATATTTCACTTCCTTCTCTTCTTGCTTGCATATTTTCCAAGGAAATGTCCAATGTAATTCTTATTCCTGCTCCTCTATTAGCAAGGGTTTTCTTTCCTCTGCTTTTTCAAGAGTTTTGCTTATCTTTGATTGTGAGCATTTTGAATATGATAATGCTTACATGTAGATTTTTCGCATTTATCCTGCCAGGTGGTTTACACTGCTATAATTTAAAAATTCAAATACATTTAAATAAAGTAAAATAAGAAGCTCAGTACCCCTGCTGCACTAGCCACATTTTAGGTGCTCAATACCCACAAGTGACTAGTGGCTACTGTTAAAAAATAAAACTGGCAGTTATTTTCCTAGCAAAAATGGGTTTATTTGAGGATAGCAGAGGACTACAATCTGGGATAAGCAAGTCACAGCAAAACCACAGCCTGGTCCAGAAAACAAAGGAGAGGAACACTCTTTTATAGAGTATAGGAGGAAGTTAGGAGGGTGGAAATAAAAAGTCCATTGTAATTTTGAAGTAGAGTGGCTTTTCATTGGTTGGGTTGTTGCCAGGGGAAGAGGAGGAACTTTCTTCGTCCTCCTGGATAGTAAAGTGTATCCACCCTGCAAGATGTTTCTTCCTGTTGGGTCTGCAATTAATGTTAAGTAGTAGGGCTTGAGAGCTGCCCCACCCCCATTCTAAATGAGGTTGTTGTTAATTTTTGCACTACTAATTTGGAGAGTGCATATTTACATGGTGGAGAGAGAAGTCCTCCAAGAGCCTCTTGGCAGTGAATGGCCCACAAGGAAAGCATCTTCTAGGACTCTACCATCACCAGCACCTGAGACCCCTGGTGTTCCTATCCACCTCCCTGTCTCTGTTCATGCCACACCTCCTTCCTAGATTTCATTTATTTTGATGACTGCATAGTATTCCATTGTATATATAGACCACATCTTCTTGATCCATTCAACTGTTGATGGATATCTAGGTTCTTTCCATAGTTTGGCTGTTGTGGATATTGCTCTATAAACATTCGGGTGCACATGCCCCTTCAGATCACTACATTTGTATCTTTAGGGTAAATACCCAGTAGTGTGATTGCTGGGTCATAGGGTAGCTCTTTTTTCAACTTTTTGAGGAACCTCCATACTGTTTTCCAGAGTGGCTGCACCAGCTTGCACTCCCACCAACAGTGTAGGAAGCTTCCCCTTTCTCCGCATCCTCACCAGCATCTGTCATTTCCTGACTTGTTAATTTTAGCCATTCTGACTAGTGTGAGGTGGGATCTCATTGTGGTTTTGATTTGTATTTCCCTGATGCCGAGTGATATAGAGCACTTTTTCATGTATCTGTTGGCCATCTGGATGTCTTCTCTGCAGAAATGTCTGTTCATGTCCTATGCCCATTTCTTGATTGGATTATTTGTTCATTGGGTGTTGAATCTGATAAGTTCTTTATAGATTTTGGATACTAGCCCTTTATCTGATATGTCATTTGCGAGTATCTTCTCCCATTCTGTTGGTTATCTTTTGGTTTTGTTGCTTGTTTCTTTTGCTGTGCAAAAGCTTTTGATCTTGATAAAGTCCCAATAGTTCATTTTTGCCCTTGCTTCCTTTGCCTTTGGTGATGTTTCTGGAAAGCAGAAACTGGAAGCAGTTGCTGTGGCTGAGGTTGAAGAGGTTGCTGCCTGTGTTCTCCTCAAGGATTTCGATGGATTCCTGTCTCACATTGAGGCCGTTCATCCATTTTGAGTCTATTTTCTTGTGTGGTGTAAGGAAATGGTCCAGTTTCATTCTTCTGCATGTGGCTGTCCAATTTTCCCAACACCATTTGTTGAAGAGACTGTCTTTTTTCCATTGGACATTCTTTCCTGCTTTGTCGAAGATTAGTTGACCGTAGAGTTGAGGGTCCATTTCTGGGCTCGCTGTTCTGTTCCATTGATCTATGTGTCTGTTTTTGTGCCAGGACCATACTGTCTTGATGATGACAGCTTTGTAATAGAGCTTGAAGTCTGGAATTGTGTATTGCCATCAGCTTTGACTATCTTTTTCGACATTCCTCTGGCTATTCAAGGTCTTTTCTTGTTCCACATAAATTATAGGATTATTTGTTCCATTTCTTTGAAAAAAATTGATGGTATTTTAATAGGGACTGTGTTAAATGTGTAAATTGCTTTAGGTAGCATAGATATTTTCACAATATTTGCTCTTTGAATCCAGGAGCATGGAACGTTTTTCCATTCTGTCTTCCTCAAATTCCTTCATGAGTACTTTATAGTTTCTGAGTACAGAGTCTTTGCCTCTTTGGTTAGGTTTATTCCTAGGTATCTTATGGTTTTGGGTGCACTTATAAGTGGGATTGACTCCTTAATTTTGGTTTCTTTTGTCTTGCTGTTGGGTATATAGAAATGCAACTGATTTCTGTGCATTGATTTTATAACCTGACACTTTACTGAATTCCTGTATGAGTTCCAGCAGTTTTGGAGTGGAGTTTTTTGGGTTTTCCAAATAAGGTATCATAACATCTGCAAAGAGTGAGAGTTTGACTTCTTCTTTGCTGATACTAACACCTTTAATTTCTTTTCGTTGTCTGATTGCTGAGGCTAGGACTTCTAGTACTATGTTGAATAGGAGCGGTGATAATGGACATCCCTGCTGTGTTCCTGATCTTAGCGGAGAAGCTCTGTTTTTCCCCATTGAGAATGATATTCGCTGTGGGTTTTTCATAGATGGCTTTGATGATATTGAGGTATGTACCCTCTATCCCTACACTTTGAATAGTTTTGATCAAGAAAGGATGCTTTGTCAAATGCTTTTTCAGCATCTATTGAGAGTATCATATGGTTCTTGTTCTTTCTATAAAAGAACATTCTAATAATGTCCTTTTCCCATGTCTGTCTGCAAAAGAGGGAACTAAAGCTTTGCTTTATTTTTCTCATTTAGGCCTGCAAGATGAAAACTTGTCTCTAACTTTCAGCAAAATAAAGACATCTAGAAACCACTGCCCTATAGTCCTTGTTGATCTCTTTTTCATAATTTTATTTTTATCACCTTTATTTTTCCACCTCTCTTGTGGAAGGTCATTGAAAAGACATGACCACCAGTTAACCCATGAATGAGCTGGACCCAGGTGATCAGAGGCTCCTTGCCTCCTCCTTTGTCCTTAGAATGTGGGTCCCACTTGCTTTTTGCTCTCCCAGAGGTTGCTGCAAGGATATTGCTTTGAGATAATGATGTGATGGTGAGAACACCTGCACAGGGCACATGACTGAACCCAGTTAAGGCCTCTCTCTATGCAAACTTTTAAAGATTTATTTGAGAGAGAGGGAGACAGAGATAGTGAGAGAGAACAGGAGCAGGAAGGAGTGGGAGAAGTAGGCTCCCCACTGATCAGGGAGCCTGATGCAGGGCTCCATCCCAGGACCCCAGCATCATGACCTGAGCCAAAAGCAGACACCCAAACAACTGAGCCACCCAGGAGTCCCTCTATACAAACTTTTAAGATTTAAGTGCTCAATAGCCATGGTTAGTGTGGTGGTGTGGGGATCCATTCATCTTGCTGCTGCCCAGTGCAAGCCTCATACGCAGGTTCCCTTTGCTTATTGACTTCCACCTGTGGCGGTACCTGGATGGCTCAGTTGGTTAAGCATCGTACTCTTGCCTTTGGCTCAGGTCCTGATTTTATGGCTTATAAGATGGAGCCCCACATTGGGCTCCACACTCAGTGGGAATCTGCTTGGATATTCTCTCCCTCTGCCCCTTCCCCTTTCCCACTTGTGTTCACAACATGCGCACTCTCTCTAAAATAAATAAATAAATCTTAAAAACAAACAAACAAAAAACCTGCCACCTGCCAACCTGGAGTGACCTGCCTCTATCTTTGGTCTCTTCCTGCCCTCCACACACAACTGTCTTACGTCTCTTACTAGCTGTGTGGTCTTGATCAGGTTATTTAGCCTCTCTAGTCTTCATTTCCTATGTTGTGAAGTTACTGTAAGGATTAAATGAGTTAACACGTATGCCTAGGGCATTGGCATTATAGCTCTCGATTGGCATTCCCTGGCAGAGGTTGGTCTAAGGCTTGGGATAAGGTTGGGACAACGGGACATAAATGAATCGGTAAAGGACTACACTAAGAAAAAGCAAAAAGTCTCCTGGCTTCCTACTTTCTGAGGATGGCATCTGCTGTCTTTGTTTCATTCCACAAGCCTTTACTTTCTTCCAGAACAAGAGTCTGCCTGGGAAAGGACCAGGAATACTCAAATCTGCCATACTGGACAAAATGAATGAAGTCTGTCTTAATGGGTACTGATATGTACCAAAACTTCAAGTTTCAGGAGGTACTGGAGAAACCTAGAGGGGCCCTGAGAGCCTCCTACATGCTACAGCTGTCCCTGAGGTTCTTCCCGTTGTGTGAGGCACAAGTGATCCTTAGTAATATAACAGGTCATGCGGCTACCAAGAAACCCCTTCAACTTAAGAATGCATATATCCAACATAGTGCACCTTGCGGTCAAGAATGATAAAACTGACCTCAAAGTTTACTTGTTTCTCCAAGGTTCATGATTTCACTTTTCAAAACACTACAAAAAGATAATCAGCTTGTTGACAAAAAATATAAAGACAACCTTAAATTATCTATGCACTAAGATTAAGGAATATTACCTTGTTGGCAGTACTCATTTTTATACTTTGCTCCAGACTATTACTTTCTTAAAAAAAAAAAAAAAATCTTTAAGGGGTGCCTGGGTGGCTCAGTGGGTTAAAGCCTCTGCCTCCAGCTCAGGTCATGATCCCAGGGTCCTGGGATGGAGCCCCACATCCAGCTCTCTTCTCAGCAGGGAGCCTGCTTCCTCCTCTCTCAGCCTACTTGTAATCTCTCTCTGTCAAATAAATACCTTTTTAAAATAGGGAAGTCCACAGGCTGAATTCAACCTACATGTTTTGTTTTGCTTGCATTAAAATTTAAAAAAAAAATAACATTTACAAATATTGGAACATTAAAGAATCGAGATCTTCTCTTTCAAAGCCGTAAGATGTGGCGGCAATAGGCTTATAGCGTCAGAAGGCGGCTACTGGCTCCAAAAGTTGTTTGCTTTAAAACCATCAAGTGTGGGCGCCTGGGTGGCTCAGTGGGTTGAGCCGCTGCCTTCGGCTCAGGTCATGATCCCAGGTCCTGGGTTCAAGCCCCGCATCGGGCTTTCTGCTCAGCAGGGAGCCTGCTTCCTTCTCTCTCTCTGCCTGCCTCTCTGCCTACTTGTGATTTCTCTCTGTCAAATAAATAAATAAAATCTTTAAAAAAAAAAAAAATAAAAAATAAAAAAATAAAAAAAAAAATAAAACCATCAAGTGTTCAATTCATCTACGCCGGCCACTCACAGAACACCTGCACATGTACCTGCACATGGCACGTAAGAGTGGACGTGCTGGTTTGGAAGAAATCCGAGCTGGCCCCCCACATGGTTGTCAGGGACCGCCCGAGATAGTAACTTTTATACTGAGCCCTGCGGGTAATGACTGACTCACAACCTCCGTGCCTCAGTTTCCTCATCTGTAAAACGGCGCTGACAATGAGTGATGCTTGGCGACTGCTTGACGAGGAATTATGCAAAGGGCTGGCCCTAATTCGGGGCCCGGGGGGCACGAATACCACCCTCGCTAAGGTCTCCGCAAGCCCCGGCACCCGCAGAGACTGGAGCCCCGAGGAGGCGGTAGAAGCTCGGGTCGGGGCGCTGGGACGCACCCCCCAGGCTTCAGTTCTCCTCCCCTCCCCGCCGCGGGCCCCCGCGCTCCGCCGAGGTCGGCCCCAGGGCGCGGAGAGGCGTGGCCGGCCCTGGCGGACCCTGGAGGCGGCCATGGCCTCGGTGGTGGAATACAAAGGGCTCAAGGCCAGCTACCACTGCGGCTACTGCGGCTCCGAGGAGGGCAAGGTGTCCTGCGGTGAGTGTCCCAAGGGGCAGGGCTGGCGCGGCCGCCGACGTCCGACTCTAGCACCGCCCGTCGCGCCCCGCGCAAGCCCCTCGCTTGGGAGCGCACAGGGCCGGCTCCCCAAACTCGCACTCCCCTCTCCCAGACGTTTCTTCTCAGACTATTTCCCTTCACAGTCCTCTCTCTTCACCCTCACCGAAGATGGCGGTCCCGGTTAGAGAAGGAACGGAAATAGCGGAAGGCTGCCCTCGGCCAAGATGGCGCGGGCGGCGTCAACGTGCGGGACTCCTGGCGAACCCGGCCTGCGGGCCCCCGAGCAGCTTCGCGCGCGCCTCGGGGACTCCCGGGCGGCGCGGAGCATTGTGGGGTGGCGGCGGCGGCAGCGGGGCTGGGCTGGGCTGGGTCGCGTCGCGTTTGGAGTGCTGGGGCCATGGCTTCCTGGGCCGCTTTTTCGCCCAGCATCGTGGAGTATTTCGAGGGCGAAGACTCCTACCGCTGCGGCTATTGCAAGAATGAGTCGGGCAGTCGCTCCAATGGTGAGAGTGCCGGCGGGCGGCTGAGGGCGTCGGGGCCTCGGGGGCTCCGCGGCCGGCGGGCGTCCTCGGGGGTCGGGGCGCCCTGACCCGGGCCGACCGGCTCGAGGGACGCGCGGATCCTCCGGCCGGATCCTGTCCTGGGCGGGTGTACGGAACGCGGCTCGCAGGTTTGGGCCGTGGCTGCCAATTAAAAATGAACTTCAGCTCTGATTCATCAGGGAAGCCTCGAGGTGCTTATCCTTCACGCAGGTGCTCGGACGGGCTAGATAATGATTGTCTCGCCGTGGCCCAAAGTGTGGAAACAGGTGTCCGTCATCAGTCCTTAGGAGACGGTTAAATGTGTGACAGCATGCCGTGCCAGGGAGCACGACAGTGCGGTCAGTTCCGCTGGGGCGGACCCCCAAGTGCTGATGCCGAAGTGGGATCTTCCCAGATTTTCATTGCAGAATGCGGCGTGTCGGGTGGGCTGTTTGTGCAGGAAGAGGTGTGTGTGCATACGTGGGCATGGGCATCGGGATAAAATGTCTGGAAGCGTGTGCAAGATGCTGGTGACCCACCAAGGCGCTGCTGGCGAGGGAGCGTTTGTACTGTTTGTACTAAGGTGTCTGAAAATTTTACCAGGTGCTCCTATGCCTTGTCATTCCTCCACCCACCTCCAGAACGACAACAAAGCCAGCTTACACGTTGTTTTGTTTTTCTCCCCCCCCCGCCCCCGCCCCCGTCACAGTTCAAGTGTCTTTCGGAAGACTTGTTGTTTGTAAACGAAACATTGTATTTATTTCCTGCCCTGTCACGTATTGGCAGATAAAAAAATTTTTGTTTTAAGGAATAGCCCATCATTGTGGAAAATGGGATAACCACGAAGATACAAATTTAGGTAGTTTCCATTTAAAAAAAAAATATATATATATATATATTTATATATATGATTTGGACGAGTATAGTATGTCCACTTACTCATTAACTGAAATTGTTAGATGTTTGTAGGTAAGAGGGACCAGAACTTAATATAATGCAGTTATTAGGAGTGATGGTTATGAAGATGAGCTAAGCAGAAAAATGTTTAGAGTGTGCGGTTAAAGGGAGAAAAACAGGATGCAAATGACGTGTGTGACATGATCACAGTTCTGGGAGGATAAAAACCCAGGAGAAACACACCAGCTGGTGGCAGTGGTTGCCTTAGGGTATTAGAGATTGCTCCCGTTTTCAGAATTTTAGTATTATGACTACAGTATGTGTGTGATAAGCACTTTGTATTAAAGGTGTCTAAAATGAATATTTTCTTAGATCCTTAATTATTTTGCCAGTAATTTTGTAAGAGGAAATTGGTTAATATAGATGTCCTTTGTTTAAAGTCCTGTGGAAGAAACCTTTCACCCTTTTCATCTAAAGAGAGAACTGTAAATTTCCATTATGTTTGTTTTAATTCTGATTATCTTTACTGTAGGGCACCCCACCTATTAGGTAGGTAGGTTTTATTATTCCTATTTTATAGATGATGAATTTGAGGCTCATAAAGTAACTCAGTGAGTGCCTGCCAAGCTCCTTTCTGTTTCTGAATATATTTTGTATTATCAAGCCTACCTTTATCTACATATCTCTGATGCAGTTTGCTGTTTACAAGAGAAAAATTTACTTTTCCTTTAACATCAATTCAAATATATCTTTTAATGTTTTCTCATTGTCTTCATTTTTTTAATGGTTGCATAATTATCCCGTCATATGGATAATATAGTCCCTGTAATCATTTTTCTGTTCCTGGGCATTTCAATTACTTTCAGTTTTTATATTTAAAAGGAATATTGCTCTATATTTTTGTTCTATTTTCAATATCCAAAGCTATGCTAAAAACATAAAAATGAGGAAAATTTATATGCTTAAGAAAACATTTCCTCTTCACTTCTTCTGAAGTGACCAGCTTACTAAATTATTGGGGATGTTATTATGGTTTAAAAGTGTGATATAATCTGATTGCAGTAAGGACCTTAAATATATGAAGTCATAGAGACTATTGGCTAATCCTGTATTAAATATAATCACTTTGATAAGTTTGATTTTTAAAATTAAGATAAATAGGGTGCCTGGGTGGCTCAGTGGGTTAAAGCCTCTGCCTTGTCTCAGGTCACGATCCCAGGGTTCTGGGATTGAGTCCCACGTTAGGCTCCCTGCTCGGGGAGGAAGGGGGAAGCCTGCCTCTCCTTCTCCCAACTCCCCCTGCTTGTGTTTCCTCTCTTGCTTTCTCTCTCTGTGTCAAATTAATGAATAAAATCTTTAAAAATAAATAAATAAATGAATAAAATTAAGATAAATATCTTTTCCATTTGTGTTGTATGTCAAACTTAAGTATGAAGTATGTGTAGACTTTCATTTCTCCAGTGTGAGCTAGATTTTTTCTTTTGCTTCAGTATTCACATTTTGAAATAAAGATTTTGAATTTAAAAAATTTTTAAAAAGTTGAACTTGCTGTAATTAACACGGCACATGGCACTTATTTTTTCAGGCATGTGGGCGCATTCCATGACCGTACAGGATTATCAGGATCTTATAGATCGAGGATGGCGAAGGTAAAGCTCTTTAATACAAAGATACTTCTCTTGTTACTCAGGTTCTTCTTGTAATTGCAAACTATTGTTTGCCTTTAAAATGTTTTCCTGTTTTTGGAAAGAGGTTTAAGAAATTTTTTGGTTATATTTCTTTGTGTAGTGATTCTTTTCTCTCTCCTTTTAAAGATGTTTATTAGGAGAATTTCAAATACACATAAATGTAGAGAGTACAGTATAGTGAACCTCATGTCCTATCCGCAGGCTTCACCAGTTGTTGACATTTTGCCAGTCTTGTTTCATCAATTGTCCTTGCTCCCTGTGTGGAGTGAATGTGAGTGCCATTCTCACCGCCTTCTCCAAGTACATGGGCTCAGTCCTAACCCCCAATTTGATAGTATTTGGAGGTGGGCCAAGTGATTAAGTCAGAGGGTGGAGTCCTTGCAAATGGGATTAGTGCCCTTGTAAAAGAGACCCAGAGGCTCCCTTGCCCCTTCTGCCATGTGAGCTTACAACAAAAATATGAACCAGGAAGCTTATCTTTACCAGACATAGAATATGATAGCACCTTGGTCTTGAACTTCCCAACCAAACTACAAGGAATACATTTATGTTGTTTATGAGCACTCAGCCTGTGGCATATTGTTACATCAGCTTGAACAGACTAAGATGTTCCTTCCTCCCCACAAAATAATTTAAAGCAATTTTGTGTATCCTATTAGTATACCTGTAATAAAGACATGTTCCTAAGAAAGGTTTCTTTTTTCCTTTTTAACGCATCTATGATGCCATTATCATACTTTACACAGTAATTCTTTGATGTCATCTGTTACTTGGTTTGAGTAGATTTTCCTTTGATTGCCTTTATGGTTGAGGATTGATGGTGGGTTGAGGGAAGGATTGCAGGTGCTGCTGAGAGGGTAATTGAGGTAAAGAAGTTTGGAGTCCATATATCAAGGTTTAGGAAAAGGCTGTACTCTGTCTTTGGTATGTCTATATTGCAAGATTATTTAGGTTATGAAGAGTAAATCTAAATGTTTTTATGTTGTTGGTTAGATTTTTACTCAAATTAATTTTGTGCTCCTATACTAGTCTTCTTTGGTACAAGTGAGAAATGTGTAAGACATTAACAAAACTACTTTTTAATTTTAGAAGTGGGAAATATGTGTACAAGCCTGTCATGAATCAAACATGTTGTCCTCAGTACACAATAAGGTAAGAAAGAGGATCTATATATAATTTTTTTTTTTTAAGATTTTATTTATTTATTTGACAGAGAGAGATCACAAGTAGGCAGAGAGGCAGGCGGCGGGGGTTGGGGTGGGGGAAGGAAGCAGTCTCCGTGCTGAGCAGAGAGCCCAATGCGTGACTCAATTCCAGGACCCTGGGATCATGACCTGAACTGAAGGCAGAGGCTTTAACGCACTGAGCCACGCAGGCGCCCCAGATCTGTATATAATTTGAAGAGTATGTATAATTCTTTAGTGACATCTTGCTTTTTTTACATGTTAATTTTCATTCCAGCTAGACTCTTTATAAAGAAAAACAAATGAGTTGTATCTTTTCTACATACTGATGCTACATTTTTACTTCATCAGTAGCTTTTAATAATACTGTTTAATAGTTTGGGTGTAAATAGGATATGAAAAAATATACTACTTAGCAATCTAGTCAATGATTTCAGACATATTGTGAGAATATTAGAAAATACTCAAATTACTTTTAGGTATCAGGTGTTTTATAGAACTTAGCTTGGGGCTTTCCACGTTCTGGTGTATGACTGAACACAGCCGTCACACTCCAAGAGTACTGTGGGATCTGCCGGAAGGGGAGGGGGAGGGGCCGATGTCGAATCTGCTGCACACATTTAGAGTCCAGGTTTCTTCATTGTAAAACTTAAACTAAAATGTCTATTTTCCTCCAAAGTGATGGCTTAACCCGCAAACCCCAGTCTGACATGGAAGGATTTTCCATTCTTCTCAAGTTACAAAGATCCTCCTCTTCTCCCTTGTGCTCCTTGCCTTCCTCTTCTTCTGGTACAAACTAGGGAAAGTATGTTGCATTGTTAAGCATTGTCTACAGTTTCAGTGTGAATAATCTCCAGATAAAAAAGCAAACACGGTTGTATCCATCATGTTTTGGCTGGTCCTCATACCTCTTTCCTTTAGTTGCTCTTAATTTGCTTTGGGATTAAAGATTTGACAATCTGATGAAAAGTTACAGACCCTCTCTGCAGCAAAACAAACAAAAGGGAGGAGGTGTATAGATAAAAATAGGTAATAACATCTTGCATACTAATTTTAGGATGATCTTGGGCTCCCAGTGGGCTCACAAAGTTCCACTAATTCCTGGTTAAGAATCCTTTCTTTTATTTAACTGGTCATAGGACTGGAGCAATAAAGAGAAAAGGTGGGTGTCTGGTTTACTGACATCATCTCACTTACTATCCCAGGACAGCTGTGGTGTCCTCTTGCAGGTTTTTTGTTTGTTTGTTTGTTTGTTTTTTAGATTTCATTTATTTATTTGACAGAGAGAGAGAGAGAGATCACAGGTAGGCAGAGAGAGATGGGGGAAGCAGGCTCCCCGCCAAGCAGAGAGCCAATGTGGGGCTCGATCCCAGGACCCTGAGATAATGACCTGAGCCAAAGGCAGAGGCTTAGCCCACTGAGCCGCCCAGGCACCCCAAATGTCCTCTTGCAGTTTTAATGTTTATGAAGCAGTGACATCGTCAAAGACAGAAGTCCTCTTCCTTCAAATAACAATTTGTTATTGGATTATGGCCAGGGTTCTGTTTAAATCAGTCTGGAGTTGATTTGCTAGGACCCTGAGAATCCTAATCAGAAAAGGTTAAAAAAAAAAAAAAAGTCCATTTCAGTGGGTTAAAGAAAAAGACCAAGATTCTATAATTTATTGGGTGTCTCTCAATGCAAAGCACTGCTCCAGGTATATTGTTTTTATGAAAAGGAATTCAATTAACATTGCAAAACAAAAATAATTATAAAACGTGATTTTTTTTTTTTTTTGCATGAAATCACAAACATTTTCTGAATTGCTATCCTTTACACAACTTCATTTTATGTGTTGATATTATGGAGTCATTTACTGTTCTGTTTTTTCTTTCTTTTTTTTTTTAACTTTGTTTACGACAGTAGATCTAATGAGGCCTAATGCGAAGGCAAGGCAATTCTAACCTACAGCGTAGCTTCTTGTTAGATGTCAGGGGCTGTGAGTGTAAGTGAGGATGAGCTTCCTTGGCTATGAATTTTTTTTTTTAATTTTTACATAGAATTATATATGCTGGTAATTTAAAAATCAAACAATTCCATAAACTTATTTTGCAAAATTGCAGTCCCCTGAACCTCCCTATTTCCTGTTTCCCAGTGTACTCTCAAATTTTTAACTGATTTTCTTTTTCTTCTTTCTACCTTTAAGTGATGTGCTTATATAATTACAGAAACCTTATCTCATTACCTTTGGGTTTTTCTCATATCTCTGGGTTTCTCTTTTTAAAAGGTAAGGATTCAACTCTATTTTTTCTCATTATCTCTGAATTTCTCTCTTTGGAAGATAAAGATTTAATTTTATTTCCTCCCTGTTGCCCCTGTCATATTCAAGCTCCTTTTTGTCCTCGTTGCTAACTTCCCAGCTCAGAAGATCATAATATTGAATGGTATAGTTGCTGTATTACGGCCTGTAAATGTGCCGTATGGTCGAACCATGCAGTGTACTATGATTACATTTTCTTTCCTTCACAAGTTTTTGCTTTCCATAGTCTTTTTTTGTTTGCATAGTCTTCTGTACCTACCCATCACCAGTCGATTTTAAAAACCTTCCCACAGTTGTGGTATGTTTAGATGCTTCCGGTCCTCTAGCACTTGTGTCCTCTTGATGATACCTCTGTGCTGTCTTCTGACCTGCTATGATCTGGACAGGTTGTCTTTCCAACTGATGCATCACTGTCACCCTGGGATCTCTTTTTACTGCCATCTTGGGGATTCTCTTTGGATCTCATGTTTTCTGTCTCCTCTGACCGCTTGGATTATTTCCTTGTTTTAGTGCCGCTCATCTTCCAATAGCTTTCTTGAGAAGTACCTTTTTTAGACTTTGTATGTTTGGAAAAAAATCTTTTTTAAGAGAGAAAGAGCTAGTGAGCGAGTGGGGGTGGAGGCAGAGGGAGAGGGAGAGAGAGAATCCCAAGTAGGCTCCATGCTCAGCACAGAGAGTCCGACTTAGGGCCCCATCTCATGACCCTGAGATCATAACCTGAACCCAGACCAAGAGTCAGATGCTCAACCAACTGAGCCACCCGGGTGCCCCTGTTTGAAATGTTTTAATTCACCACTCAGACTTCTAGTTTGGCCAGGCATAGAAGTGTAGATTGGAAATAATTTTGCTTTAGAATTTTGAAGGCTTTGCTTCTGATTCTTGTTCCTTTGTCCAAAATGTTCTTTCTTTTTGGAAGGTTTTTTTGTCCCTAGTGTTCTGATATTTCACATCTAATGATGTGTCTGTTTGCATCTATTGCATACAGACTTAAGGGGCCCTTCTTACTTACTTACCCTCATATCATATCCTTCACTTCACAGAAATTTTCTTTTACTATTTTGTTGAACTTCTTCCCACCCGCCCCCCACCGTTTTTTCTTCTCTTCTTTTATAATGTCTTCATTCAGATATTAAATTTTTATTTATTTACTTGTCAGAGAGAGCATACAAGTAGGGGGAGAAGCAGGCAGAGGGAGAAGCAGACTCCTTGCTGAGTGAGGAGCCCAATGCAGGACTCGATCCCAGGATCCTGGGATCCTGACCTGAGCGGAAGGCAGATGCTTAACCAATTGAGCCACCCAGGTGCCCGAGATATTGAACTTTTAGCGTGAGCCCCTAATTTTTTTTTTCTCTTCAGTTTTCCATCCCCTTTGTTGTATCTTTTGGAAAATTTCCTTGCTGTTTAATTGTTTATTTCCTCTATTATATTTTTACTTCTGAGAGATTTTTGGTTTTGGATTCTCTCTCTCTCTTTCTCTCTCTCTCTCTCTCTTTTTTTTTTTTTTTAATAACCTCCCATTGTTGTGTGGCTGTAATAGCTAAAGAGAAATAAGAGCTTGTTCTTCTTAGGATGTTTGTATTTTTAGGCTCTCTTCTCCCTGGGTGTCCTCCAAGTTACCTTCTCCAGTGTTGCTGTTACTTGTCTTTGGAGAGGTTCTTCTTGAGTGACGATTCTGACTTTCCAGGGGTGGGGATCCTTGGATCTCGAGGGATCTCGAGGTCTGGTCACATTCTGGAGAGAAAGTGCCCGCGTTTGTGGCTGAGTTGGGGAATGGGGTGGAGGTCTCAGCATTCAGTAGGCACACTTTCATTTAAGCTTCCTGTTGCTAGTACATTTCCATTGCTTTCCACTGTGCCTGCATCCTCATGTGGGAGGCCCTATATTTTCCTCAATGTGCCGCTTTCTCCTGGGTTGTGTGGGGAGACATCTGTGTGGAGTGGTGGAGGGCATCAGACATCTAACTGCTTCCAAAATAGACTTTCAAGAGATCTATTTTCAGACCCCCTTCATGCTTATCTCCTGGGGTATCAGGTGTCAGCCAGTCCCTAAAGTTTGTAAGGGTAAGGCGAGAAAATTAGTTACCATTCTGGCTTTTCTCACTGTTGGCTTAGGATTCAACCTTCTTTGGCCGCTAAGTCAGTTACCACTTGTGCATGCTCTGTGCAGCTGCCAGCATTTCTCCTCTTCTCTTTCTTTCAGTAATTTATGTCTTTTTCTTTTTTTCTAATTCCTTAAGGTAGTTTTAGTGAGATTTGGGGTGGAACTAGAGGCTGTGTCAAGCCCTGCCTTTACCCAGAAATCCCAGGCATGAGTTTTGCCTTACTGTCCAGAACTCATTTTATTTCTCCTAGTTTGAGTTCACTTTTTAAATATTTATTTTGCTTTCCTAGGTGCCGACCTTTACAGTTTCAGCCATCAAAATCTCACAAGAAGGTTTTGAAAAAAATGTTGAAATTTCTGGCTAAAGGGGAAATTTCCAAAGGAAATTGTGAGGGTAAGATGAGTTGGGGCTTTAAAACCTCTTTACCTGCAGTTGATGTAGATTTCCAAGGTGTTCCCTTTCTGTTATTTCTTAAGTAGGGGAATGGGTCCTTACTGCGGTCAGGTAGTGCTGTTCCTCTGATGGGGGGGATTGCTGTTAGTGTTGCTTTGCTGTCACTGTTACCACTGGCCCGAAAGTCAAGGACATGAGGAATGTCTGTCAGGGAAAGTTTAGCCTCGGAAGAAGGTGGAGGACAGTTTTGATGATACTGTGATGTCTTGGAGTTTATTGGAACTTTAGTTTTCACAGTACTACGACAACTCTTACCTTACTTGATCCTGATAGCACCTTGTGAAGTAAGTGGAAGGTGGTGTTACATCTGAGAAACAGGTGCTTGGGTGCACCTGACACAAGATTGCACAGTCACTTTGAATGATGCGTAAAGCTCAGGTTTTCTGTGTTGGAGGAAGCCCTTACTTCAGTAAATCATAGTATCTGAAATTTTCTTATTTGTGTGATGAATTTTGAATTGCGAGTTAATTTCCTTCAAGATAATTAGAAACATTTAGTGAACTTTCATTACAGATACTTTGCTTTTTCAGTTTTTTCAGTGTCTTGTCTTTTCCTTTTTAAAGTTTTCATGCAGGCAGTGCCTAATACATGAGTGTAATAATTGGGAATGCCGCCTATCCTTAGAGCTCTTTCTCACTTCTGCCATAGAAAATACCTAATCCTGGGAGCCTCCCATCCCAGTTTTAACTTGTTAATATGGCCCAAGCGTCTTTTCAGTGCCCACAGTGTGCCACTCTCTGTTTTAAGCACTGGTGATACAGTGGCCAGCAGGACAGGTAAGTTCTTTGTCCTCCTATACTGTCCTTAACAGACCAAGATTCAGGACAGTCTGGAGCAGACTTGGCAGAACTATGAGCAGTAAAGAGGTGGGAAGGCTCGGGTCTAGAGGTTCAGGGGCAAACGGGCATTGGAAACATCAGAATTTTGGTGCAACTCTGGTTAGTACTGACTGTACGTAATCGTGAAGACTAAATAAGTTTTGTTAGTCAAACATTTTTCTCAGTGGCTAGGAATCATGTTCTGAGTTTCAAAATTAATATTCAGATAAGCTTCGAGGTGCCTTCCATTTATAAATTGATGGTTGCTTGTCTTTACACATAGCTTGTACATTTGGATCTTTATTTGACTTGTTACAGGCTTCTAAATTATTTATGTCTGCAGCTTAATTCATAAGAGTGATGTAGAATGGAAGGGTAAACAGCCGTAACAGAAAGACACCACAATGCAGTGACTAAAAAATAATCGAAGTCTGTTTGTTTCCTCATATAACCGTCCAGCACGGGTGTTCCATGTTAGCCTGCAGTTCTGTCCCCTCCCTCCCCCCATCCGTTGTGGGACTCCCTTCAGTGTGTGATTTCCAAGGTCACTCTGGTTTTCACTAATCCAGCCAGTGGGTAGGATAAAGAGTGAAAGTTCAGGATTATAAAATTCCTTTAAAAGCAAGTGAGGCCAAATTGAGCATATCAGTTTGGTTATGTTCCATTGGTGGGAGCTTGGTCACAACTTGCAGAGGGACTGGAGTGCATACCCTTGTTTGGGTGCCACAGTCTTAACTACAGTTCTGTTACTTTGGAAGCCAAGAGAATGGGTTTTATGCACACACAGTAATTTCTTTCACATGGGAAAGAAGGGGTATTGTTTTTTTTCCTGTGTGTATCTTAACTGTGTCAGATTGCCTAGCTGATGGACTTTGGCTTCTGATTTGTAGATGAGCCCATGGAGCCCAGCATGGACGAGAGCGTTGCAGGTGACTTTGCATTAATAAATAAATTGGATATACAGTGTGACCATAAAACACTCAGTGATGACCTCAAAGAGACCTTTGAGAGTGGGGAGAAGAAGAAAGGAAAAAGCCCAAAGAAAGAAGAACCTAAGGAATTAATTCAATCACAACATATAGAGGAGAAGTTGGGCTCTGGTGAGCCATCCCATCCAGTTAAAGTACACATGGCTCCTAAGCCAGGTAAGGCAAGTTTGCTCTGTGGCCATTTTAAAATCCTAGTAAGTGATTTTCTTTGTGCTTGAGACTTTGTAGCTTTTGGGCTCTCCCATCAGCTATACACACGAATTATGTGAAATCTGCCAAATAGATCCGTATATTGTACAATTTAGTTTTACCTGGATTTAGATGGACAGATCATATCTTTAAAAAATGCTATGTTTAAAAAGCCTGCAATAATAGTTACATTATCCCCAAATACAGATATTTTAAAAGAGTTCCATTTCTTCTTACTACGTTAGGATCCTAGAGGTTTGAGAATCAGATTTTATCTGTGAAAAGATATGCTGCTAAACGTTTTTATTTTTGGTGTGAAGTGAGACAGTGTAAATTTTAGGTATTACGTTGAAAAGTACAGACATTAAAGTTCTTTAGTTTATCATTAGATTTCTTTATGAATCATGATGAATTTTAGTTTAAAAATTTCCAAATTTTGATATTTAACTTCACCTTTAATAAGGTCAACAATTTTTTTCTATATTTTCACTTGTAAAAGAATTAGGTTTTAAAAATATATCCAACATTGAGGCACCTGGGTGGCTCAGTTGTTTACGTGTCTGACTCTTGGTTTCGGTTCGGGTCATGATCTCTTAGTCCTGGGATCAAGCCCCATGTCTGGCTCTGGGTTCAGCGCAGAGTCTGTTGGAGAGTCTTTCTATCCCTCCGTCCCTTTCTCTCTCTCTCAAATAAATCTTTATAAAAATAATGTATCCAGCATTAAATGGGTTTGTTATATATATGTGTGCATGCATGTGTTTGTATGATTTTTATTTATTTATTTTTAAATGATTTTATTTATTTTTTTGGCAGAGAGATCACAAGTAGGCAGAGAGGCATGCAGAGAGAGAAGGGGAAGCAGGCTCCCCGCTGAGCAGAGAGCCCATTGCGGGTCTCGATCTCAGGACCCTGAGATCATGACCTGAGCTGAAGGCAGAGGCTTAACCCACTGAGTGACCCAGGTGCCCCTCATTTTTAAAAAAAATTATTTCACAAAATGTCAGTCTGGATGGTTATACTTCAGTTCCTGAGTTTTTTCTTATATTTATTTATATAAAATGACCCAAAGGAGACATTTTTATTACTATTTTAGTTTTCCTTATCTAAATCATGTTACTATACAGAAAAGTGTGTGTTTGCGTTTTTCATATATAGTTTTTCTTAATGTAGGCTTTCATGACGTTTAAAGGGATGCCAGCTGAGATTTCATCTTAATTAGTAAGAACAGTCCAATAAAATGTTCTGAATGATTTAGATAATTTCTTTCAACTCTTATTCTCTTGGGTGATAGGGTCAGTTCTTTTATTATTTTAATTGTTTATTTTAAAGACTACTTACAGTTTCTTAAATTTTAAAAACCTTCATTTTGGAAATGTAGACTATTTTTTTTTTTTTTTTAAGATTTTATTTATTTATTTGACAGACAGAGATCACAAGTGGGCAGAGAGGCAGGCATAGAGAGAGGAGGAAGCAGGTTCCCTTCCGAGCAGAGAGCCTGATGCGGGGCTCGATCCCAGGACACTGGGATCATGACCTGAGCCAAAGGCAGAGGCTTTAAGCCACTGAGCCACCCAGGCGCCCCCGTAGACTGAATATTATAATGAACTTCCACATACCCTGTTCTCGTGTGACACTGTTACTGACTCAGGATGGGCACTCTTGTGTCATCTGTACTCCCATCCAGTTGCCCTCTCCAGTACTGTATTGAAGCAAATTCCAGACATTATGTCATCCCATATGTCAGAATGCACCCCTAAAAGATAAGAACTTTTGGGGCACCCATGTAGCTCAGTCGGTTAAGCATCCCCCTCACGATTTCAGGTCAGGTCATAATCTCATGGGTTATGAGATCAAGCCTTGACTCCAGCTCCATGTGCCGTGGGGAGTCTGCTTGAGATTCTCTTCCTCTGCCCTTCTCCCCACTCACATCTGTGAGCGCTCTCTCTCTCTCTCTCAAATAAATACATCTTTAGGGGCGCCTGGGTGGCTCAGTGGGTTAAAGCCTCTGCCTTCAGCCCAGGTCATGATCCCAGGGTCCTGGGATCGAGCCCCGCATTGGGCTCTCTGCTCAGTGGGGAGCCTGCTTCCCCATCTCTCTCTCTGCCTCTCTGCCTACCTGTGATCTCTGTCAAATAAATAAATAAAAATCTTAAAAAAAAAAAGAAATCTTAAATACATCTTTTTAAAAAATAATTTTCAAATACACAAGTACCACCATTACACCTGAGTAAGATTCCTTACTGTTATTGAATAGTCCGTGTTCGAGTTCTTAATTTTTATGTATTTGTTTGCGTCAGGATCCAAACACAGCCACATACTGCAGTTGACTGACACAGTTAGAAAACCCCTGTAGATCTGTAGGTTCCTTCCATCACTCCCACTTTTTTATTTGCACTTTGTTTTTTGAAGAAACTAGGTTGGCTGTTCCGGGTTGTCTGATTACATCCACAGTACAGTTTAACATACTCCTTTACCTGCCTGTAAATTGATGGTTGGATCTAGAGAGTCAAGATTAAATCAGTTCAGAGTTAAGATTAAATTGTTTTTGTTGTTGTTGTTGTTTTTTCTTTGGTGTTTCAGTTTTGTTTTGCTTTTCAGGGAGAGAGAGAAGTCTTAATCAGATTCTAGTTCAAATTATTTATTTGAGGGGGGTAAGGTTACTTCATGGGTGGTGGGAGGTTCTTTCAGGAGACACATAATGTCTGGGTACCTCTCTTTGTTAATGCGAATAGCCATGGGTCAGTGCTCAATGCCTAAATCCATCGATCCATTAGATATTCTGTCTGTCATTCATTTTTCATTTACTGGCTAGATCCTTCCATAAACAGAACCTCTTCTCATCTCTTTCTCATGGAACTCAGAAAGGCAAGAGGAATGCTTGATTCTTGCATTTTATTGTCCATCCTACAAAATAACTCTTCTAACAAGGACTAGTTAATCAATCTTTTTTTTCTTTTCTTTCTTTCTTTGTTTATTTCTGGTATCATTGTGAACTCATGGATCTAAACACATTGGCTGTGTCTTAATTCTTTGCTCCTGTGGGAATTTCTCTAAGTTGTCTAATAGTTTTTCGGGGGATGAAATGGTAGTAGTCATGGCAGCTTCCTCTGACCTGAGGCTCCTGGATCATCTTGTACAGCCATTTCTCCAAGGAGTGTGTACCATATTGATACTTGCAGTTCAAATTCAGGACTATCATATTTTTACATGTTTGTTTGACATTTAGATCTTCTTTTCTTCCACACTGAGAAACCTGGTTCTCAAGGACACAGAGAATGGTAGAATTAGAATTAGAATATTGCAGTTACCTACATGCTTTACTCTATCGAACACAAACTTTTAGAATAACAATTCCAGCCTGATCTTCAGCATGTGATTATTAAAACAGTAAAAAAAAAGTTTGCCGTTATTTTCCCTTTATGATATTTCTCATTAAAAATGTGAGATGATTTTAAAATGTAGGAATCTCTGGATTTTCTCCTGAAGCATACATTTCCTTTTTATTTTAAAAATGTTAAAGGTATATTTCCTGAAATGTAATTAGAAATTATGCAGGTCTATTGAATTCTATTCAAAACTCTTGGGACTAATCTAGGATCCTTGAGTGGTGTGAGCCTCTGTGGTGTGGGGTTGGTATGGTGTATTGATTTTATATTGATCTGTTCCCATTTTGTTGAAGGATTTTACTGATCTGGGGAAATCTTTATTCCCTAAATAAGCTGAAATCCTAATTTGCTGTCTATTGCAGTTGGTAATGCGATAGTACATATGTGTAGAGTAAAGCAACCACAGTAAGTATTGTTTGCTTAGTCCAATGAATTAATTAGTGTGGAGCTGACATAGGTGGTATTTCTGGGAAAAAAACAAAACAAAACAAAACTGGAAACTTGTTTCTCACTTCATTCCAGTTTTATAATTTGTTCATAGTTTTGAAACTTTGGTAGGGAATGTAGTTTTAAATAACTTTTAGAAAATGCAGGGATTTTGTTTGTGTGTTTGTTGGTTTTTGCCTTATTACAATTTATGGGACACCTGTATAGGTAAAACATTGTAGGAATTGGTGGTGCATATGATAGCTAATAATAGATAATCTTAATTAAATAGTGGGGTTTTTAAAAAAGATTTTATTTATTTATTTGTGTGAGAGAGAGAGAGAGGGAGAAAGAGCATGCACAAGTGGGGAGGAAGGGCAGAGGGAGAAGCAGAGTCCCCGCTGAGTGGGGAGCCTGATGCGAGGCTCAGTCGCAGGATTCTGGGATCATGCCCAAGTCGAAGGCAGCCCTAACTGAGCCACCCAGATACCCAGTAGTAGGTATTGTTTTATGAGCTACATATGTGTTAACTGATTTAATCCTCACAGAATTCCATAGGTAGGACTGGTTATTATCTTACTAGTATAGATGAGGAAACTTGCCCAAGGTCATCTAGCCAGTGACAGAGATGACCTCAGGCAGCCCATGTCAGGGAGTGTGCTCTTAACCAAATGCTCTTGTGCCTCTCAGAACAAATTTGAGGAAGACAGATTCCTGGGCCAAAGAAAATTCATTCTCTAAGGCAATAGAGTAATGGTTAATCATAGAATCAGTCCTTTGTTGCCTGGTTATTAGACTTATTCAAAGTCTGTTTTTATATGTAAAGTTTGTTTTTAATTGGAAAACATGATAGTGAAGTAAAATGATTTTACTATTAGTGAAGTCACTATTTTCTCATCAAATTTGTTTTTTAAATAAGATTATTATGTATTTGAGAGAGCAAACGTGCGTGAGCGGGGAAAGGGACTGAAGGAGAGGGAGAATCCCAAGTCGACTCCATGCTGAGCATGAAGCCAGATCCGGGACTCCATATCATGACCCTGAGATCATGACCTGAGCCGAAATTAAGTTCCAGACGCTCAACCAACTGGGCCACCCAGGCAGCCAGTATCAGATTCGTTTCTTTTGACCAGCTCTTGGTCTCTGGAAGTCCCTTAACACCCTGGGTCTTGAATTTCTCTTCTATAAAATTGAACTTGCTAATCTTGTAGAACTTCATATTGCGAACTTTCATATGATTTGTAAATACTGTTTTAGGATCTTAAAATAGCATTTTTATTTTGTCAATGACCTTAAAAAAATTACAAAAGTATGTTCATTGTAGAGAATTTGGAGAAAAGAGGACACTGCAAGAAAAAAAACAAGAACAGTCCTTTCCCTGATTCTAAATCCATGTAAAATGACTGTTATGTTTCTTTCTAGGCTTTTTAAAAAGTATTTTTCATGTATCTGTTTATACATAAGTGGAATTGTTTTTTAACCTTGTGTAATGACAAATCCCTGAAAATTTCTAAGCATTTCTAATGACTGGTATTCTGTGTTTTAGCTGTTTTAAAAATTGTAGAATTATTCTGGTATTGGGCATTTAAATTATTTTGAAGTTTTCATTTGTGTTAGTTATTTGCCTCTACCTCTTAATGATCTTCTCAACATCAAGTCCTTGAAGACTCTGCTAGATGAAAGGGCACTTACTAAAATTTGTGGTTTATTTTATCTAAAATGTTTATATCTTAAAGGCCTTTTAATTTGGTATTTGCTCTTTTAATTCAAACAACACTCATTAGCTGGAGCTGAACAAATGAGACCCCATCCATTTGTTAGATGGAGAGACACAAGTACTTTCAAGTAATTTCAAGGATATTTTTTCATCAAAAAACCTGCCGGAGTGTTTTCTTACACCCAGGTCCTAAGCATGTATTTATGTCACCAGTGCTTTGAGAGGAATGTCCCTCAGGAATGGGCTGGAAATATCCATGTCCTAGAGTAGAAGATATTCGATTATGTTTTTTTCAACTTAAAAAGGCAGAAAAGTGGATGAATATTAAATTTTTTTTAATTTTATTTTCATGGAGGTGTGTGAAAAGTTTCTGTGACTATTTACTTTCTTTGACAGTTCCTACATCTAAGGTAGAATTTTAAGATCAACTTAAGGCTCTACATCAGAATCTTCTGAGATACCTACCTGCAAAGCTAACCTAACTGTTGGAACTCTTTAGATTTAATTCTGTAGAATCTTTGAGACTTTGGGTAAAAACAAAAAAATTCTAGAGTCAGATGTGATTGGTCTAATATTTTGCAATTGTTTTTAGGCAAAGGGGCAGATTTGAGTAAGCCTCCATGTCGGAAAGCAAAGGAAATCCGAAAAGAAAGGAAAAGGTTAAAACTCATGCAGCAGAACCCAGCTGGAGAACTTGAGGGTTTCCAGGCTCAAGGTGAACCACCATCTTTGTTCCCACCAAAGGCTAATAAATCCAACCAGCCCAAATCACTTGAAGATTTAATTTTTGAATCTTTACCAGAGAATGCATCACACAAGTTAGAGGTACTTTGAAGGGTGTTTTATTTTATATTTTTGTGGTTGTTGATACCTTGTTTATTTTCATTTGAGGTTATACTACTCAGTTGATATTTTACTATTTAAATAATGGGAAATTACAGTGAATTGGGATGAAGTAGCATTTGTATTTACTAAGTTAACTGCTATTTGAGAAAACACTTTTTTTTTTTAAGATTTAAAATAAATACTTTAGGCAGTTTGGCTACTAAAGTTGTGAAAATAATTCCAGTTTTAGCATGTTACTATGTAAGGGACTCTGGCTTATTGTATCCCTTAATTGATATCTAGTAGTTAAAGGGACAAAATATGCCATTTAAAATTTCATTTTTAGCAGTTTGGTTCGATCGTGAAGGAGAATAGATCACATCAGGGGATCACTGTTTTACCCATTCTAGTGGGTAAACAGATGTAGTACATGTGCCAGCCAGCAGTTAGGAATTGACTAAATAGTACTCGGTGGCACTACTTTAATCTTCTCTCAGTAATTCTCTCAAACCTCTGTAGGCGTAGTATGATTACTTCTAGAGTATTCCTACTATTTTTATTTACATTGCAGATTAAATCTACATTCTTCAGTATTTGGTATTTATACATTTTTCCCCAAAATATTAATTGTAATGATTTTATTATATTTTCATATCTCATTAATAACGGGGTCAGCCTTTGAATTTGTAGCTTAATACTATCTGAGAGCTTTGCTAAGGACCTGATATTGAAAATTAACTTTAACGGAATCTAAACCTTAGGATCATGTATATTATCAGACAGAAATCTTAACAACTTTGAGATTATAATCTCTTAGCTGCTCTGATTTTGGTATTGACTTTCTCCTTCTCAGATCGTAAAGAGAATTGGACGCGCTACTTAGAGTGTAGAACAGCAGCTCTACAATAGGCAGGTTTTACTTTTTTAATGTAATGATACCTTGGATGGGCAGAGGTTTTTTGTCCACCGGGTGTTTATATTACTTTTTGTTTGCAGAAGAATTACTTCTTACGGCACACGTGAAAATTTTCCAGTTAGCTCTTTTGTTATATTGCATTTGATTTCCTGTTTGACTATTCTGTTTTGCTAACGTATTTTAACTGGTTAGTAAATAATCACTATTAAAGTAAGTGTTCACCATTACTGTGCTGTTACTGTTGTAAACTCATCCTCATTTTGTGTGTGAGGAAACCAAGGCACAGAGAGGTAAATTTGTCTGCTTGACCAAGATGGTGACATGAAAATTTGAGTAAGAGAAATCTAACTTTAGGGTCTTAGTTCTTAACTACACCACGAAATAGGAATACTTTTTGAGAATTGTCTTTCACACTTACAAAAAAAATTTCAAGTTTAGAGTTAGCAGTGATGCATAAAGAATGTCTAAAAATATATATTCACATTTTTAGTTTTTCTGAATGATTTACTGAGTGGGGTTCCATAGTGTAATGGTTAGCACTCTGGACTCTGATTTACTGAAGGTGCGTTCCGTACAACTAGAATTCAAGAGTATTTATTTGTGTTTGTGTCTTGAGTGCCAGAAGTGTTCTGCCATTTTCCAGTAGAGTCAATCTTCCATAATTCGGTCGTAGATCTTAGTCTTCAGAACTGTACCCCTGAGACAAATAATACATTATATGTTAAAAAAGAAAAAAAAAATCTTAAAGAGTTTAGATAGGATCCTTTGCCTTTTTAATAAGTCTGGAAGTTGGAGAAATAACTTTTTAAAGAAAAATTTACTATCTTGTTCATTTGTAATGTTAAAATATTATATGTGCATGCTTTAATATTTGTATGGAAACTTTTGGTTCTTTTTGGGTGGGAGTAACTGTTAATGCGTATTCTGTGGAATAAATGATTAATGAACATTGTTTTTTAACTCCTTCTGAAGGTGAGGGTGGTGAGATCATCTCCACCAAGTTCTCAGTTCAAAGCCACATTTCAGGAGTCTTACCAGGTCTATAAACGTTACCAGATGGTTATTCACCAGGACCCACCTGATAAACCAACTGTGAGCCAGGTCAGCAGGCCAAGTGTAATTTTTCTGTGCAAATGGAACTTTCCCCTCCATTTGATACCATTGTATTATAACTTGATTTATTTGTGGTACATTTTATTTATATTCAATTTGCAGCATATCTGCAAAAGGATAGGAGTGTGGAGTAACGAACATTCTGAAAGTGCAGATTTTACCTAGGACATGTTAAGTGCCAGTCACACGTAATTGCAAAGTGGAAAGTAGCACATAAAATGAATTATCTTTAGCATTGCTATGTCTGGATGTATTTATCTGGAAATTAGTAATAAGTAGAGCTCTAAGATAAAATATTTATGAGAAAAAACAAAAAGTCTTTATATTTTTATGATAGGCATATTTGCACAACATGGTTAATAGGCCTTATCTCCTTTTAAAAGTCATGTGTAGACAGAGTTCATGACAGCTAAATTATACTTTGTTGATGTCATCCCCATACACAACTGAGTGGGACTAGAAAAGTAAGATAGTAGAATTTTTTTTTGAGATAATATTTTGATAGAAGTTCTCATATGCTTGTAATTTTATAAATCAGAATACGCAAGAAAATGTGGAAGGGGAAAAATGTTAATACACTTAATACTAGCAGAGGGACAAAAGTAGTGGCCACTACCATGAGCAACACTGTTGACTCTGCAGAGAATCACGATATGTGGAAAGAGTAAAAAACAAAAGAAAAATGAATTGTCCTGGCCCTTAGAAGTTAAAAATTTTCCTAAGTGTTAGGATAAAGTTGGCGCTTTAGGCTCTGGGCCAGTCAGCACATTCCGGGGTTAATTCATTTCATGAAAAACTCCATCGCTGAGCTTTGGAAGTGGATTTGCGGAGATCTTACTCTAGCCTCACCTTCAGAAGCACGTCAGTGGGTAGAGATGTTTCAATAGCATTTGCTTGTATTTTCCTTGCTCTGAAGGTGAGGTTAGTACCTGTCTCCTTTGAGGACCCAGAGTTCAAGTCGTCCTTCAGCCAGTCATTTTCTTTATATGTCAAGTATCAAATGGCCATACACCAGGATCCACCTGATGAATGTGGGAAGACGGAGGTACCTTTTGTGAAACGTTTTTTCCTATCTTGATGAGGTTGTCTATGAAGAAGCATAATACAGAAATTTCTTTTGCTATTTTCTTATTTGTTAAGTAGAGCTGATGATCCTTTTCGGTGTATGTTAACTAAACTTTTGTGAAAACAAGTCCTACATGTGAGCATTTAAGTCCCTCGGGAAAAAGGAGAGGTTGGTATTCAGGGCTCTTTCCAAGAACCTGGCGTAGCGTGTTTATGTGTTCGTCATCAGGCTGGTTCGCAAACCCCGCTGATGCTGCTTACGTGCCGGACCTGACCCTGCGCGCGAGGGGCAGAGTCTCTGCCTTCGGGGGGTTGATAAACACATGGGAAAGATGGACCAGTGAACAAACCTATCTTAACAAGAAGCCGGTGGGAAAGAATTAAATACGTTGAGATTATATAGACTATGACATAACAAGCATTTACTGAGGGCCTGTATTTTCCAGGCTGGAACGATGTAGATGGAGGAGAGATGGCAGAGTTGTCACGGGGGGATATATTAGAAGAAAGATGCCAACAGGTGCAGAAGAATTAAAGTTTGGATTTGTTTATCTGTTTTAATGACACAGACTGTGTTAGATTTAAAGAGATGATTAGTAAGACAGGAGTTAATGCTGGATGTTCCCAGAGAGAGGGCTGACTTTCAGGTCTCCCAGAACCTTACTGGAGGAAGTGTAGTCTGCAGACCAACAGCATCCACCTGGGGTGCAGAATCTGGGGCCTCACTTCAGCCCTGCTGAATCCAAATCTGCATTTTGAATTAGGTTTCTGGGCAATTTGAATGCCCATTCCGGTTTGGGATGTGGGAAGCGCTTCCGTAAGTTCCCCATTGAGACGTGCAGCTGTGGGAGACAGTGTTTACAAATAGTAAGGAGTCTGCCAGGTGCAAAAACTCCCTTTGATATTCTTACGGGTCTTACCCCTTCGGGACATTAGTACTTCCTGTATTACCTGGAGATTCTGGCCCTGCGCTGCCTGCTTACCAGGTATGAATGGTTGGGCCATGACACCAGGCAATGATCTGATGTGTGTACTGGGTATAGATTACTTTCTGGAACTTCGCCGTGGAGTCCGGTCCTGCACACTAGTCCTTTGCTAACGGCGTTCACGGCCTGACTGGGGCAACGGGGTAGGCAGTTCCAGTGCCATTAGGTTTAGCTATTGAATTAGGAAGTAGGGGACGCCAGCTTAGTATGGGCCTGGAGGTTACGGAGGTTTTCTGAAGGAACGTGTTCTTTAAAGTCTTTAAAGAGTAAGTAAATGTTTGTCAGGCCGAAAAGGAGAATGGGATCCTTGGCAACAGGGCTATATGTAAGAAGTATAAAATGCCACCTATGGAATATTCTTGCTGAAGAAATCGAACCTGAATTATAAGCTTCTAGACGGAATAATCAGTTCACAAAAAATACGAGAGATAAAGGATTATTTAAAATGATACCTGGGCACTTCTGTGAGACAAATACATAATAAACAGTGTTTTGTTTTATTGTTTTTTTGTTTTGTTTTGTTTTTAAGATTTTATTTATTTATTTGACAGAGATCACAAGTAGGCAGAGAGGCAGGCAGAGAGAGAGAGGGGGAAGCAGGGTCCCTGCTGAGCAGAGAGCCTGATGCGGGACTCCATCCCAGGACCCTGAGATCATGACCTGAGCCAAAGGCAGAGGCTTAACCCACTGAGCCACCCAGGCGCCCTGTTTTTTTTTTTTTTTTTTAAAGGGAAATCTCTAGATTAAAAGTTATAAACTTTAAAAAAATATATATAACTGCAGTACCATAATCATGCCCAGCAAGCTTAACAATAAATTATGCCATCTAATGCCCAGTACATACTCAATTTTCTTTAGTTATCTCAGTTTTTTTTTTTTTTTTTAGTGTCTTTTTATAGTTGGTTTTTTTGGATGGGGATTCATGTAAGATCTATACATCCCATTTGGTTGAACATCTTTAATTTAAAGTAAATTTCCCTCTTGTTTTTAATAGCATTTTTAAAAGAAACTAGGTCGTTTATCTTAGAATTAATTTTGCTTCTATTGATACTTTTTGAAAATGTAAGCACATACAGGCGGTATCTGTGTGTGTGCTTGTGTGTGATCTTTCTGAGTATATAGTGTGTGCGTGTAAGTGTATCTCTGTGTATGTGTGTTTTTACAACATACCAGTATGTATACATATACTGAGATACGTTTCCCCCTGTTTATTATATGGACGTAGTATACTTGGAGGTCACATAAAAACAATGTATAGGAAAAAAAAAGAACAATATATAGAGATCTTCATTTTCTAGCTGCTGAGTACTGGAATGGTTTCTTCATTCTGACTTTACTGGTGGCCATTTGGCAATTTCTAGTCTTTTACCCTTGCATAGTGTTGCAGTGAGTACCCTGATAACATGGAATTGTTTGTCTTTTTGTCACTGTGTCTTTGTTATAAGCTTCCGGATTGCTGGGTCATTTAGTCTCCAGAGGGATTCCTCTTCCCAGGGGTTGTACCCTTTTGTAGCCAGCAATCTATGTAAATGCCTGCCCGTTCTTCCATGGTCTTGGTCATTGAGATTTTGTAAGGATTAGAGTTTTTGCCGTATATATGCAAATGAAGTTTGTGTGATTTTAATTTCATTCCTTTTATCATAAATGAAATTGAGCATGTTTTCTTATGTTTAAAATCCATTTGAGTTTTATATTCTGTGAACCACATGGTCATTGTTTTGCTTGTTTTTCTAGGAGTACTTTTTTTCTTTCCATTTCTTAGAAACTTTATATATTAAAAACCTAAGCCCTTGGGGCAAAAGTTGCAGATACTCCTCTGTAGTTTGTCATTTATTTTTTTTTTTCTTTGCTTATGGTGTTTGCAATGCCAGAGTTGATTATTATGCCATCAAATAATCAAGGGGCCAGAATTTGTAGACCTTAAGGTCTTGGACTTTAACCTTAGTAGTAATAAAGAATGAAAGATTTTAGTTAGTGGAGCTAGAGAATTCCATTTCGTTGTTAAGAAATGTGTTAGGACTTGATAGGCAACAGAAACCAAAGTGGAATTGATTTTAAGAAAGGATTTACTTGCATACGTAACAAAGAAGTTTTGGCTTCGTTAGATCTCAGGAAAATACCACTAGCGTCTCTTGCTCGTGGTCTCCCAGCTTGCTTTCTTTGTGAGGTTTGGACTCTGAAGCAGGCTTGGGGCGGCAGAGACGAATACTGCCAGTTTAAGGTACGTTGTTCTCACAGCCAGTGATCTCTGCGAAAAATAATGTGCGCTTTTTTTTGGTAAGAAGTCCCGAGGAAGGTACTGATTGGCCCAGGCTGAGATACATTCTTATCCCTGGTGGATCCAGATGTGGATCCAGACTCTGATCATGTCTGGATCACATGTCCCACCTAGGCGCTTAGGTGGAGGAAGGTGCTTATTTGAAACACATGTTTTCAGAAGAGTAGAGGAGTGGTTCCCACAATAGTGTTAGCCAGGCGGAGGTGTCTGCGGGGGGTCTTGTTTCAGAGTGGTGAGACTTGAGGTAGAGCCAATGAGGCATGATGGACTTGAAGTCATACTGGTAGGAAGAGGATGGAGAGGGTACAACAAATACTTTTTAGGTAGAGTTGATGAGGATTTGGTATTTGACTTGAAGGATGTTTGGGAGTTGGAAATGGAGGAGAGGGACAAGTCCAGATTGATTTTTTTTTTTTTTTTTTTTTCTGGCTTGTATGACTGGGTAGATCATGATGACCTTATCTGAGATAAGAAATACAACAAGAAGAAGAATTTGTGTGTTTTGGGACAGAAAATGAGTTCTGTGTTGGCCAGTTGGAGTTTGAGAAGCCTGTGGAACAACTGACTGTGGGAAGATACCAGAAACGAGCCTCTGGAACTAGGCATCTGGAGAGGCTCCAGGGTGGTGGTTGGTATTTAGACAAGGTATGATAGAGACTCTCCTCCACCTGCTGCCGTGGGGTTTGAACTTACAACCCTGATATCAAGATCTCAACTGAGGTCAAGAGTTGGATGCTTAACCAGCTGAGCCACCCAGGTACCCTGATTGACACTATTTAAAAAAGGCTTTGTATTCTTCTGTCTGTGAGCTAGGTTATGTTTTCTCAATTTTATTATATATTATGGGACAACTCTAATGGCACCCCTGGGACCCCTTTATTCTCTAAGAGGAACCCCCAAAAGGAAATGGTACTCTTTTACTAAAAAGGAACCATTTGGTTCCTCATAGAGTTTTCAGAGACAGAGGAAATTATATTGTTTTTCTTATAAGCTGATTTGTCTGTCATCTCTCTGAATATAGTTTTTAAGAAATAAATGCAAAATAATATCGTGCAGGTCAAGACTCTGCACTGTGCTTTTTTTTTTAAATAGCTTTATTGAGATATAATTCACCCATTTAAAGTCTATGATTCAGTGGTTTTTAGTACGTTTACAGTTATGCAACCATCATCACTAACGCCAGAAGCTTTCATCATCCCCAAAAGAAACCCCATACCCATCAGTAGTCCCTCATTTTTTCCTGAATGCCCCAGCTCTAGGCAACGACTCTTCCATTCTGTCTCTGGATTTACCTAATCTGGATATTTCATGCAAGCGGAATCACACAGTATGTGTTCTCTTGTTCCCTGGCTTCTTTCACACAGCATAGGGTTTTCAAGGTTCATTGACATTTTAGCATATACCAGTAATTTTTTTATGAATGAATAAAAGTTCTTCATACCACATTTTGTTTCTCCATCAGTGGGGATTTGGGTGGCTTTCATTTTTTTCCTTTGAAAAATACTGTGTACATTTGTGTACAGGTGTTATGTGGACATACTCATTTCTCTTTGGAATATATCTAGGACTGGATTTGAGTTACCATCCGGTGTAATTTCCCTATTGTGTTATAGCTTTGTTCCCATCCACCCTCTTTAGGATGATGTTATCAGATATATTTCTTGTGTGTATGTCATTGTTCCAACAGCACAATTACGCTCTTTTATACGATTGGTTTTAAAATCAGTAAGGAAGAGAGGAGAGTATCCATTTATGTAAAGTGTGAGAGGTCTCTGCTGTCATTCGCTAGGTCTCAGCCTTGAGCACTGCAGCTACCTTGGGATGGTAGTGGCCTCCCCAGTGTTCTGCTTTCTCTTCCCCTGATCTGTTTGTTAGGGTGTTCGTCCCTTATGCTGTCAGACCCAGCTCTTAGGCTGCACCAATTGCTGGCCGGTTGCTCTGTGGTTTTCAACAGTGTCCTGGGGCATAAACTGCTTTTATAGTCTGGTTTAATTAAATCTGTGCCCCTTTGCAGGGACAGGTTTTGTTGTTGTTGTTGTTGTTGTTTTAAAATTTATTTATTTGACAGATAGAGATCACAAGTAGGCAGAGAGGCAGGCAGAGATAGAGAGAGGAGGAAGCAGACTCCCTGCTGAGCAGAGAGCCTGATGCGGGGCTCGATCCCAGGACCCTGAGATCATGACCTGAGCCGAAGGCAGAGGCTTTAACCCACTGAACCACCCAGGTGCCCCAACACGGACAGTTTTTGAGGCCATTCTTTGTAGTTTGTTCTGACCCCAAAAGGGCTCTTCCTAGCTGCCTCTTCTATTTCTGTCTGATATATTAGCTGGGTCTGTGCTTTAGCATGTCATCTCATGAAACTGCTGGTCTCCTCTTCTTTGCTTATCACCAAAATCTCAATTTTTAAGAACGCCCTTAGACTTGAACTTGCCCTTGTACTGTTCCAAATACAGTTACTTCCTTTGGGAATTGGTGAGCCATTCTCTATTTTTGTGGCCTGCCCTCTTGTGCCTCATTGTGCCAACACTCTGGAGTTAGGAGTGAACACGGTCATTTCTCTCTGAGTGATAGATACCCCTGCTTTAGAAGCAGGGAGGTGGTCAGGAGCACTACCTCAGGTTTTCTCTCGGTAACATAATTAAATTTGGGGCTAATTAATAGGGAATTCAAGCCTGTGAGCTGCCTTGGAGATGGTTCCATGTAAGGAGAGGGTCACTGCTGTAAACGAGGTCCTTCACCTAGTGTGTTTCATCCTAGAAATTCTTATTTCATTTGGCAAAACCCTTGCTTACAGGTAGAGAGTAGGCATACTCTATCTGCAAGGTTGGCTGCCTTGAGAAACTGATCTGAACATAGTATTTTGCTTCCCAGTCTTGAAGTGTGGTGTTTTGTTTTGAAGGAACCATTTCATTCATTACCGAGTGCAGAGGTAATTTCGCCTTGTATATCAGTACAGTTTTCTGCATGATTAAATGGCCAGTGTTCCTGTGCTCGGATTCAGGAAAAGAAGCCAAAAAAGTTCTCCTCTGAAAAGTTCAAGTGTTCTTCTGACTTGCTTTAAGGGCTCTGTGCAGCAGCTCACTCTGGTGTGGTTTTGTTAATGTAATGGGTGAAACTAATTCACTTGTGTTGAAGAAAATACATTTTTTGTTCTCACAGTTGTAAAGCATTTAAAGTAAATGCAAGTCAGCATAGTAACTTTGGAGACTTCAAGCAATCACGTCAGTGCATAAAATCCATTTTAACTCTATTGGTAACCATAAAATAATCATTTCAGCATCCCAAAAAGTAGATAATTTTTTTAAAGATTTGATGAGAAGATAAATAAATATAGATTGCTTTGATATATAAAATAGCAAGTCAGTTCTTTTTAGTAACATCCTTAGAGGAGTAGCACATAATCGTTAAGTAGTAAGATTGTAAGATAAATTACCTCTAGCATGTTTGCTTCCATTCCTGTTTTCAATCATTCAGATAGATACCAGATTTTCAGAAAATAATATAATATAAATAAAATCAGATGGGTGTAATTTGTGACCTATCTTTTGTATAATACAATATAAAACCAGCATATATGAATCTTCGTTTTTTAAAATACCATGAATTTTGTATATAAACGTGGGGTCTTAGCTGGAATTTTATTGATACTGTATACAGAAAACGCCATTATCTAATGTTTATTAAGTGCCATTGGTCCCTTAGAATAATTAAAAATGACCTCAACTTTTCTAAACTCACTGAAAAACAGACTGTACTCACAGCTATAATGGTCTCTTCATGTTTTTGAGGCACTGACAGAATTGTTTTTTATGGACTTTCAAACAAAAAGGAAATAGAATAGTATCCTGACCACCTATATACTCATCACCTAGATTCAATAATAGTTGCTTTTCCATGTTTGCCTCATCTTTTTTGTGGGTGAGTCATTTTAATTTACATTGTACACGTGACATTTTACTCCTAAGTTCTTTAGCATGCATCTCTGAAAAATAAGATGTATTTACTCAAAATGCAATGTCATTATCACATATAAGAAAATTAACAGTGATTTACAAATGTCATCTAATATCTAATTCTATATTTATTTACATTTTCCCATTTTTAAAAAGGAGTATACAATCTAGGTTTCTTGGTTTTTTTTTTTTTTTTTTTAAGAAAGAGAGCATGTGCTTATTTGAGTAGGGAGGAGGGGCGGAGGGAGAGGGAGAGAGGATCCCAAGCAGGCTTCATGCTCAGCACACAGCCCTGAGATCATGACCTGAGCTAAAATCGAGAGTTGGGTGCTTGACTGAGCCACCCAGGTGCCCCCAACCTTGGTTTTTATATTCTATTTCATTATTATATTTTTTATTCTAGAAAGGCTATCTTTTAAATGCTTTTTTGTGATATTACCATTTTTTGCCCAACTTTTTACTGTAAAACTTTGAAATTTACAAACAGAAAAGTTGAAAGATAACAGTGAACACCTACATACTGTTCACCAGGGCTCACTAGTTGTTAACAACTTTGTCAGATTTGCTTTATCTTTCTTCCTCTCTTTTTTTATCTGAACCGTTTGAGAGTAAGTTGTGGATATTACATTTCACCTGAAAATACTGAGCATGCGCCTCCTGAGAATAAGTATATCCTCCTACATAATCACAGTATTTATCATTCCTAAAAAATTAACAGAAATCTGTAACATCACAATCCATGTTCAGATACTCCCAGTTATACCAAAAATACTTTTCATTTTTGCTTGTTTTTTAAATACGGGATCTGTGCATTTCCTGAACTGTTGTATTTATCCTGTGTTTATAATATGGCTGTTGTTTCTTTAGTCTTTCTTATGACTGACATTTTTAGAGAGCTTAGGCTGATTGTCTGTAGGATGTCCTGTATTCAGTATTTGAGTGTTTTCTAGTGATTAGATTCAGTTTAAATGTTTTTAGGTGTGGGTGATGTGTACTTTAAAAAAACTTTCTATTGGAGTATAACGTTGATACAGAAAAATACATGTAAGTGTTCAGATGGGTGAATTTTTATGAATTGAACTCATTTGCATATCAGTTCTCAGATCAAGCAATTGACTACTCCCAGCCCCTTAGAAGTCCCCTTCCGTCCTTTTCCAGTCACTGGCAGTACCCTCTTGACTTGTAAGCCTGCAGATTAGTTTTGCCCCTATCGTGCTTTATGTAAATAGAGTCCTGCATGTGTCCTCCTTTGCTTTCAGTCTTTTGTTCAACATTATGTTAGTGTGATTCATCTGTGTTTGTGTCGTAGTGTGTCCAGTCTCATTGCCGTGTGGTGTACTACTTGTGAATGTACCGTAATTCACCACATCTGCTGTTGATGGGAATTGGAGTAGTTCCGACTTCGGGGCTACCGTGCGGAGTGCGGCGCCTGTCCGTCCTTGTACGCGTCTTCTAGTGAACGTGGGTGTTTCTGTGGGGCGTGTGCCTGCCGTGGAGCTGCTGTGTCACGGGACATGCTGGCATCCAGCTTCCAGAGAGCACCGGTTTGCTCTTGCCGTTGTGCCAGTGTTTTGGCTCCGCAGCGCTATCTCGGGCAGCACACGGCATCAGGTTTTCCCTTGTTCGTGATGCTAGGTCTGCTCACTTGATTGGATGGAAGCCACAGGATCCCTTTATTTATTTATTTTTAGGATTTATTTATTTGGGAGAGAGTGAGCGAGTGAGTGAGTGGGGTTAGGGGAGGAGCAGGGGACGCAGAAGAGAATCTCAGGCAGGCTCCCCACTGAGTGCGGAGCCCTGCATGGGGCTCAGTCTCCAGACCCTGAGAGCATGACCTGAGCCAAACGCAAGAGTCAGATGCTCAATTGACTGAGCCACCCAGGTGCCCCCAGATCTCTTCATTGTTGAGTGACATTTTCACCTTTCTAAGTAGATCCTTCTGTTGTAAAACACAAGGTACCATCAAGTAATCTGTGAGATGATGTTTTTGAGACATTTTGAATAACTCTTTCCCCACAGTGTATCGGCCAGTTTTTTTAATGTCCTTTGGTGATCCAGGCCCGAATCAGTTGTGGGAAGGTGGGAGAGGCGCAGATTGGTGATTTATCAAATTGAATTACATTCTCTTATGACCTCGTTTATTTTGATATTATTTTATTTATTTATTTGACAGAGTGAGATAGAGCACAAACTGGCGGGGGGTGGGGGGAGCAGCAGGGAAAGGGAGAAGCAGGCTCCCCACTGAGCCAGGGTCTTGACGTAGGGCTCAGTCTCGGGACCCTGGGATCATGACCTGAGCCGCAGGCAGACGCTTAACCCACTGAGCCACCCAGGCGTCCCTATGACCTCGTTTATGATCTGAAATTGCATATTTGCTGTAAAAAAGATCATTAGCTCTCCATTCACTCCCCCCACCATCTTTTTTCCTTTTGGTGTGTCTGTGGGCTTATGGATTTTAAAGAAACCTTTAAGTTATTATAATCCATTGCCATAATTTTTTAAATGCTTAAATTATCCCAAATTTGGCCACTAGGATTCCCCTTATGACCTTGTGCTATGACCCCCATTAGTCAAGAATTTCCTTTTTATCTGGTACGAGACAAGGACGTTCTAGACTCATGTTGTAGCTTTTCCTTCCATATTTGGAATCTGCCTTTTCTTCGAGGAGTTCCAGTTCCTTTTAGTGTAGAGTCATATTTTTATGCCTTAATTAGGGTGCTGGCTTTATTTCTTACTATGGCAGTACATGGCATTGGGTTTTGAAAGTCCAGGCCAGTTGTCTTATAGGATGTCCCAAATTCTGTGTTTGTCTGAATCTTTCCTCCTGGTCTAATTTAACTTATTTCTTTGTGGCTCCAATCTCCTACAGACTAAAAATTAAGTCTAAATCTTGATTAGATTCAGGTAAAATAATTTTGGCATGTTTAATTCATTAGGTAATTTTATGTACATCATATTATGTCAGAAGACAAGGAATGATGGGATGTCTCGGTACTGATGGTGCTAATTTTGAACAGCTCGTTAAGGTGGTGACCTCTAGATCTCTTCATTTTAAGGATAAGATGTCCCCTTTGTGATTAGCAAGTAATCTGTAGAGAGGTATTACAGCACAGGTGAATGCCCTTTCTTCAACAGCCTTTTAGGTAATGGTGTTAGTGTCTGTTGGTGATCTTTGGGTCCATCATTCCACTGTTGGTTTTTGAACAGATATTTGCTTAGCTTTCCCTTTTCTCTTGTAATACATGCAGTAATAGCCATTCTTGGTTAAAAAGGCTGGAGAAGATTTTCCTAACCAATCGAAGATAACCTGTAGTTTCTTCTAAGAAGGCGAGGTAAATGCTGAATTCTTTCACCTTAATTATAAATTTTGGAGAAAGGAGCTGGTGACAAATTAGTTTCCTTCCCTCTCTTTTTTTTTTACCCCATTACAAAACTTCTGGATATATACTTTTTTCAGTACTTTGTAGTCACAGTCATTATTCTTTTTGCTGCTCGAACCGTCCCAAGTTTGCTCCATGCACATTCCATCAAGACAACCCCTCTGTCCTCTGATCGGCTCCTTTAGTATTGAGAGCCTTCATGCTTTCTAGAACAGAACGATGCCCCAGCCTCATCTTACGCATTTCCCAGCGCAGTCTTGGAATCTGCCAGTCAGTTTTCCAAGAAGCCTATGTTCCTCGTAATGAAGATTGAATTTAGAGACCAAGAAGAATTAGGTAGTATGAATTTATGTTGATATTTCCAATTCAAATTTAACACATGGTATTATCTTTTCTGATTTTATGTTTGTTTCTCTTTTTTGTGTTTCTTGATTACATTAGCATATTTATGAACTTGGTTTGTATTATGATATACATAAAGTAGATTCAATATTGCAGTATCAATAACAGTACTAATGATAGCTGATAAATGCAGTTTATGATTCTTTTGTGATTCTTTTTTGTCCTTAGGACATAATCCCATTCAGATGTTCCATCAGAATACTGTGTTCAGAAGTTGCATGGAATAATTTTATTCTCTTATGTGGTTGTGATACTAGACTGACTTATGGTCATTTATTCAATTTGTTTTGAATTTGAGGTTTACTTCTTAATTTTAGTGTTTTAATAGGTGATGCATTTATGTGGTTCCAGAGTCACCCAAAAAGATCCAGTCAGAGATGTCTTCTTTCCACGTCTCTTCCAGCCTGTTCCCTGTCCTCCAGTAATAACCATTTTTTTTTAAAGATTTTATTTATTTATTTGACAGAGAGAGATCACAAGCAGGCAGAGAGGCAGGCAGAGAGAGAGGAGGAAGCAGGCTCCCCGCTGAGCAGAGAGCCCGATGCGGGGCTCGATCCCAGGACCCTGAGATCATGACCTGAGCCGAAGGCAGCGGCCTAACCCACTGAGCCACCCAGGCGCCCCAATAACCATTTTTTTTAAAAGATTTCATTTATTTATTTGACAGAGCGAGAGATCACAAGTAAGCAGAGAGGCAGGCAGAGAGAGAAGGGGAAGCAGGCTCCCTGCTGAGCAGAGAGCCCGATGCGGGGCTCGATCCCAGGACCCTGAGATCATGACCTGAGCTGAAGGCAGTGGCTTAACCCACTGAGCCACCCAGGTGCCCCCAGTAATAACCATTTTGATGAGTTTCTGGTTTATCCTTCTGGTGTTTTGTTTGGTTTTGCAAAAATAAACAAATACATATGAATAATCCTATTTTTCTCATTTTCACCAAGAAAAACTTCCTGTGTACACTTTTTGGCACCTTTCTTTTTTCCCTAAAAACATACCCAAGGTCACAGTCCTAGCATCTCAGAGAGAACCCTAATTCTTCGTTATTTCAGCTACATGCTGTTTTGTGAAAGGATGTGCTGTAGTTTACTGAAGTGGTCTCTTGCTAATGGACATTTAAGTTATTTCTTTTTTCTTTCTTTTCTTTCTTTCTTTCTTTCCTTCCTTCCTTCCTTCCTTCCTTCCTTCCTTTCTTCCTTTCTTTCTTTCTTTCTTCCTTTCTTCCTCTCTTCCTCTTTCTTTTCTTTTCTTTTCTTTTCTTTTCTTTTCTTTTCTTTTCTTTTCTTTTCTTTTCTTTTCTTTTCTTTTCTTTTCTTTTCTTTTCTTCGGGAGAGCGTTTGAGTGGGGAAAGGGGCAGAGAGAGAATCCCAAGCAGACTCCCCTGCTGAGTGCGGAGCCCAACATGGGGCTCAGTCCCAGGACCCAGGAGATCATGACTCGAGCCAAAATCACGAGTCAGACGCTCAACTGACTGAGCCACCAGGTGCCCCTAGGTTATTTCTAATTTTGTGCTGCTATAGGCAGTATAATTTTGTCATGTGTGTGTAGAGGTGTGCTTTTATGGTTGATTTCATAGAGTGCATCAATGGGCAGAAATTCATACAGTGTTGCTAGATTTTGCCAAATTCCCTTCCCAGATGTTGTCCCCTTCTGCACTACAGCTTACAGGAGGGCCTTACTCCACAGCATACCCTACAGAGTATGGTACCGGACTTTTGGTTTTTTGATGACAGGTGAGAAATATACCCCTGCTTAATTTTTAAATTATTGGGAAGATGTTAGAGGAAGTGTCTTATTTTACAATCATAGGCTGAAATGTTTAGAGAGAATTGTGTTTTGCATTTCTACTTTATACAGTTTTGGGGAACAGTTGCAGACGGATGCTCATGGCAACAGGAAAATGAACAGAAGAGAGCAGTCAAGTGGATATGACAGAAATGACATCACAGATTGTCATGAGTAACTAGGAAGGTTCTTAGGAGTGTAAACTGTGAGGTTTCAAGGTTATCTTTCTAACAAACAGCCTCTTGAATGACCCATAACTTTTTTCTCAGTAAGAATATGAATCTGCTCTGATAGATTTAGTGACTGAACCAAGGTTCTTACCTTAATAAAATATTTAAGCAGCAGGAAATAAGATCTGGTCTAACTGGTCTGTATGAAGTGTTCCATTTGCACTAAAGAAGTAGACTTATACTTGCCCTTTCCCCTTCCATTGTGGAATAAACGTGTGACTTGGTGTGTATATATATTTGTATGTATGTGTACGTAATCTCGTAGTCACATTGTTATAGAATTAAAAGAATTTTTACTTAAATTTTAAGAGAAATACATATTTCTACTTTTCCATTTACTTATTTATTTTTTTTTTAAAGATTTTATTTATTTATTTGACAGAGACAGAGATCACAAGGAGTCAGAGAAGCAGGCAGAGAGAGAGGGGGAAGCTGAGCAGAGAGCCCGATGTGGGGCTTGATCCCAGGACCCTGAGATCATGACCCGAGCTGAAGGCAGAGGCTTTAACCCACTGAGCCACCCAGGTGCCCCTCCATTTACTTATTGATTGATTGATTATGAGGTCGAGTCTTTTACCTGAGGCAGAGTTAGGGAGGATAGAAGGTAAGCCTGGCTTGTGTGATTTGCCTATAAGTCATTGTGTGGTCACATACTGAAGCACACCCAGTGTCAAGAAGGGGCCTTCTGGTGACATCATTACTGTGTAGCCCTCTTCATTGCCTGCTGTCCCTGGGGCTAGAGTAAGGGATTGGGGAGCTGCTGCCCATGGATATGATCTCTCTGACTTTATTTTCCTTCCATGGCATTGACTAGAACCCTTCTTAAACTGCTTGTTCCTGGCTTTGTCGTTGGTAGTTTAACACCTGCCTCCTTTTAATAAGTTCCTGTCAAAGATCACGAAAGTGTTTCCTTTTGTGAGCATGCCGTTCTCTATCTGATTTAACAAAGTTCTCAGGCTTCATGATCACCCCTGTTCTGTGTTTTCATTATTCCTTTTTTTTTTAAACGATGTATTTATTTTTAGAGAGAGAATGAGAGAGCGACAGTGCGTGTACAGAGAGAGGAACAAAGGGAGAGGAAGAGAGAGTCTTAAGCAGACGACACGTTGAGCATAAAGCCCAATGCAGGGCTTGAGCTCACGAGATCATGACCTCAGCCGAATCAGGAGTCAATGGCTTAGTCATCTGCACCACCAAGGCACCCCTTCGTTCTTCCCTCTATGTCAAACATTCACAAGTTAGTAACGAGAAAGTATAGTGGAAGATGAAAATAGTTTCTCACCTGCTCGGTGTCTTCGTCAGCACTAGAGACATTCTTTGCCTGAATTACGCAGCACATCGTCTTTGCTTTTGTTCAGATTGTTTAACACAGCACACTGTGTGGATGAAACAAGTGGAAATGTTACGTGAGGCCGTAAGTACCCAAGTGAATAACATCAGGGGAGTTTTTCTCTGTTTGATTGTAGGTAATCAGGACATTCACAGTATTACCATTTATTGTTTTTTAAGGAAATCTTTAAAAAAACTTTTAAAAAAGATGACTTTTTTTTTTTTTGGAGTTTTAGGTTAAGAGGCTTTATTATTTTTTTTTTTTGAAAGAAGCTCACATATTACTTGAAAGGCATAGCCCTAAGATTAATAAGTAAATCTGAATGATTTATTTTTAAAACACTTTAAAGTTGAAAATTTCAAGCATTCATAGGATAAAGACAGTATGGTGAACCCCTGTGTGCCCACCGCTGGGCTACAACGTTGTCCCCACAGCCTTGATCCCGCCCCTTACCACTTGTTGTTTGTTGGGTTTTCCAAAAACAGGCTTCAGAAATTATGCCCTTTTACCCACAAATACCTTTTTTTGTTTGCTGATTCCATCAGGGGGTCTTGTATTAATTTAAAACTTAGGGCTGAGGTTAGTTCAAACTACTGTGCTTTCCCGGAAAGCCGTTTTCTAAATTAGTTCAGAGAACTTCCTATGAAAGTCTCAAATATAAGGAGACCTCCTCTTCTGAAGAATACTTATTTTGGGGAAGGTTATCTTCATTCAGGCATATATGTTTCGACAGTGTGATAAAGAAAAGGGGAGATGGTTGTGATGGGTCCATGCTGACCCCATGGAGCAGTGAAAGGTTACAACACTGGATTGTTTTCTCACTGCCGCCACGAGGTGGCGGTCTAGGTCCACACCCTAGCTCCGCTCTGTTCCTGAGCCCGCTGCGCAAGTTGTGTGCTCGCTGCCTGGTGGTTCGGTTAAATGCTTAACTTTTGCCGTTTGTTGGAAGTAATTTGCATTGAGGCATTGAATATGGTCATTATAAATGAGTCTTTGCTTCTTAGAGAGTTAAATATTTCCTGGAACTTAACGCAATGAAGCCACTAACCCTTTTTTAAAAAAAATCTTATTTATTTGAGAGAGAGCGCCCGAGGAGGGGGAGTGGCGGAGGGAGGAGACGCAGACTCCCGACTGAGCTGGGAGCTTAATGTGGGACTTGATCCGGGGACCCTGGGATCATAATCTGAGCTGAAGGCTGACCCTTAGCTGACTGAACCACCCAGGTGTCCTTGACCGTTTTTCTCTTAATAGTTTTTCTCTATGTATATGAAAATAATGACTTATGTTTAGAAAAGTACTCACTGTATCAGACTGATACTTTTCTTCAATAATGTAGAGAAATCAGACACTCATGTATAGGCTTGTACTGTTTTATAAAGAACTGTTACATAATTTGAATGCAGAATTTGAATGATGGCAAGTTCTCAGCATTTTGAAATATTTGTTATTTATTTTTAAGGCCGGGGAGAACTTGAGTGAATAAAGGAGAAGGCTTAGATGGTTATTTGTACAATCAATTAAAAAAAGTCACTTTTTACGAACAGCCCCTAAATAAAGAGACTTGAGTATTGTAGTGTCTTAAGTTTAAGACATTTTTCACTAGTAGTAGTTAAATTACTAAAGCTTTTGAATCACTTACCTAAATATATTAGAACAGAGGCACGATTATATCCCCAGGATATTATTAATTTGGGGGGAGATGCAAAGGGGTGGAGTTAGAGCTATCACTAAGAATGTTTTCCCTTAAGGAGTGCCTGGGAGGCTCAGTCAATTAAGTGTCCGACTCTTGGTTTTGGCTCAGGTCCTGGTCTCAGGGTCCTAGAATTGAGCCCTGTATCAGGCTCTGTGCTCAGTGGGGGATCTGCTTGATACCCTCTCTCTCTCTCTCCCTCTCCCTTTGCCCCTCTCCCCTGCACTCTGTCTCTCTTGGCTTTCTCTCCCTAAAATAAATGATCTTAAATAAAAACATTTCTTCCTTAAATTTTATTTTGTCAATAATATCTACAACTTTTCTCAGATTATAAAATCATAGTATTATACAACATTAGAAATGAAAGGACCTTAGTGATTGTGTAAATTCTCTTATTTAGAGAATTAAAGTAGGTTGTCTAAGATAGCATAGCGGTTAGTGGCAGAGCAGTGTCTGCAAGTTTCCGTGTTTTTTATGCTAGACCATGGTGCTCATTTATGAAAAAGTGAAAATGGGCCTAAGTATTCAATTATTAGAGAATAACTGACATCAGTGAATGAAACGTTCAGCATAAGCAGATTTTCCAATAATTAGAACATTTTTGTTGCTAAGCTTTTATGTGCTCTAATCAGTTAAAATGATCTCCTTTCCCAAATGTGTGGTGTTCTTACCGGCCTTCTCACACAGGATACTGGGCAGGACTTGCCTGTTGTTAGTGGTTCTTATAGTCCCTCCGAAACGTTCTGTGCTTGCCGTATTTGCTGTGACATGCCCTCAATGACTCCTTTTTTCTCTCAAGTGTTCTCTGTTTTAATCTTTCTTCCTTTTTTTTTTTTTTTTTTTTTTGCTGTCAGTAGTTAACTGTATTAGTTTGTCTAGTTTGATCATTCTTTTTCTTTCGAATTTGTGGTTTCTTGATTTTTTAAAAATTTTTAAAATTAAAAAAAAATTTTTTTTCTTGATGTTTTGTTAAAATGTTTATTGAGCACTTCTGTGTGCCACATGCTCTTCCAGAAGCACTTGGTACAGTTAGCAAATGAGTGAGTTAGTCACAGGAAGATCCCTTGCTTTTGTGGGGCCCACATCCAGAGGTGGGAGTAGGTGGTCGGAGACAGTCCTTTAAACTATAAGCGTAATAAATTGGTAAATTATATAGTAGGTTAGCAGGGGATAAATATTAAGGAAAAGTAGAGCAGGTATAAGGGAGGAATGGAAATATTAATTATTGGCTTGGAAACTAGATCGCTAAGTTTATTGTTAGTGAAGTAGTAGTCAGGAGGAAAATGGGAAAAGGAACTTAGAATTCTGAGAGTTGGGGACGTAAACATTCTGTTTTGCATCCTCATTTTGACCTTATTGTTCTCTTCTGGGGTTTTGTCTTTAGTTTAAGTATCTGATATTTCGGAGCAGTTTGATAACTAACTGCTAGTTATGTAAGTGTAACAGGAACTCTCACAGTTACATATACATGCTTACATTGTTTTCTGAAACCTGAGGGTTAGGGCAGTGACATGGAATGCTAGGCTGTCAAGGGGAGTGTTTGGCATGAATGGATGTTGTTGTTGTTGTTGTTTTTTAACAGTTGCTTATTTGAGAGAGAGAGAGAGAGAGAGAGGATGTGTGTACGTGGGCAGAGGGGCAGAGGGAGAGATTCTTCGAGCAAACTCCTTGCTGAGCTGGGAGCCCCCAGCAGGGCTCGATCCCATGACTCCTGAGATCACCATCTGAACTGAAACCAGGAGTCGGAGGCCTAACAAGCTGAGCCACCCAGGCGCCCTGGATGTGGACTCTTGGTTAACCTGACTCTGCATTCCTGCTTTATTCGCCCTTGACCTCAGTATTCTCTGAGGATTCCTGACGGTTTATGGTCACCTGCATTCTAGCAACCAAAGTTTAGTCAATGATTATTTAACCAAGCACCTTTACCTTTATTTAATCCTCATGGCAAACCCCACTGTACTATTTTTGTCTACTGTTTGTTTTCTGTACTGCTACACTTATATAACTAGCAGTCACTTGTCAAGCTACTCCAGAATTTCAGACATTAAAACCCCAGAAGAGAGCAATAAAGAAAAAAAAGAAAAAAAAAAAAGCTTGCCCACTTACTACCTGTATCTGTGTGGCTTTGAGCAAGTTTCTGATTCCTCTGCTTTATTCTTTTCAAGTTCGTCATTTGTAAACACGGGGGAGTAGTACAGTGGGGTTTGCCATGAGGATAGTCATTGACTAAACTTTGGTCGTTGGGATGCAGTGATCGTAAACCATTAGGAACCGTCAGTGAATGCTGAGGTCAAGGGCAAGTAAGGGATACTTCTGGCCCATCCTACCAGCATTTGCAAATGAAATTTTCTTTTTCTTTTTTGTTTTGTTTTTCCATTGTAATTCCAATATTTGTTTGAATTAAAAGATCACACATTTGAAATTTTTTTTTTTTTAAAGATTTTATTTATTTATTTGACAGAGAGCGATCACAAGCAGGCAGAGAGGCAGGTAGAGAGAGAGGAGGAAGCAGGCTCCCTGCTGAGCAGAGAGCCCGATGCGGGGCTCGATCCTAGGACCCTGAGATCATGACTTGAGCCGAAGGCAGCGGCTTAACCCACTGAGCCACCCAGGCGCCCCAAAAGATCACACATTTGAAATTTTAATACTAAATTTGAATTAGTTCTTTCAAAGGAAAAAAGTTCAAAGCCAGTTTGGTTCATTGATATGTAATTTGAGTCTTTAACAATCTCATAATACCACATAAAACTTATAAAAGGGATTAGTTGGTGGAGATTTGTACATGTATTTCTTACCTGCTTTGCTTATAGTGGGAAAGGAACTGAATGCTTCTGCCATTTTTTTTTTCTTCTTTTACTCTTGTGATAGAGATTCTTGCTTATTCTTTAGGGTATATCTCTACTTTTGAAAAAATTAGCTCATTAGCCTACCATAATCTATGGCATACTTCATGCTGTTTTACCTACCTATAAAAATATGGTTCCAGAATCAGAAGAAATACATGATGCCCAGCAGAGTGTCTGGAACGGAGTAGTTGCCCAGTGACTGCGCACTGCGTGAACGAGCAGCCGGGTTGCCTGTTCTTGAGAAACAGCTGGAAAGAGAGCTCACTTGTGGCCAACGAAAACTACTCAGAAAATAATGTTCGTGAAACTCGGCTCCTGAAGCGAAAGGAGAATTCAAATGATGTCAAAAGCTCCTGACAATTGTCCTTCTCTAATAAGTAAAAGCTGTTTTGAATTTACTGAAGGAGAGTGTTGAGAAATTTACCTACAATGAGTTAAGCACATTTTAGTGAGTGCAAAGCTCAGGTGATAGGAATAATCTTGTCGTGAGCACCATTCGTCTTCAGCTCTTGTGTGCTAGGTCTGCTTTTGCCATTAAATCTGCGGAGCCTCAAGTTTTATGACCTCCTGGTAGTGACTTGACAAGTGAACAGTACTGCCTATTGATAACTAGTCTAAACCAGGAAAGTTTGTTTTTGCTCTGGTAATTCATTCGCTATGCCAAATAATTTTAGGTAACTACTTGCATGATTAAAAAGTAGTTGATTTTATTCTAGTTAGTAGTTAGTTGTAAAGGTTAAAAAAATATACATGCCTGATTATTTATCCAGAGCATAATTCTGCCTTTAAGGGAAATGGGGGATATATTTGTGTGGGTCTGTAAATACTGATGTGTGTGTTACATGTTTTTCTGTGACAGTCATTCTAGAAATAGTGCAAAATTTTATATTTAGAATGGTTCCATGTTCCTTTCTTCTGAGCCATGGAAGAGGGTGATTTTTCTATTCAACTAATCATATAAACATTGAATTCTTAGCATGTTTCAGTCACTGTGGTAGGTCCTAAGGATACTTACATGAGTACAACATGGTCCTTTGCTCATTTTATTTAACAAATAAAATGGATTTTATAATACTTTAATAGGAGTGCCTGGGTGGCTCAGATGATGAAGTGTCTGCCTTGGGCTTAGATCATGATCCCAGCACCCTGGGATTGAGCCCCACATCGGGCTCCCTGCTCAGCAGGGAGTCTGCTTCTCTCTCTTTGTCTGCCTCTCCCCTTGTTCGTGCTTTCCCTCTCTCTGTATCTCTCTGTCTCAAATTAATAAATAAAATTCTTTAAAAAATTGCTTAAAAAATACTTTAATAAACATCCTGACATAGGTTTGCATTAATGTTAAAAATGTTAAAATACCAATATTAAAAATTATTGGAAATAATTTTTATATTAATAGTACCTGAGCCTGGGTGGCTAAGTCAGTTGAGCATCCCGGTCTTGATTTCAACCCCAGGTCATGGGATCGATCCCCATTTTGGGCTCCTCACTCAGCAGGGTGTCTGCTTCTCTCCCTTTCCCTCTGTCCCTCCCCCAACTCTCTCGCCCCCTGCCCCCTCTCAAATAAATAAAAATTTAAAAAAATTACTGGGTATATATGTACCTGGTATGATGTGGAGATATGTGATCTTGCTTGGAATCAGTTGATTTGATAAGTGTATAAGAAGTACCTATAGCCATTATTAATATTTGTTAATAAAATCAACTAATAGTTTTTAATAATGATTAAATTACTGATAATATATTTGTTTCTTAGTATTTTGACCAGAGGGCTTTTACAATTTTATCTCAGTTGTGGTTTCCTGCTAATTTTTATTTCTAGGCTTTGTATTTTCTACTTATCCTTAATTCAGGTCATTCAGATTTTGAAAGACAACCAGTTTTTCAAGGTCAGTTTGAATCCTTTTGCCCGACTTAGTGTCATTTAATGATACCTGGTTTTGTCCTCAGTCTCTTGAGTAGCTGTTCCTCAGAAGTACTTACTGGAAGTTTCTTTGCAGGAAATTAAAGGTGTTTCTGGACTCCTGGGAAGATCAAATGAGCAGGGCACAGGTGGTTTCTTCAGTGATAGCAGTTCTTGGTTACTGGTGACTGCTTCTCTCTGGTTATGGCATTTTACCTTGACCTGGTGTGACCCAGTTCTACAAAGTAGCCAGGGGCCATGAAGAGACATAGGGAAAAAGGGAAGACTATGAATATTCATGTATTCATTCACGATTAATTCAAGTCATGCATGAATTCATGTAGGCACCTAAGCAGCAAATATTGAGTTCCTGCTGTGCGCCAGGCATTATTTTAGACTCCAGGGGTGCAACACAGTGAACAAGACAGAAAATTTCTTACCCTCAGATTACATACTGGTGAGGAAGATAAAAAGTATGTGCAGTATTGTTATCAGAGTAATAGGTGCGAACAGTTGATGAAGAAAAGGGGAGGGTTAGAGAGTGGTGGTGGTGATGGTTAAGGAAGGACGTCGGGAAGAGGCCCTGAGGGGAGGGGCCCCTTGGCAGACCCCTGGATGAAGAGCACAGGCCTGTGTGTGTTGTCGGAAGGTACGTTTCAGGGCCACGGGAGAGGCCTGAGCGGCTCACGTAAGGACTGGCACTGGCGAGGCCGGGAAACGGGACACAGGATGTCTTCCTCATTTATGTTGCTTGTGAACATATTTTTAAAACCCTGCCTTTTTGCCATTTGTTAGCTGAATTTGTCATTATCATAAACATGATGCGTTCTGCTATAGACTTATTGGCTGCTTTGTTTCCTTGTTACGTGAGCATCTGTTTATCACCGTATCTTAGTTTTGTTTTATAACATGGAGATTTGGTATCTCTGGGTGTTACTGCTTTTGTGTGAGTTTGATTAATGGTGGTGATGAATCCTTGGTTTAATGGAAGAGGAGCAAGAACCTAGAAAGGCTTTTAGTTTTGCTGCTAACAGACTACTGGGTGTAACACGTGTGGGCCTCAGTTTATCCGGATGCAAGCTAGAGGAGCGGGGCTAGATTATTACCAAATTCCTTTTAACCGTAAAATTCTATGGCTTAAATAATTTTTAGGAAAAATCCACAGGAGGAGCTCACTCGTAGTTTTTTCTTTTTATTTTCTTTTTTGAATTTAATTTTTATATTTATATACAGCAAAGCTCACAAATTTTAAGTGTGCAACTTATTGAAATGTTACATTTGTATATGCCCCTTAATCACCACTCAGATTAAAAAAGAACATTTTCAGCATTCCAGAAGGTTCCTTTTGTAGTCAGTACGCTCTCACCCAGAGGCAGCTCCTCTTCGGACCCTAAGATGTTCTTGAGCTTCATATACATGTAATCGTGCGATATATACTCTTCTGTGTCGCCTTCTTGCTCAGCATCTGTTGTGAGAGTCACGTGTGCTGCATACGGGAGCAGTTTTCTCTCAGTCCTGTGTAGTCTTCCGTGGTGTGGGTAGCGGACAGTAAGTCGTTTGTCCTGCTGATGGGCATGCGGATGGCTTCCAGTTTGGGGCTATAATGAAAACAGTTGCTCTGAACATTCTTCTGCCTGTCTTTTGATGAACATGACACTCTTTTCTCTTGGGTATATACTTAGGAATTAAATCCCTCAATCGTAGCATAAAGATATCTTAGCTTTTGTGAATATGGCCCATTTTTCGTAGTGGTTGGACCTTATGCGAATTCTTATTGCCGCACATTCTCACCAACGCCTGGTAGTGTACGACATTTTAATCAGCCTCTCTGGTGGGTATCTTTAGTGGTATTATATTGAAGTTTAACTTTGCCTTTTGCCAAGCACCTTTTCATGAATGTATGAGCTGTTTGAATATCCTCATTTTTGGAAAGTGCCTGTTTAAGAGTCTGCCTCACCTTTAAAAAAATTAGGCTCTCATGTCTTTTCTCCTTATTGATTGCTAAGAGTTTTCTGTATTCTCTGGCTAGGGGTCCTTTCACATATACGTGTCTTTTAAATATTTTTTCCCAATCTGGAAATAACCTGTATGTAATACTTAAGAAAATGTTACAGTGAGAAGAATGCAGTTTTAAGACTTCAGTTTTGATGCCTCCCCACTCAGTTTACAGATTAAGAGAACAACAGGTTTAAAGATTTTTCTTATTATACAGTTTCCCAATGTTCATTTAAAAAAAAATCCCAAGATATTTTTCCTCATAAACACACTTAAATTATTTCCACATTTCTTATTATCTATTTTAATATTTTGTCCTAGTCCTTAATGTAAGTGTTGTAAACTTAAGTTAGGTCTTGTGGCGAAATGATTTTTTTAAAAAATATATTTATTTATTTATTTATCTGATAGAGAGCACACAGGCACACGCACAAGCCCAATGTAGGCTCGATCCCAGGGCCCCAAGATCAGGATCTGAGCTGAAGGCAGACCCTTAACCGTTTGAACCACCCAGGTGCCCCCAAAAGATTCCTCCATTATAGAAGCCCATGATTCTGGACTCAGCACATGATGTTACCAACACATGAGTCTTTTTTTTAGTGGGTGTTCATTTTGGTGACTTTGCCAAGAACTTTTCTTTGCCCTTTGATATGACCTCTGTTTATGGTGATTTTGTTTGATGCTGATAGTTTTGTAAAACAATGAAATTCTTTTAAATTCCATTCTCTTTGAGCTCTTCAAGCTGCAGAATTTTTTATATATATATATATATATATATATATATATATATATATATATATTTTTTTTTTTTTTTTTTTTTAGTTCATGTCTTTTATTATTAACCCATATACAATTGTTTGTCTTCTGGTTTGTTGAAGCAATAGTTCAGACAACATTTGCCACAATAATGTCTGTCCAAGTGGCTGGCCATAAAAACTCCAGCACCATACTCAGTCTGAAGGGCACTCCGACGAAGGCGACGGATTTTTCCATTCTCATCCACATTATAGTATTTCAGGATGGCCAGTTTAACCTTCTTTCTCTTATTCTTGGGAGTGGTATAAGACTTCCTCTTCCTTTTCTTAGCACCAACACAAAATGAAGAGGGGACTCCTTTTGAGCGTTGTAACCAGGCAGAGTACGTCCATCTTCCAATAGCTTGCCAGCAAAGATCAGTCTCTGCTGATCAGGAGGAATTCCTTCCTTACCTGAATCTTGGCCTTCACGTTTTCTATTTTATCTAAGGGTTCAACCTTGAGAGTGATGGTCTTCCCTGTAAGGGTTTTCATGAAAATCTGCCTCTTGGCGATGGTTCCACTGCAGATCGTAGATTGGATACATTTGAACGTATTAAAAATTTACTTATTATTTAATACGTTCAAATATATGTTATTTGTTTTAATAGATACTAAGTCACTGTAAGACGTACAACTGTCATTATAGTGAATACGTGCAGTGAGGTAGGTGGTAGTGAATGACTTAGTTATTGCCCAAATCTCTACTGCTCTTAGAAATTGGCAAGTAGTAAAAGAGTATGCATCAAAGTAGCTCACTACTTAGGGCATGCGTTAGCCAACTGGACTCAACACAGCGAAAGCTGTGAAGCTCTTTGTAGGAGTGTTATGGACTTTTGTGATTCTGGGAAGATATTACAATCTTTCAAGAGGCATTTTATTATAGTTCCTCCCATGGTGTTGGCCTGAGCATTAAGCCGTTCAGCAATCTAAAGTGCAAAATCTTATACTAGAAGGGGTAATTTTGTAAAGGAACCGTACCTCTTAAAAGGAGGGAAAAGGGGGCCAGTAATTCACTGATAGTTTGTATTAGATTTTTCATACTATAAACAGGCATATGGAATATTTTCAGTGAGCATTTTTTATTAAATACAGTTTGGGGAAACTGAATCGGAGCTGGTAGTGTTTCCCAGGATTTGTAGAATATTCTATAGAATGTTACTAAATGTTACGTGAAATTAAAAACAAACCAAAAAACAAAACTTTCTGGCCATGTAGCTTTGGAAAGCACTAGATTAAATAAAGTTGAAGAGTTTTTGTTTTTCTAACTTTGTTGAGATGTAGTTGACAATAGAGTATTGTGTGAGGTCTACAACATGCTGATTTGAAACCCATATACTGCAGCGTGATTACCACCATAGTGCCAGCTAATACCTTGATTATATCACATAGTGACCGTTTCTCTTTTGTCATGAAAACACTTAAGATCGATCTACTTGGGTTTTTTCTTTTAAAGCAACTTGGCTATATTGTACAGTGTTGTTACATACGATCACAATGCTGTGCTTTCAATCCTCAGAACTTACTCCTCTTGTAGGGTTTTTTTGTTTTAATGGCAGGAATTCTTAAAGCCTTTAATTTGTCAGTGTACCTTATAATTCTCTAGGATGAGGAAGGGGAGGCGAGGCGGCAATAATACGCAGCATTTCTTGAACCTCTGTGGCCATGGAGTCATGTTTTAGAGAGTGTCTCAGGAACTTGGTGTGCCCCAGTACCTTTTGGTGAAACTGGTTTGGCTGAAATCATTTTACAGATGGAAAACTAAGGCCCCAATAATTGAAGGTACTCACTCAAGTAGATGAATCTAGTGAGATTGCAGATCGACTCTTAGATCATTGTTCTTCCTTTCTGTTGACAAAAGAAGGGCATTTAGTGGCTTAGGGGGCATAGATTTAAATACAATAGGATGTAAGTATGATTTTCTTTGTCATCTTTTAAGATTTATTGAAGCTTAATGGCTAGTCCAAGGGCTCCAGGTCTAACCAAATAAGCCAGTGCAAGTGTTAGTCCCTTCAGCCACCTTGCCGGCAGGTGGATTAGAGAGCAACTCTAGAAAGGAAGTTAAGGATTGCTTGAATCTGTTCTGTTGTCTCCCCCACTAAAGTCAGGGAAAACAGGATCTTTGTCCTCAGACTTTAGCTGTCGTTGCCTGCGAAGTACAGACTTAATTCCATTCTCTGGATGACTTGTTAAATGGGTGTGAGCTGTGTAGGCTGCTTTTGAAGGTTTTGTTTTTCTGCAGTGAAATGAAATAATAAAACTGTTTTCTTCCTTAGAATCAGATTAATGTCTAAGAGTTGGAGATTCACGAGAAACACATTCTTAGCAAAACTTAGTTCCTGCACTGCCTTAAAACAGTCAATTTCCAAATATAGTACCAATATGTACCAGCAGTTGTGGGAGAATGGAAAGGGAGCCTCAATTAACTTAATTTAGACTCTTAACTGAATCAAAACTGCCAAATTCCTGGTAGGAAAACTTAGCATCTTACATGGAGGTATGATACAGGTTTTAAGTAAAGATTTTGTTAGGTTATAGCCTAAAGTCGTTAGACTTGTCCCCTGACAGTTTGTAAGTACCATGTGCCCGGGTGAAAGATCAAGGAAGCAGGAGCAGCGGCGGCATTTGGTTAATGCGGGGACACTTTGGGTAATCGTGTGAACAGTTACGTGAAAGACTTGAACTGCACTTTGACGAGTAGGCATAACTCACTTACGTTCTTTGATTTAGAAAAAAAAAAAGTTATGCCTTATAAAAAAAAATTGCTGTTTAATGTTTCTTTTTTTGTTAAAATATAGGATTTAACATGGTTCCTTATTAAAAAGAAAAGGCATTTCAGGAATATAGTAGCTTATATTACTTACATGTTGAATGTTTTCTATTGCAAAGATAAATGGTTGATCATAGTTTTGCCAGGCTATTTTGACAAAACCAGTGGTATGCATTCTTCTCTCCTTCTTGCCTCCTTCCCCCTCCCCTTCTCTCCCCCATCCAGTCCCCCACTCCCCCCGCCGCCCCAGCATAACTGGCATGGTTAATAACAAGTCTTGGAAAAAGAAAGAACTTCCTGATCATAACTGACAAGAAGTTTAGCTACAATTTTGTGCTTGAAAAACTGTTGAGAAAATTTTGGTAAGCACTAAGTGCTTTTCTGGAAGGAATGAGAGGATGTTATGACGTAGGCTACGGATGGAGCTAGAGGTGGTAAGAATACTTAAGAGAAGGAAGGTCAGTAAGTAGTGTGGAACATGAGAACTGATCTGGGTCTATCCTTTTGCCCTTTTTAGAGGCCTGAAAAGTTTTTTAAAATAGTACTGATACCTTTTATGCCTGAATGCTAAATACGGAACGTACTTCTTCTTATTTAAAAAAAAATTCAGGGGCACCTGTGTGGCTCAGTTGGTGAAGCGTCTGCCTTCCTCAGGTCATGATCCCAGGGTCCTGGGATCCAGCTCAGGAGGGAGCCTACTTCTCCCTCTCTCTGCTGCTCCCCCTGCTTATGCTCTCTTGCTTTCTATCAAATAAATAAAATCTTTTTAAAAAATTCAAGAGTAGATGAGATAATTGACAACATTTTTATGAATTTTAGCAAGTGAGTCCAGGTAGTAATGTTACTGATGTTGTAACGAGAAACCTGTTTGCATTTGAAAAGCCAGATGTTGGGGCACCTGGGTGGCTCAGTGGGTTGAAGCCTCTGCTTTCGGCTCAGGTCATGATCCCAGCGTCCTGGGATCGAGCCCCGCATCGGGCTCTCTGCTTAGCGGGGAGCCTGCTTCCTCCTCTCTCTCTGCCTGTCTCTCTGCCTACTTGTGATCTCTGTCAAATAAATAAATAAAATCTTAAAAAAAAAAAGAAAGAAAAGCCAGATGTCAGGGAGGTTGTTCCTATTTTCAACTGTATTAAATCAACATGTCTTAGAAGTAGTCTTTAAAATAGATAAAATAGATAAAACCTGTGGCTATATTTATTTCCAGTTGTTTCTAGAATGATGAAGTATATTCCTGTCTGTAAAATCAGTAAGATGTTTTGTAAACATATTAAGTTCTTTATTTCTCAACATTTTGCCTAAATATCTAAAATAGGACCTTTCCCTTAAACTTACTAACTTAACTATGCCCATAACATAATATTTTTTAAGTAGCCATATTAGTATAACTATGTTAGAAAAGTGGTGTTAATGTGGACTATAGACTGTGGCCATACTCTTTTTTGTTGTTGTAACAGCATCATTGAGCCATTTTTATACTGATCAGACATTCTGATGGTATCTGTTAAAAGGCATCAGAGTGTATGTACAAATATATTTTGTAATTAATTTGCTTTTTTATAGTTCTTTTTCAAAGTATTACCATTTGTGTTGAATATAATATGTGTCATTTCACAATGAAAATTTACTAACTATTTAACTGAAGGAAACTAGCTGTGGGTTTTCTGGTGTACTAATCGAGAAATAGCATTTTTGGACTTTTTCATGTCCTTGGAGTAGGAGAGTGAATGTGCACCTTGTGATTTATTATTCTGTTTTTACTGGTTTGGGAATTGAGAACTTCTACTTATGTACTTCATGTTCTGGCAGCTTCAAGCAGCATAGGAATTTTTAGGTCTATTTTGAAAAAGCTGTGACAGGAATGTTACATACACATGTGACAAAGGTGTGTGTCAGTTACTGGATCCACAGGGAGACCCTCATTTTCTTGGAGCGTAATCATGTGTTTCTCTTGATTGTTATTTAAAGTCAAGTGATTTCCATCCTAACTGACACATCAGTTACTACTGAACCAGACTACTTCTAAGTCCTAAAGTATAATGTGTACCGCGTCATTAATATGCACCTAGTGGCCAGAAACCGGGCAAGAGCCTATTTCTCATTTTGAGATAAAAATTCTCCATACCTCATTTTTCTCCACTGTTAAAACTGGCTAGTCTTTCAGTTCTTTCTTTTTAGTCCTGGGAGGAAGGGTAGGGATAGTCTTGTGTTGGGCTACTGTGAAAATAATCCAGGATCACAAGGTTGCCCTTTAAATTTCAACAGAATTAATTTGTTACATATCAGCATTATGAAAACTTAAAATTTTGGTGTATCTTGCACTTTCAGAAAGTTCTCTTAACAGTTAATATAATCAAATTGTATATTGATATTTAAATTAAGAAAAAGTGTCCTTAAGTAACGGGACCTGAATGATAGTAGTTAATTATTTAATTACATGGCTTTGGTGTGCACTAGTAACATTTTACAAGTATATTTGCTTTAGCTTTGTGGGGAGGAAGTGTCTGATATAGTTTTTAAACTTTATTATAGAAAACTAGATGGGGCGCCTGGGTGGCTCAGTGGGTTAGGCCACTGCCTTCGGCTCGGGTCATGATCTCAGAGTCCTGGGATCAAGCCCCGCATCGGGCTCTCTGCTCTCTAGGGGAGCCTGCTTCCTCCTCTCTCTCTGCCTGCCTCTCTGCCTGCTTGTGATCTCTCTGTCAAATAAATAAATAAAATCTTTAAAAAAAAAAAAAAAGAAAGAAAAGAAAACTAGAAATATTCACAAAGTAGAAAGAGAAGTATAATGAATCTGCATATATTCGTCTCCTGTCCTCACCAGTTTAATATAATGGCCAGTCTTGTTTGAGCTACACACTATCCTACAATAGTTCCCTCCTGACAGCCCCCAGTGATTTTGAAGGAAATCCCAGACATCATGTAATTTCATTGAGAAATATTTCAATGTGTATCTCTAAAAGAGAATCAAATTATTTGTATCCCCTGTGAATACTCGCTAGCTTTGTTGTGGAGAGGAAGTTCAAGAGTGCTTGGAAACAAGCCTGTTACTGCATTTTATTGTAGTTATTTTGCATTTAGAAAGATCAAGAGTTTATACTACTTGGGTATTTTACTACTCCAGTAACTCTCAAAGGATTTGAAATGCTGATTTTATAAATAACAGCTAAAAAACATTGTGAATTTTCATCACGAATGTATGTGGCGTTATGTGGCAGTCCTCACCCCAGGGCTGACCTGCGGTTTGCTTTGTCATTTGTTCCTGGCTCCTCCTTACCCTGCCGAGATGTATGTTTCTTTATTTAAATGCTGAGCAATGGCATGTATAACACTTAGTTTCAGATGAAATTCTGTAAGCCTTGGCATGTGTCAGAGAAGGAGATAGTAGAGAGAGCGAGGAGGCATGTGTGCTGACAGAGAACAGGGTGAACGCTGTGGCCAGGCCCCAGAGTGGGCGGGACTCTCCTCCTTTCACTCTTGCTCCCCAGCCTCCTTGCCTTGTCTTGACTTTTTATTTCTTTTCTTGGTTCCCCTTTGGTTTCTATCTTTGCCTTCTCTTGGCCTTTACTTAATTTTGCCTGTGGCATTCATTGTCAGGAAGATTGCTGTGGAGGATGTGATATTATGTAGGGGTTGTAAGATGAAACCTTAAAAAAGGAAAGCTTTTAAGACTAATTTGTTGGGCTTTAATTCATTTTTATACAGATTTTATTTAATTCAAATAGCTGGATACCAACTGTGTTTTCTCTACTCTGTGGATGAACTACACAATAGATCAAAAATGTTAATTTTGCAGACTTTGAAGTTTACTTTAGATGCTGTTATTGAAAAGATATGTAATAATAATTTTTCCTTTTTTGTTGTCTTTTGTTGCGCATTTCTTGGATGAAACTGATCCTGATATTCAAACGTGACTCTGCAGTTTACAAGGTTCCTTTGCAGCTCCCCTCTGGAGGTAAGAGTTTACTCCCTGATGTTAATACTAGGATCACTAATGGGACATCATTATTGGCATGTTTTGTTAGGCCCTTATTGGTAATTTAGAGGTGATCATTTTGTTGTAGCGCATACTCTTCAATAAGGGTAATGAGATGAATACGGACTTTTTTTAGAATAAGAATTCCTGTAAGAAATCAGTCCTGCGTTGTAAAGAGCCTTACTGTATCTGTTTCATTCGCAACTGTTGACACTAGCGGAGTTGTCTTAACTGCCCTGGCATTAACTGAGAGCTGGAGGAGTTGTGGGGGGCGTTGGGGAGGGGTGCTATTGTCAGGCAAGTTTCTGTTGGTTTGAGAGCACTTTTTCAAACCCCGGAATTGATAAGCGAAGAACAAAGGACTTACCTGTTACTGAGCCTTTCTTAAACACAGACATGCTCCCTTCCTCTGTCTCCCTCCCCAACTTCTCTCCTCTCCTTTCCCTTCCCCCTCTCCCAGTGCACTGCCACCTTGAGTCCTCATACTCATTCTGCAGTGTAGAGCTGAGTTTCCAGTGATAACACTGTGGTATAAAGATATTTAGGAAAAGCACCTGACTTGTGAGTAGACACAAGATGGCTAAGGCTTGGAGGATGGAGGAGGCAGCAGAGTGTGTGGCGAGATGCTCGCTCTCAGAAGCAAAGTTGGGTTTCAGAGCATTCCTTCCCTTACTGCCACACCGGGCAAATAGCAACTTCCCTGCACCTGGATTTTCTTATCTTTAAAACGCAGGTGATAATTCCTACCTGTCCAATGAAGCAGTGGACATAGCAGCATTTTTTTTTAAAAGATTTTATTTATTTATTTGACAGAGAGAGAGATCACAAGCAGGCAGAGAGGCAGGCAGAGAAGGGGGGGGGGAAGCAGGCTCCCCGCCGAGCAGAGAGCCCGATGCGGGGCTCGATCCCAGGACCCTGGGATCATGACCTGAGCCGAAGGCAGAGGCTTTAACCCACTGAGCCACCCAGGCGCCCCCATAGCAGCATTTTTAAAGTGCTACTCAGGGACACCTGGGTAGCTGAGGCTCAGGTCTTGATCCCAGGGTCATGAGTTCAAGTGAGTTTAGTAAATAAAGTGCTACTCAAACCTTAGTAATATTTCGTATTTTCCTCTTGGGCTGTACTGCAGCCCCACACAGTAAGACGCTGTTCTCTGCCTTTCCTTTGTTCTTTCTTCTGCTTCTGTTTATATTGCCTTTATGTTCCCTTCCCCTGTTCCCAACTTGTCCAAATCCTGTCCATCTTCAGGTTGAGCCTTCACACTTTGTCCACTGCCCGGCCCTTCTGTACCTCTGCACACAGAGGCAGTTGTTCCCTTTTCTGCTTCTGTGACACTGTGTTCACGAAATTACTGAAGCATTGTGAGTATATGGTGTAGCCCACTCTGGCACACTGAATACTCTTAGAGACCAGTTTGATGATCGCCAGAGGAAACTGATGAGGCCAGAGAGTACCATCCAGGTTTGGTTACATTTTCTAAATAATCCAGCATCAAGGGGGAAACAAAGCTCTGTTTGGACAGACTATGGGCTTTGAAATGATGGCCCATGAGCAAGTCATTTCATCTTTTAGTTAATCTAAAAATGGAAATGGTGATATGTTATTAAAACAAAATGAAATAGTGTGTGACAAACACTGAGCACAATGCCTGTCACATAGAATTCTAAATAAAGTTTATTGCAAGAACAATCAAAAACCAAACCATAAGAAATTTGAAGACAGTATAAATTATATAATTTACTCTTTAGTTGATGAAGCATTTTATAAGTACAGTAGGATGGGAAGTATCACAAAGGAAAGGATTGAAAAATGAGATTTGCTTCTGTTAAAAATCCTTAATTTTGGGGGTGCCTGGGTGGCTTGGTTGTTAAGTGTCTGCCTTCAGCTCGGGTCATGATCCCGGAGTCCTGGGATTGAGCCCCACGTCTGGCTCCCTGCTCAGCTGGAAGCCTGCTTCTCCCTCTCCCACTGCCTGTGATCCCTCTCTCCCTGTGTCTTTCTCTGTCAAATAAATAAATAAACAAAATCTTAAAAAAAAATCCTTAATTTTGTTCATTGAAATGTATATAGATAGAAGGCAGTTTGGGGAAGGTGTGATAAGGTTATTATACTTAATGATCTCCTGGAATCAATTTTAAAATGTACTATTTTCTTTCCCATAACTTTTGGTTGTATTTTATGAGATAGTGTGGTGAAATACCAATGGTAATAAATGTTTTAAGAGTTTAACCTTGTAGGGGCACCTGGGTGGCTCAGTGGGTTGTAGCCTCTGCCTTCGGCTCAGGTCATGATCCTGGGGTCCTGGGATCGAGCCCCGCATCGGGCTCTCTGCTCAGCAGGGATCCTGCTTCCTCCTCTCTCTCTCTGCCTGCCTCTCTACCTACTTGTAATCTCTGTCTGTCAAATAAAATAAATAAAATCTTTAAAATAAAAAAAAAAGTTTAACCTTGTAAGTAATCAAAGAAGTATAGTTTAAAAGAACAGTGATAAATGCTTGCTTACCTATTTAGATATCTTTTTTTTTAATGAATACTTGGGAAGATCTGATAGGATGGAATGTTTTTAAACTTTGTCTTTTAGAGAAATCACTTTGGTCATCTATATAAATTCATATCTGTGGGTTGTATGCCCAAGTAGTTCTAGTCTAAGGATCACTGCCAGAGAAATAATCAGAAGTGAGGACAAAACTTGCATAAGTGTTTATTACAGCATGACTTGTAATGGCAAAAAAATTATAAACAGTCTAAATGTCCAGCAGTAGGAGAAGGTCAAGTAAATAATGGCACAGACAGCCATATTACAGACAGAACGCTTGACAGCGATTAAAGTGGGAATTATGCATATACATATTCATGAATGAACAAAACAGGGATAGAAGTAGGATGTAAAGTTATACATGTAAACCTCATTTTAAGAATAATTTAAGCATACAGAAATTAGTTACAAAGAAGATACACAAGATGTTAAATTGTTTGACCCTTTGCTTTTTCATGAAGGAGCCACAATGGGGAGAAGAGAAACCTTGGTAGGTTTTTAGCGGTGGCTTTTGTCATCAGTGTTTGGAAAGTACATCAGGCGAGTTTGATTGATGTGCAAACAGGGTCTAGTTTTGTAGGAAGAAGGTGGGTGGGGAGAAATTGCAGGAGCTTAGGTGAACAGAATGCCGCTTACGGTCTCAGGTTGGACTCTGATTTCAGCAAGAGCTCTGACGGGTAACCAGGAAGAATGGGTTTGAGCAGAAGACATTTAGGCCTGATTGGCTTACCTGGACGTGGCGTGAGTGAGGAGGCTGGCTGGAGCTTGCTGTCCGCAGCACTACTGGGGCAAAGATCCTTCTAAACCTCACCGATAAGACTTTTCTCAAATGTAAGCCCAGTGAGAGAGGACCCTGTTTTTCTTGTTTCGTCTGTGTGTCTGGTTTTGATATAGTAAATAGTACAGTGGAGGCTGTGGGTAAATATTGTTGAATGAATGGATGGATGAATGAATGAATGAGCTAGGTGGGGCTGAGGCTGCAAGGAACAGGGTTTTACCCATAATTTGGCAGCGGTCAGCTAAAAACACACAAGGCCTGATATTTGTGTTCCAATATGGTTAACAGTCTTTCTAGCAAGATTGTAGCTACTTAAGATCAGGATCTTTGTCTTTTTTCATCTTTGGACGCTCTCAGGTATAGATAGGGCTTGGAGTTTACCAACTGTACAGCTAGAGTTATACCAAACAAATTTTTTTTTTATTTTATCTGGCTAAATATTGAGAATCTATGTGCAAAAGCTTTACTCCTTGGTGAAAAGTAGAGGGAAAGTATGATCAAATTTTAGTGATAGCTTCTGTTGTTTTCTGTCTGATCTGCTTTCTCCACTTACTGATCTGGAGTTGTGTTTTACCTTGTTTAAATATCTCTTTTCTTACTGAGCTTATGGACTTGGGAAAGGAAAAAAAAGTCAAAATTACAGATAACCAATGTGCTTTTCTTTGCTTGAAGTATTTGGGATATACTTTGAGGGCTTTCTGTTGGAATTTTGCAGGGGCTTCCTGATGACCCAGTTAGTGGCTGCTACCCCAAATTTTCAACAGCACTGAGCTCAGGATTCTGTTCCTTTGCCACCTCACAGAGCCTGCGAGCCAAAGCAAAGCCAAGGCAGGAGAGTGTTAGGAGTCCCAAATGCTTAATTTTGCCATTGAGCTCATGTTTTAGCTGGAGAAGGAAAGTTACACATATGGTAAATACCCAAACACCTTCCTTAATTTTGATTAAAAGAAAAATCTGGTAGAGACCATAAAATGCATGAGTCTTGCAGTAGAAAATGAAGGATACTTTAAACTTCACTTTGTCCACAAAACTAGTATGAATGAGCCATGTCCCTTTGTTGTAAGTCCTAAACAGTTAACTGCCACATGAATCTAACGAAATTGTCAGGTTATAGTAATTACATCAGTAACTTGATCTGCTGTCATTTGAATGGAGCCATGTGTGGAGAGTCAGTTACTTCCCTCTGTGGGGCTGACCCTTTTACATTCCTGTAAGCTGAAGACTAATAGAGCTCATTAAGCTTTATGGGAAAAGAGCTTTTATCACCTCGTCAAGTCAGGCAACATATTTCCATTATATTCCTAATTTCATGTGGCTCTGTGGTTGCTGATGTGCACTCCCCTACTAGGTTCACATCGGCCCTCTTCCTTACAGACATTTTTATTGACATTTCTAAGTCTGAATTACATTTTGTGTGGCACCACCTACAGATGTCTTCAATTAAATGTAGGTAAATAAAGGGGATTATATATCAGAGGCGAAAAGATTCTTGAAATTCTCTTCCGAATCAGACTTTGCCAGCCAGTCCAGTAGGGTGCAGTCTTGTCGGCATTTCGGAGGGAGAGAGCGACAGGAGAGGTGTTTGTAAGACATTTCACCATGTGTGAATGTAGGTGGCTTAGGTTCTGTTAAGGTGTGTCCTTCCGATTTCATTTCAAATCAATTACAGTCTTCATTTAGTAGGTATCATAGTAACTTACCGAGATGTTAGCACCTGTAGTGGATGGGTGCTATGCTACGCTCTTTGCTTATGTTGTTTTAATTCTCATAGAGCGTCTGTGAGGTAGATATTCCCAGGTTTGTTCTAAGGAAAATTGAGCCTGGAGAGGTACATTGGTTGAGCACAACATCGCAGCTATCGGTATGTGGCAATAATAACAAGGTAGAAAGGAGAAAATGAAATAATCTATAAGATTTTTTTAAGTTTTAATTTTACTTCTAATCAGTTAACACATAGTGTCATATTAGTTTCAGGTGTACAGTATAGTGGTTCAGCAGTTCCATACATCACCTGGTGCTCATGATGACAGGTGCCCTTCTTAGTCCCCATCACCTGTTTCACCCTCTCCCCCCCCCACCTCTGGTAATGCTGTAAGATTCTTGCACTATGTGAAGTGATAAGTTCGGGATGTATTTTGTAAACCCAAGGGCAAGATTTCTCAAGCTTGGCACTACTGACGTTTTGGATCCATTAAATCTTTCTTGTGGGCACTCTCCTGTGCCTTGTGTGATGCTTTGCAACATCTCTAGCTCCTACCTAATAGATGCCAGGAGCACCCTCAGCTTGAGTCGGAACAAAATGTCTCTAGACTGCCAGATGTCCCAGAGGGGCAAATTGACGCCCTCTTGAAAACCACTGCCCTAGAGCAGTCTTAGAAACAAAGAGATACAGTTGATAAGCCAATCGTGAAGGTAATGGCCAGGATAGCATGAGAGGCAGGAAAAGAAGGAGAGGTGAACAAAGAACAAGTGAGCCGGGCAGCAAATAGCAAGAATTCCAGCCCTGCTGATTGCATTCAGTGTAAATGATTGGAACCAGGACTCTGCTGTATCGACATGTTCCGTATCTACACTGTCCCAAGCACATATATAGCTAGTGGTCGTACGTAGATACTGAGCTTTTTAGTATCTGAATTTAAAATTTTAAGATTTTAGTGAACTTACGAAGCCACATATGGCCAGTGGCTCTCCTGTTGGACAGTACCTACCCAAACACTCTAATTAAAAGTTAGAGATTGTCGGGCGCCTGGGTGGCTCAGTGGGTTAAGCCGCTGCCTTCGGCTCAGGTCATGATCTCAGGGTCCTGGGATCGAGTCCCGCATTGGGCTCTCTGCTCAGCAGGGAGCCTGCTTCCCTTCCTCTCTCTCTGCCTGCCTCTCTGCCTACTTGTGATCTGTCTGTCAAATAAATAAATAAAATCTTTAAAAAAAAAAAAAAGTTAGAGATTGTCAGATTAGATTTAAAAAAAAAAAAAAAAAGGCAAGATCTACCTTAACCATGCTGACATGGATCATTTAAAAGCAAAAGGCCAGAGTAAGGCAAACCAAGCAAAGGCTAATCGTGAACAAGTTGGAGTGGCTGTATTGTTATCTGACAAAGCAAACTTCAGGGCACAGGCCGGTGGCTGAAAGGAAAAGAGACATTTCATAGAGCTAAAAGGTCAGTTCATCATACAAAGACGCATAATCCAAAGTGTGAGATAGTAATAGAGCCCAGGAACACCTGGAGCAAAAGCCAGCGGAACTGGAAGGAGAAGGAGTCCAATCCACAGTCATAGTTGGAGACTTTAGGACAACTTCCTCTATAGTTGGCAGAAGAATTAGAAACTAGAAGGACTACAGAAGATGTGAACAACACTATCACACAATTTTACTTCATTGACCTCTGCTGAACACTGTACCCAACAGTGACAAATGACATATTTTTTCAGGTACACAGGGAACATTCACTAAGATCAGATGCTGTACCATTATACAGAGCTCAGTAACGGAAAGGATCAAAATCATCCCTGATCAAAACAGAATTGTTAGACTCGATAATAGAAAGAACTCATAACTCAGTAGTAATAAGACAATGTAGTTAAAAAATGGGCAAAAGACTTGATTATGTATTTCACCAGAGAAAACATACAGTTGGTTAATAAGCTCATGAAAAGATGCTCACCGTCCATTAGGGAAATGCAGATTAAAACCACAATGAGATACCACCACAAACCCCTTAGAATGGCTGTAATCAAAAGACAGTAACAGGTGTTGGCAAGATGTGGAGAAATTGGCAACCTTATTCACTGCGGGGACGGTTAAAATGGTATAGCCATGGTTTTGCATTTCTTCAAAATATTAAAGATAGGGGGGCACCTGGGTGGCTCAGTGAGTTAAAGCCTCTGCCTTTGGCTCAGGTCATGATCCCAGGGTCCTGGGATCCAGCCCCACATCGGGCTCTCTGCCTGGCGGGGAGCCTGCTTCCTCCTCTCTCTCTGTCTGCCTCTCTGCCTACTTGTGATCTCTGTCTATCAAATAAATAAATAAAATCTTAAAAAAATATATATATATATATACATATATATATATATATATTAAAGATAGGGTTACTGTTTCACCCCAGAATACAGGAATATCCAAGCAAAATGAAAAATAGACGTCCAAAGACTTGGATGTGAATGTTCATAGTAGCATTATTCATAATGACCAGAAGTTGGGAATAATTGAAGTGTCTGTCAGCTGGTGAGTGGATAACGTCTGTGTGTACAGTGGAGTACTATTCAGCTGTAACGGGCACCAGTTGTGATATAGGTTACAACGTGGGTGAACCTTGAAAACATTAGGCGAAAGAAGCCAGACACAGGGGGCTACATACTGTGTTTCAGTTTTAATGAATTACTCAAAAAAGGGAAATTTAGAGAGGCGGAAAGCAGATGAGTGTAATTAGAGGTAGGAGTGAAGGATTAAGTACATAGGGGGCTCATAGGAGTTTTGGAGATGATAGAGATAATCCCAAATTTGATTGTGGTGATGATTCCACAGTTCTATAAATTTGCTAAAAATCACACCATTTATGCTTAAAATGGGTGAGTTTTTATCATGTGTAACTAAAGCTGGGGGGAAAAAGGCATATATCATTTCTTCATCCTTTAATTTTCTAAAATGTTGTAGAAAAGATCTGACTCAACTTGGTATCTTACTTCCTTACTATACCCCTAGTTGTGGTGTAGTGTTTGCAGATTTAGTATTCCCCAAGACAGTGTTATATATTGAAATAGATATGTTTGAAGGAATATTAGCTATTTAGTTAATATGCTTAATTTTAAGTGTTGGCCATTAGTGTATTTTGATAGTTTGTAAAACCATCTTTCCAAACTTTTTTTTTTGAAGTTGAGAGCGACTTCTCACTTGGAGCTCTGCGATAGACTGGAATAATGTGGACATTTGGGTGCCTCTGTGTACACTAATTGCAACCTGCATGTAGTAGCAGGAAAAAAAGGACCATTAAAAACCTAACCATCTCTTTAATCTGCAAGCAAATGAAATATCCTTGCTTGGGGTGGCTCTGGTAGATGTCAGGATCTCTCCAGTGGCCAGAATTTGGAAGAGGGAATGGCTGTTACCAAACTGGGTTCTATAGAGTTGAAGGGAGCTCGCAGAGGTAGTAGTCAAGGGGTGACATGGAGAAGATTGAGCTGTTAAACTTGGAAAGGGAGTTAAAACCGTTTTACCAAACAAGGAGGATGCTGAGCATCTGATAGCCCGGGAGCTGGCCTGAAGTGGAGAGCCGTGAGAGAAGGCTGGGAAGAGGGTTCAGCTGGGGGACTAAGAGGAGCTTTCACCTGCCGTCTGGTCGGGGGCCTAGGGGCACCAGCTGTGCCTAGAGAGTCAGGACCAGGGCAGACAGAGTGATCTGACCGAGGGCTAGATCTCAGAGAATGGTTGTCAGGCTGCTGTTGGTATTGAATAATTTAAAAAGGAAAGCAAGGCTGTGCCTACTGGATAAAAGGGAGTTAAAGTGAGAGGTGCTGTTTTTTCTCGCTAACGTGGGTTGGGGAAGAGTCCTGTAGTTTTCAGGCTGGGTCCCGTGTGCTGTAGAATCAGGCGGAGTAGTGTTGGGCCGAGGCACCAGTTTAGAATTCTAGAGATAAGATAATCATTGGGATTATCACTTGATTGCTCTCCCATTCCCTTAGGTCTCAAGGGTGTTGGGCGCTTGTGGCTGGGGCTGCTGACAAAGAATCGTTTGAACTAAAGACATTTCCTATTTGCCCTCTATTTACTTCGGTAAGCAGGGTGTAAGCATCTTTTATATGGGAGTGGGAAGAGTATTCCCTGGGCTCACACCCAGCAAGTGCTGGTGGAATTCCAGCTGCTTCTGGGTATCGCGTGACAGTTGAACCAATGTTACTTGAAACTTTATGTTTTAGAATGAAATTGTGTAAACTGGAAGTCTTTTTCTGGAAACCAGTCTCCTGTGATAAAAATATCAAAATTCTGAGAATAAGAGAAAAAGTACTAGAATAAAAAACCCAGACCTTAAAGAGGAAAAATGCCATAAATATCCTTGTTGAAGATGTTTCTGGCATGGAGCTTAGATTCGCTTAGGCTTCTTAAAAATCCAAGTCCTTTCCAGGTACCTTTTTTGCAGATCAATCTTCCTTTAGCAAGCAGTTACGGTTTTCATCATTACTCCAAGGATCTTTCAACTGTGTTCAAAATTAAGGTCATCTGCCTTGACAGTTTTCATTACCCATTACATGTGCTTGAATGCTTCCGAAAATGTTTGAATGGTAAATCCTGGGGTGGATTAGTTTCCATGGGGGTGTCAGTCTTGTTTGATGTTTGCAGTCATTCAGTTTTAAATAAAAATATCGGGCTGGGTTGTCACTGGGGGGATGCTTTTCCCCTCTATAAGAAAGACTGGAAAAACAGGTCACAAATTGAACTGATGTTAAATAAGTTTCATTAAGGTAGTTACTCTTGATTCTAAGGTGTTTGTCGTAATCTTCAATAAATTTTTTAAAAAGATTTTATCTATTTATTATTTGAGAGAGAGAGAATGAATGAGAGAGAGCATTAGAGGAGAGAGGTCAGTGGGAGAAGCAGACTCCCTGTCAAGCAGGGAGCCTGATGTGGGACTCGATCCTGAGACTTCAGGATCATGACCTGAACTGAAGGCAGTCACTTAACCAACTGAGCCATCCAGGCTCCCATCTTCAATAAATATTGACTAATCTGTAGAATTGTGAGGTTTGAGGTTCTGTTACTTTTCCTTGTAAGGTTTTGTGGTGCCTCAGTAGAAGTCTTTTTATTGGATAGTTAGGTTTGAAAAATATAAGGAAATGTCAAAGTAAACAGTTAACAGATTAACATCTTGATTTTTTTGTATTCTGCAATAGAAATGCAAAATTAAGTTCCTTGCTTATTTCTGTCACACTTGTTAAACACATTTACTGTAAATCGTTCTTCAGTGATTTAAGCTCTGTAAAGTTCAAATTTTTGTCATCACAGTGCTTCTAGTTTAAGTTATGAGTATTTGGGTGGACTATTTTCCTTGCTTTGAAGCATTTCATTTCAATGACATAAGAATTATGTCATTGAGAAATACATTTCTTGATTCATCCTCTGGCTTAGTAAGTTGCTGAAGCATCTTAATTCATTACATTAAATAGAACATGTTACTGTATTGTGATTGTGTTCTGACATGGGCCACCACAGAAGCAGTGTCCAGTGAGAAAAACACCAATAGTTGAGAATTCCAAGTTTGGGTCCTTCTCGTTCATCTAAATGGGTCTTGTGACCTTGGACAGGCCCCTTTATCATCCCAACCCTCACTTTTTCATTTTTAAAGTGATTAGGGGTATCTCAAATGAAGAGCTCCCTCAAACTGAGTGATCTTAGCTAACATTTTAACATATTTTGTACAGTTGACTCTTGAACAACGTGGGTTGAACTGTGGATCCACTAATACGTGGATTTTTGTAATAGAACAGTATTGTAAATATATTTGCTCTTATGATTTTATTAATATTTTCTCCAGCTTACTTTATTGTAAGAATACTGTATATAATACATATAACCCAAAATAATTTGACTATTTCTTTTATCAGTTATGTTTCCTGTCAATACTAGGCTATTAGTAGTTAAGTTTCAGGGAATCAAAGGTTATTTGTGTCTAAGATACCATCTTCACACCCATCAGGTTGGCTGTTAAAAAAAATAAGCAAACAATAAATGTTGGCATGGATGTGGAAAAATTGGAACCCTTGTGCATTGGTTGTAGGCATGTAAAATGGTGCAGCCTCTATGGGAAATGAGTGGCAGTTCCTTAAAAAATTAAAAATTGATTTACCATATGATCCAGCAATTTCTCCTTTAGGTATATACTCAAAAAAATTGAAAATTGGGGCTCAAACAGATACTGTGAACCAGTGTTCGTAGAGGCATTGTTCCCAAGAGCCAAAAGGTAGAAGCAACTCAAGTGTTTATGAACAGATGAAGAGATAAACAAAATGTGGTCTGGGCATCCTGTGGAATATTCCTCAGCCCTAAGAAGAAGGGAGACTTGGACACAGGCTATGACATGGATGGACCTTGAGGACATCATGCTAAGTGAAATAAGCCAGTCACAAAAAGACACATACTATGTGATTCCACCTACTTGAAGTAGTTAGAGTAGGCAAATTCACAGAGACCGAAAGTAGAACAGAAGTTCCAGGGCCTGGGGAAGGTGGAGGGAGGGAGTTACTGTTTAGTGGATACAGAAATACTTGGCAAACTCAAACTCGTAATTTAAAAAAAATCTATTCATATATTATATATAATACTAATAAATCTGAGAAAGACATGCTTTTTTATTTATTTTTTCTCTTTTAAGATTTATTAGAGAGGACATGACTGGGGGGAAGAGGGAAGGAGAAGAAGAAGCAGACTCCCCATTGAGCAGGGAGCCCCACTTGGGGGCTCCATCCCAGGACCCCGGAATCATAACCTGAGCCAAAGGGAGAAATTTAACCAACTAAGCCACCCAGCCCCCCCTTTTTCTTTTTAAACCAAAATTATTAAGCCAGTTTGATTTATTTTAAAAATGTTTCTGAGGTAGTACTTTCTGTAAGGAGTTTATTTTCTGTGTATTTGGAGAATATTTGATTTATATAATATCTATAAGTCAATTTTACAAAGCTCCTCTAATAAGGAAATGTGATGTTATCCATTAATACCCTCTGAAGGTAGGAAAATATTTCACATATAATAAGAAATAAAGACTTTTCTGAATCACAAATTCACAGACATAGAGCTCTGAGCTCCGGTTCTGCAACTTGAGCTATAGGTCGCATGTAAACACAGAAACTCATGGGTTCAGATCTCAAAGAGCTGTTCTCCTTAATTGACTGAGCTCACAGATACACAGACAAAAAATACTCCTGGTGAACCAGAGTCTCTGCCTCCTCTCATTCAACAGAGAATGGATCTACGTCATTCATCCAACAGACCGTAAACCGAATCTAACTCCTGCTGCCACTGAGGGGCTAACTTACTGGTTATCAAACAGAAACAAAAAACAAAGGCACAAACTTAGTGGAGAGGGAGAAAAAGACAGAGAAACAGCACAGCTAGAGCAGTGGGAATGTCTTCGAGAGTCAAGAAAAGACAGGCTGGGTGTCACAGACCACTAGGGCCCTTGTGCGTTTCTTAGCTCCATTGCTCTATTGAGCTTCTCAGTAGGTCACCTCCAAAACTGCTCAGCTACATGGTCAGGTAGGAAAAGCCTGATAACCATACATGAACGCATTAATTAGTGCCAGTATCAGTAACAGTAAAGCTGGTGCAAGGAGCATTTGTGAAAATACAGATACTGAGTTACACACGTACACACAATTTAATAAGGGGTTGAGATGAGTTTGCTAAGTTGACTAGAATAATCAAGCCCAGAACTGCACTTAAACCGTAAGAGACTCTTAACTCTAGGAAACAAACTGAGGGTTGCTGGAGGGCCGGTGGGTGGGGGGAGGATGGGGTGACTGCAGGATGGGCATTAAGGAGGGCACGTGATGGAATGAGCAATGGGTATTATCTGCATGTGATGAATCACTAAATTCTATCCCTGAAACTAATGATACACTATATGGACTATATGTTAACTAAATTGTATCTAGAAATAAATGAGGGGCGCCTGGGTGGCTCAGTGGGTTAAAGCCTCTGCCTTCGGCTTAGGTCAGGATTGAGCCCCACATTAGGCTCTCTGCTCAGCAGGGAGCCTGCCTCCCCCTCTCTCTCTGCCTGCCTCTCTGCTACTTTTGATCTCTGTCTGTCAAATAAATTAAATAAATAAATAAATAAACGAAAAAAGAATACCCAGTCATTTTTTTTGGCCTTTATCAAATTTCAGGTATCACTGGTTCTTTTTAACACATACTAATAATTCTTCAACCTCAGTCTCTAAAACTCTTGATTATATATTAGTGCGTTTTTATTAAAAATAAAAGGAGAAAAGAGTATGTATCATCCACGAACCCTGTACTGATAGTACCCGATGTTTTTTCCCATCTTTATCAGTCTGTGTGTGTGCTGTGCCCATGTAGAGAGGGAAAATTTTCATCTGGTTGGGATCATACATGGCATTTTATATTGTCTTCACTTGACTTGGAGAAATGTTTATAATGTTACTAAAAATTCTTGGTAAAAATAGCTTTTATTTATTACATAATAGTTCCTCATATGAATGTACTGTAATTAGCTTATTTCATCTTACAATTTTGTTTAATTTGGTTCTTTCTCCCAATTTGGAAGTACATAGACGTTGTCATGGTACGGTGTCATGGACATAGTAGGAGCTGATTGAAATTGTTAAGTTAGATGCTAATGAGTTGTTTATTGAGATTATCAACAGAAATTGAGGCAGTTGGTATATAGTTTGTTCCTCTCCGATGACCAGCTAATCTTCATCAACTCAGGGATTCTGATAAAATCGAGGCATTTAGAAGTTTACCAAGTATAAAGTACTGTGTAGCAATTAGAGAGAATTGTGTGAATAGGAACATCATAGGAATTCTTCCTAATTCTAAGGCTATGAAAAATAAGTCATTTATGTTACTTAGCAAAATCAACTTTTATATGCTTTATGAGCAGAGGAAGTGTTGCTTAGAATAGAGCAAAAGAAAATATTGTAACTTTTACATGCACTTTCTTTTATTAACATCATTTAAATGTAGTTGTCTTTGAATTGGAATATAAGTGGTGATTGGAAATAATCATATCAGAATAAGCCTGAATAGACTAATAATTGTGGTACAGGCTTGTTACAGAATTAGCATTATTTAATTTGTAATACCTAACTAAGATAATTGAATATTTTGAAGGCTAAGATCAAAAAATTTGTCCCCTATAATGTAAGCTGGGTTGTAAAATATTGACATCCAGCATGATATCAAATCAGGGTACTCACAGTTTCTGTTATTGTCAGAATGAGCCCCCCAAAAAGTAACCTAGAAAGACAAAAATATTTCTTGGGGGTGGTGATTGCAATGCCTATTGGTAGCTAAACCCATCAGGTAATGTTCCCAACTAGTTCAAGGCTACAGTTGTCTTCTTGAGGCGGGGGATTGTCAGCGAGCAGGGACTCGAGCTACCTGAGTGTTGTGTTAGTGAATGGAAGTACACGGTTATGGAGTTTTCCTTTTCCTGGACATTTATAGGATTCTGATTAGAGGAAAGTGTAATGTTCTTTGGTGGATACTCCAATCACCATATATTTTCTCAGAATTGGTCCTTAAAGTATTTTAATTTCACATACTTTTGGACCTAACTAGAAACAGGGCTGGAGTCTTCCAGGTGGATTGTCATTATATCTACCTTATAATATAGCTCTGAGCCAGGAATTGTGTTAAATTGGGGGCCATCTATAGTGTACCGATTGCCAACAAATTAGATGCTAATTAGATGCTAAAAAATCAAATGCAACCAATTCCCAACAAATTAGGAATTGGTTGCATTTGATTTTTTATTAAAGATTTTATATATTTATTTGACAGATCACAAGTAGGCAGAGGGGCAGGCAGAGAGAGAGGGGGGAAGCAGGCTCCCCGCTGAGCAAAGAGCCCAATGTGGGGCTTGATTCCAGGACCCTGAGATCGTGACCTGAGTTGAAGGCAGAGGCTTAACCCACTGAGCCACCCAGGCACCCCACATTTGATTTTTAAATCACTTATACAAGACTACATGATAGGTAGTAACCATGAGTATTGCTATTTGTATTTTCCAACTTAAATTTATTTGTTGTCTTTACTTCTTAATTATAGACTGTATTTTTTCAAATTAGCTTTGAGTTTTCTTTTTTAAGAAATTAGGTAGATTTTGGTATCAGAGTGGTTTAGCACATCTTTGTGTTTTTATTTTTGAAATAAATCCCGATGCAGTGCCTGGGTGGCTCAGTCAGTTAAGTGTCCAATTAAGCATCTAACTCTTGGTTTCAGCTCAGGTAATGATCTTGGGGTCCTGAGAGCCAGCCCTGCCTCAGCTCCATGCCCAGCGAGGAGTTTGCTGGAGATTCTGTCTTGCCCTCTTTCCCCCCACCCCCCAGCTCATGCCTTCTCTCCCTTTCTCTCATATTAAGTAAATAAATCTTTTTAAACAAAATAAAATCAGTCCGAACTTCAGTTCAGTATTTCGTGAAACTTAACCAAAGAAAACAATTGCAGAAATAAGTTCTTTCAATACAATGCAGACTTTGAATCAGGTGCTTAAAATGATTTCCTTTGGGGGCCTCCATGAACTGCTGTTTAAAAAAAATGCAGGACACTAATTGTCTAATTGTAGATTTTTGTGTGCACAGGCGTGGTCTGGGAGAGGTACTTTTGGATGTCTTGGGAGGACAGTGCAGGTTCTGCTTTCTTGAAGGTCCTGAAGACCTTCCCTGTTCAAAGATAATACTATCTTGGGACCCATGGTTAAGTCTGCCCAACAAATAAATTCTGCCTCTGGTCCCGGGCACATGACTCCCCCTTTGTCTGTTCCTTTGAGTCTTAACAGTGTTTTTTTAGGCCTGAATGAGGTACGTGGAGGCAGGTGGGTCAGGAGACAGGTGTACTATCAGAGTACATATACACCCATTTGGGGAGCGGTTTAAGTAGAAGCCGAAATTGGCCTATTAATATTGATGCCATTTCTACAGAGCGCCTTTGGTGTCCTACTGCAGAGCTCACTCATCAATAAACCTCGCCATTCTTCCCCAGTCTTTAGGATGTTTTTTCTTTTTTCTAGCTAGTGGTGAGCTCTACTACATTTTTTCCTGTTATCAGCTAAATCCTTGCAGTGGAGGAACTTCTGAGAAATAACTTCACTTATTAATTCTTTCCCATAGCCAGAATGTGCAAAATGCAAGCATGAGGAAGGTAAACTATTAGATCTTATTGATCACATCACTGATTTATGGTGAAATTCAGATAGAGGCTATTAATTAGAATAGCTGCTGTTCCAGGAGCTACCGGTATAATCTCGCAGGTGTAATCTTTTAGGGTGTGCCATGCAGACCCCTTAAAACGAAAAGCTAAAACTGACCCAGATTTGCTCACAGTCTGCGAGATGCTTTTCTTTGTACATTATCATTTGTTCTTCACAATGACCTTTGAGGGTGAAGAATAGTAGGATTCCTGTTTTAAAAATGCTGAGATGGGGGACACCTGGCCGGCTCAGTTGGTAGAGCACGGGAATCTTGGTCTCAGAGTCGTTGAGTTCAAGCCCCATGTTGGGCATGGAGCCTACTTTTAAAAAATGCAGAAATGGATAGTTTAAAAGTAGTTATTGCCTTGGTAAGGTAAAATAGCCAGAAAGTGTACAGTGAAGTTAGGGCTCATCTCCAGCTACTTTAATTCCAAATCCCAGACTCAAGTCACTGTATGGTCCTCCCTTTCTTTTTATAGCTTACAGTTCATAGTCTCCTTCACTACCTGTATTTTTAAAAATTCATTTATGTGAGTGCTCTCCAAAGTGTCCTGCAATTCCTGATGGTCCCTGAAGCCTCAGCAAGGGATCCTTGAGGTCAAAATGATATTTTATTAGCCTTTTTCTCTCTCATTCTCTTATGGGTATAGGGGGTGTTTTTCAGAGGCTGCATGGTGACAGCAAATACAGAAGCACTTATGAGATCCAGCTATCCTCTGCCAAACCAGACATTAAAGAGATTCCAGAAATGGAAATCAGTGCCATTTTTCTCACTAAATTTTTGTTTTGTTTTGGAAAATATAGTAGTTATTTTTTTTTTTAAATCTTATTTATTTGACAGAGATCAGAAGTAGGCAGAGCAGCAGGCAGAGAGAGAAGGGGAAGCAGGCTCCCCGCTGAGCAGAGAGCCTGACGTGGGGCTCGATCCCAGGCCCCCTGAGATCATGACCTGAGCCGAAGGCAGAGGCGTAACCCATTGAGCCACCCAGGTGCCCCTAGTAGTTATTTTTTAACGAGTGTTATTCATTGTTATTTTTAAGCAAATAATAAATACATACTTTTTAAAAAATTTATTTTTTATTTTTTTATAAACATATAATCTATTATTAGCACCAGGGGTACAGGTCTGTGAATCGCCAGGTTTACACACTTCACAGTACTCACCATAGCACATACCCTCCCTAATGTCCATAACCCCACCACCCTCTCCTGGCCCTCCTACCCCCCAGCAACCTTCTGTTTTGTGAGATTAAGAGTCTCTTATGGTTTGTCTCCCTCCCAATCCCATCTTGTTTCATTTATCCTTTTCCTACCCCCTAACCTCCCACGTTGCATCTCCACCTCCTCATATCAGGGAGATCATATGATAGTTGTCTTTCTCCGATTGACTTATTTCGCTAAGCATAATACCCTCTAGTCCCATCCACATCGTTGCAAATGGCAAGATTTCATTTCTTTTGATGGCTGCATAGTATTCCATTGTATATATATACCACTCTTCTTTATCCAGTCATCTGTCGATGGACATCTAGGTTCTTTCCATAACCTTCACTACCTGTATTTTTAAAAATAGTTTGGCTATTGTGGACATTGCTGCTATAAACATTCGGGTGCACGTGCCCCTTCGGATCACTACGTTTGTATCTTTAGGGTAAATACCCAGTAGTGCATTTGCTGGGTCACAGGGTAGCTCTATTTTCAACTTTGTGAGGAACCTCCATGCTGTTTTCCAGAGTGGTTGCACCAGCTTGCATTCCCACCAACAGTGTAGGAGGGTTCCCCTTTCTCCACATCCTCACCAGGATCTGTCATTTCCTGACTTGTTCATTTTAGCCATTCTGATTGGTGTGAGGTGGTATCTCATTGTGGTTTTGATTTGTATTTCCTTGATGCTGAGTGATATGGAGCACTTTTTCATGTGTCTGTTGGCCATCTGGATATCTTCTTTGCAGAAATGTCTGTTCATGTCCTCAGCCCATTTCTTGATTGGATTATTTGTTCTTTGGGTGTTGAGTTTGTTAAGCTCTGTATAGATTTTGGATACTAGCCCTTTATCTGATACGTCGTTTGCTAATATCTTCTCCCATTCTGTCAGTTGTCTTTTGGTTTTGTTAAAATTTAAAAATACTAGTTTTAATATCTAGTACAATAAGTATCTCCTGAACTTATCTCCAATGAGCAAAATCTCCTTGCCATGCTCAGTAAGTTCTGCAAGTGTAGAGAGATTTGGAGACCAAGAAGTGTGAGAGCTGCCAATTCACATCCTTCCCGCACCTCTGTTAACTCTCTTTCCCAAAGTGTCTCCTTTCCTGTAGAATCTGTAATTGTATCACCCTCTGTGTTTTTAAGTAACAGTTGAAGGATGTTAACAATTAATAGACTTTATTTCATTTCATTTCCTTTGGTTTTGTTAACAATTAATAGGCTTAAAGAAGTAAGAGGTTGAAGAAATGCGACAGTCCAAAGTATTGAAATAGGATTCTCCTGAGGCAGTCAGTAAAGAGAGACTAGTCATTGACTGGATGCGGAGGGACTGAGCCCCTTGGAGAATTAAGAGAAGGAACTGTTTTAAGATGTGGATCTTTCTGACCTAGTTGGGGTGAGGGTGACAAATCTATGTTAACTGAAGATACACACATTTGTAAAAAATGTGATCTCTAGTTGCTGCTCATAAAAACCAGCAGGTATCCTAATACTAGCATATTGAAGCATGTGGCATGAGAAAGTTCAGTGAGTCTGGATGTCAAGGGTGTTGTTCAGTTATGTCACTAGAGAGACATAACCAGGAGTTCTGCTGATTTCTGATTTCACAGACTGACTGACTTTTCTTTCTCTTTTTACCACCTTCGTTCTGTCTCTCAAATTTCTGTATTCTTCCCATGTTTTAATGTTAAATAATTTGACCTAAGGGATCTTATTTGAGGGAAAGCCTGTTATGGCAGTTTTATGTCAGGTGGAAGGATAATACTGATTAGACAGATGTGTGTGTGTTCACAAATATGAAGCATGTGGGTGAAATCAGTTCAGTGTATGATATTGGAAACATGGTAGGCACTGAATTTTTTCCGCATTTCCCAGCCAGAAGGGAGTGATCTGGGGGCTCTGGCTGCTCCATCTCTTCACGGAGGGCCAAGGCGATCAGTAATTCAGCTTCACCTTCAACCCGTTTCCCACAGCTGCCCCGTACCTGTTGAAAAACTTGGAAGTATTAATTGATTTACCAAACTGAGAACCGCAAATCATTATTAGTCAGTAGTGCTGAAGCAACCAGATGTGCTTTTTGGAAAATAGCTTCTTCTCTGCCTTCGCTTAGATTGTTTTCCACTTTTTAAATCTGATTTTTAAAATTGGGTCAGTGAAGCTCGCACAAGAGAGTAAAGGAAATCATTCATTTTTTAATTATCAGAAAACACGTTGGAAAGAAAAGGAATACAGCAAAACAAGTTTTAAGAAAGTTGTTGGACGGGGCGCCTGGGTGGCTCAGAGGGTTAAGCCTCTGCCTTCGGCTCAGGTCATGGTCCCAGGGTCCTGGGATCGAGCCCCACATCGGGCTCTCTGCTCAGCGGGGGCCTGCTTCTTTCTCTCCCTCGGCCTGTTACTTCTTCTGTTTGTGCTCTCTCTCTGGCAAATAAGTAAATAAAATCTCTAAAAAAAGAGTTAAAAAAAAACAACAAAGTTGTTGGAAACCATGCATTGAAAAAACTTTGTTTTTCATGTTGCCTTACTTGCTGACTTAGATATCCTAGGGGTATTTGTGAAGTGAAGATGTTTAAATGTGTTTGATTGGCGGATCTTCTTAGGATCACATAAAACTAGCATTGACTAGGGGCTGGGAGGCTAGTTTGTATGTCAGTTTACAACTTCATGATTTCATAATCATTGATTGTATTGCTGAACTGACTCCTGGGTTTCTTGTTTCCTCATGTGATGTCGTGGGGGTCGGAATACATAGTTGAAGGACTCATTCTTTCCTCAGTAATTATAAGGCCAAATAGAGTTCTGCAGAGGGAGAAGACCCTTGACTTCCACATGCGTCGAGAGCTGGGAGTAGTGGTGGGAGGACACATTGGTTGTGACTGGACTCACAGGAGGACAAACAAGTAAAGTAAGTGAAAGAAGGTTTTTAAATGGGAGGTCCAGGGAATGAATGAAATTATTAAAATTGGAAACCAAGAAGGTAGTTGCAATTTGGAAAAAAAAGTTTTCAAGCTTGTTCAACAAATAGGGCGGAGTCATATTTAGGGTTAACATAAACTTTCGGTCATTTACCTATTGAGATAATGCTCATGAAGTCATACTGTGTGTTTCATAAGTACATTTCTAGTGAATGAATGCACGCATTAGATTTAATGAGTCCTAGAATGATGCTAAACTGAAATCATGCAAGAATTTCGATTCATTTCAAAGTCATCCAATTAGCTTTTACCTTGGAGGCTTCCTGACGTTGGCCGGCTCCCCGCCTTCTGTAGCATAAACTACAGCTTGTCTCTGGTTCCTCGTCACTGCCGGTTGCTCTCCTGCCTCATTCTTTTTAAAGACAGGAGCTTCATTCCTATGAGCCTCAGAGTTTGCTTATATCTAAAAGATGGTTTTCATAAAATTGAGTGATACATAGGAATTTGTGTAAATATTTGGAGTAGTCTGGCTTCTGAGACAGGTGATTCAACTTCAAGGCCATTGAGAATTTAGAGTATTGGTGTCAGTTCAGGTATTGTAGTTTTAATAGATGAATATCCTTTCCTTTTTTTTTTTTCTTTTTTTTTTTTGCTTCTGTTTGTTGCCAGTTCTACTCCTCAAGCTATATCCTTTTCTAGGGAGATAATCATGGCTTTTGAAAGAGCAAAGGGATATGTGACAGTGAATGCTAGAACTGGGGTTTGACAAATAATAATAATAACATTATTATTATTGGTGGATGTTCTTAAAAGTTTAAAGATCTATTTATTGCCCAAACAACATTTTAACTATAACAGTGGAAGTTTTAGAAATCACTGATACTGCTGGATGGAACCCATTTGCTGTTGTTCACCTTGGTCACCTGTGCAGTTGCTCTCCTAAACCTCTTCCCATACTTGTCCTCTTTGGAAGGGAATTCCTGTGTGCAGCCCATACTTAGTTACGCTCCCTTACCTTTAGGGCAGAGTATTTACATAAGCTCCTTGGAATTTTTCTGCATGGGAAATTTGTCTTTCTCCCTCATTCACTAATTTTTTCAGTCATATACATTAGTATAGACTCATGGATATTTATTTTATACTTTGGATTGTAATCTAATCCTACTTGATTTTGTTGCTCAAATCGTTCCAGCTTTGGCCATTGGGAGCTCTTTTAGTCATCCCCTTTGTCCCTTTCGTAGAACTCCATCAGTGTGTTCTTTTGGTTCTTCAAGTGCTTTTTTACTTTTTGACACTACAAGATGACCTAGGCTTAGGGTGCCTGGGTGGCTCAGTTGGTTGACTGTCCAGCTCTTGGTTTCAGCTTGTGTCGTGATCTCAGGGTCCTGGAATTGGGCCCTATGTCAGCCTCTGTGCTCAGTGTGGAGTCTGTTTGGGATTCTCTCTCTCCCCCCTGCCCCTCCTCCCACTTGCTTGCTTGCTCTGTCTCTGAAATAAAGAAATCTTTAAAAAGATGAGCTGGGCTTATATTATTTCCTGTCCCAGTCCTGGAATCAGCCATTTCCCAAAGAGGCTTGTTCTTTTACTACAGAATGGAGAAACCAAGATCTGGGTACTAGGCGTGCATGCTTGTTGCTACTAGGGTGTCATTTCCTTAGGCCTTCTCATCTGACAGAGTAAAGAAATAATATATGCGTACTATTATTGTATGAACATATCTTTGATATATACATGCCTATACGTATTTCTGTATGTAACCATCTCCTCTATATTAGGCTAAACAGTTTCTCTTAAGATTTTATTTATTTATTTGACACACAGAGAGAGAGAGCACAAGTAGAGCAGCAGGCAGAGTCAGAGGGAGAAGCAGGCTCCCCGCTGAGCAGAGAGCCTGATGTGGGACTCGATCCCATCCCCCTGGGATCCCAGGACCCTGGGATCATGACTGAAAGCAGACATTTAACCAGCCGAGGCACCCAGGCATCCCTAAACAGTTTACCTTAATATAGTGGGGACTCCAGTCCCGGATTCTAATCTATTACCCCATGGATTTTATCTTACTTATCTGTAAATTCCCACTCCCAATAGTGAGAAACCTCCATCCATTTACTGGAGATGTGTATCAATGTTATCAATGTATCAATTGTTAACCTGTAGTCTCATGTAAAACAGCTTTATCAGGCAGAATACAGTGCTTATGGCAGATTTACTTTCACCCTCATTCTTCTGGACCCAAAGGTTACTGAGGTCAACACCTTTCCCCTCCCAGCCACTTTCAGACATTTGTAATGAATCTGAATATGAATATGAATGTAATGAGTGTAAAGAGCCGCTTCTTACATTTGTGATACAGTTAGATTCTCTTGTCATATATCTGTTCCTTCCTGGGATCCCCTCACCTCCTAAATGATTTTCTTTTGGTTTGCATCCATCAAGGCTCACTCTTTGTGTCATACAGTTCTGAGTTTTGCTACGAGCATGATGTCACATGTCCACCAGGACAGAATCAGAGAGAATAGTGTCACCCTGTGAGTCCCTGTGCTTCAGCTGCTCACCCCGCGTACTCATGGCCACCACCGATCGTTTTGCTGTCTCTGTAGTTTTGCCTTTTACAGGATATATTTGGAATGTATGTGGGTAGCATTTGCAGACTGTCATCTTTCACTTAGCAGTATGTACTTAAGGTTTCTTCATTTTGTGTGTTTGTGACTTGATAGTTCATTTCTTTTGATCGATGAATAGTATTCCCTGTACCATGATTTGTCTATCACCTACTGAAGGATATCTTACTTGCTTCCAGCTTGGGTAATTATGAATAAAATTCTTATGAACATTTGCATGCAGGCTTGTGGGTTTTTGTGTGATCTGAGTTTTCAGACAAACTGGATAAATACCTATGAATGTGGTTATTGTTTTATATAGTAACACCATATCTAGTTTAGTCAGAAACTCCAAAACCATCCTCCGCAGTGTCCGTACCATTTTACATTCCATTATCAGGGAGGGAGGGTTCCTTTTGTCCCGCATCCTGGCCAGTATTTAATACTCAGGTTTTTGGATTTCAGCCAGTCCAATAGTTGGGTCATACTATCTCATTGTTTTTCTTTTCCATTCCCTAACAAATGATGTCGAGCGTCTTTTCAAATGCTTATTTGCCACCTGTACCTCTCCTTTGGAGAGGTGTTTGCTCAGGTCCTTTGTTCAGTTTTTAATCGGGCTGTTGGTTTTTTTTTAAAGGGTTTTTTTTTTTTAAGATTTTATTTATTTATTTTACAGACAGAGATCAAGAGTTGGCAGAGAGGCAGGCAGAGAGAGAGAGAGAGGAAGAAGCAGGCTCCCTGCTAAGCAGAGAGCCCCATGCGGGGCTCGATCCCAGGACTCGGGGATCATGACCTGAGCTGAAGGCAGAGTAACTCACTGAGCCACCCAGGCGCCCCTGGGCTGTTGGTTTTTTTACTGTTGAATTTTAGTCTTTCTTTTCTCGAATACCAGTCCTTTATCCAATACATGTGTCGCAGCTTTCTCCAGTCAGTAGCTTCACTTTTTATTCTTCTAATAGTGTGTTTTCCAAAGCAGTTTTTAATTTTAATGAAGGCCATCTTGCCAGTTATATATTTCATGGATTGTGCTTCCGGCATCATCTCTGAAAACTCACTGCAAAACCCAAGGTCACCTAGATTTTCTCCTGTGTTATCATCTAGAAGTTTTATAGTTTTGCATTTTACATTCAGGCTTATGGTGCATTTTGAGCTAATATTTTTGAAAGATGTAAGGTCTGTGTCTAGATTTAGATTTTTTTGCATTTGGGTATCAGTTGTTACAGCATCATTTGTTGTAAAGACTGTCCTTTCTCTGTTGAACTGTCTTTGCTTCTTTGTCAGAGGTCAGTCACCCATACCTATGTGGGTCTATTTCTGTGCTCTCTGTTCTGTTACACCGTTCTACTTACCTGTTTTTTCACCAGGATCACCCTGACTTGACTATTGTAGCTTCATTGCTTTACTGGTGAGTCTTTTTTTTTTTTTTTTTTTAAAGATTAATTTATTTTAGAGAGAGAAAGAGTATACAAGAAGGAGGGGCAGGGAGAAGAAAAAGGAGAGAGAATCTCAAACAGACTCTGCACTGACTGCAGAGCCCAGCCTGGACAGGGCTCTGTCTCATGACCCTGAGATCATGACCTGAGCAGACACCAAAAGTTGGACTGTTAACCGACTGTGCCACTCTGGCGCCCCAACTTTATTTTAAGTCTTGATATCAGGTAGTATCAGACCTTCAACTTGGTTCTTCTGTATTATGTTGGCTATTCTAGGTCTTCTGCCTTATTATATAAATGTTAGATAAATTTGTTGATATCCACAAAATAGTGTGCGACATTTGGATTGGGATATTAAATCTGTGAACCAGCTTGGGAAGAATGAGTCTTCCAATCTAGGCGCATATAATATTTTTCAATTTAGCTAACCTCTTCTTTGATTCCTTCTGTCAGAATTTTCTGCATATATAGTCTACACATATTTTGTTGGATTTGTACTTAGCCATGTAATTTTTTTGGTTTTATAAATGGTATTGGGTTAAGTTCAAATTCTAGTTATAGCTAGTAAATAGTAAATAGTAAGTATAAATATAAGTACAAGTGTAATATAGCTAGTAAATAGTAAAGCAAATTTCTTTAGATTGTTGACTCGGTATCCTGTGACCTTGCTATAATTGCTTATTATTTCCATTTTTTATTATTGATTCTTTGGATTTTCTACATAGTAAATCATGTCATTTGTGAATAAGGACAGTTTTATTTTTTTTCTTTCCCAATTTTTATACCTTTTATTTCCTTTTTATTACACTAGCTAGGGTTTCCATTATGATGTTGAATAGGAGTGATAAGAGAGGTATCATAGCCTTGTTCCTGATTTTATTGGGAAAGCATCCATTTTCTCACCATTAAGTATAATGTCAGCTGTAGATTTGGTGTATATGTTCTTTACCAAGTTGATGAAATTCCTTTCCCTTCCTAGTTTGTTTCTAGTCATGAATGGATGTTAGATTTTGTCAGAGGTGTTTTCTGTGTCAATTGATATATCATAGGATTTTTTCTTTAGCCTCTTTTCATGATAGAATACATTAATTGCCTTTTTTAAAAAATTACTTTTCTAATGTTGAACCAGCCTTCTGTACCTGGAATAAATCCCACTTTGTCACTTACATATATAATTCTTTTTATACATTTTTGGATTTGATTTACTGATACTTTGGTGAGAGTTTTTTATACCTGTGTTTTGAGAGATACTGATCAGTAGATTTCCTATCTTGTAGTGTTTTTCTTTTTCTTCTGGTTTTAATATTAGTAGGCCAACTTATTTCATTTTTCTTCATTCTCATCTGCTTTTGTCCATACGTACTATCTGTGATTTTAGCTGTATGAAAATGATATACATATTCTGTTGTATTTGTTCACTTAAATTGTTAATCTCTAATATGCCTATTTAGTCTCTAGCAAAGCATTTTTTTATGATGTGTCATAATTTTTGTTTTATGATTTTCATTTAGGAACAGTTATATTTAAAATCAGATTGAATTTTAGGGGCACTTGGGTGAGTCAGTCAGGTTGAGCATCGTACTCTTGGTTTTGGCTCAGGTCACAGTGTCTCAGGGTTGTGAGATTGAGCTCCCCCATCAGGCTCCATGGTCAGCAGGGAGTCGCCTTGAGATTCTCTCCCTCTCCCTCTGCTCCTCTCCTACTCCCCCACCTGCTCTTTCTCTCTCTCTCTCTAGAAGTAAATAAATACATCTTTTAAAAAATCTTATTGAATTTTAAAATGAAAAATGTCACTGGGATTATAGTTACATTAAGATAATGGTAAGGAAATAACTTTATTTTCTTTAGGCCAGAAAGGGAAAGTCTTATAGCCCTTTTGTATTTATGCAGGAACTCTTACCTAGAAAAAATAATGGGATCCTATGCCTTATCAGTGTGGGCTCGTCACAGATCAGGCCTGGCTGGCAGTATGGGGGCAGCTCTGTTCTCACCCATCCCTCTCCTTTTATATTCTCCATCTTCACTTGTACACCATTTCTTTCCCAACTTTTATGTGGAACAGAAAAATATAGTTTAATATTTATTTATCCTGTGAAATTTATATTTCCTACTGTTATATTTTTTAAACAAGTTAAAAAAAAATCTTAAGTTTATTTCTTTTTCTCATGCTTTTGTTCGGTCAGTGTTTATACAAGTAAAAAGTTTTATAGGGTGTGACTGCAGAGGATGATGGCAACATGGGAAATTTTAGTAGTCACGAAGGAAAATAAAAGTATATTAGGTAATTATTAAGATTTTTAATATAAAGATAAAAACAAAATGTTCATATGTATATCTGTTTTCTCAACAGGCTGAGAACCCCCCTCATGGACCAGATTGTGGTTATGGCTCCTTTCACCAGCAGTACTGGCTTGATGGAAGAATCATTGCTGTGGGAGTGATTGACATCCTTCCATACTGTGTATCTTCTGTCTATTTGTACTATGATCCTGATTATTCATTCCTGTCTTTGGGTGTCTACTCCGCACTACGGTAAGATTACTTTTGACAGCGGTAATGGGTCATGTGGAGCTTCAGATAATTCCTCATTTGATTAGAGTTCATCATGTAATGGCAGAAATCCTATATGACAGTGCATATTTGTTGCTATAGTAATCTGTTATATATTGGTGTTTAGAATACCGCTTTTAGAACTGAGGCCAATGTCTGATGCTAATTCCCTAGATTTTTCAGTTATCATCTCATCTAGGGTAGGACAAGTCACTGTATTTGTGGGGTGCTTTTTTGTTTGTGCCTTTATTTAAGCTCCTCTATCAAGAACAACTTAATGTTCCTTAAATATTATAGTATTTACATATTTTTGTCATTGTTGTATATATTTTTTTCATAATTAAAGGTTAAATGAATCCCGTGTAAGTAATGTGAGTCTTTTGGAAAGATATATAATGATAGAAAGTATATAGAACAGGACTAGAAGGCCCTACCTGTGCACTTAATTCTGTGGCTCTCACCAAAAGATTATTTCTCTTTTATGTCCACGGCTGCAAATGTACACAGCATAGCGCAGATACTTTGCATTATCCTCATGGTAAAAAGATTAGGGCCTTATTCTTTGAAAAATACTTGTTCTATTTTTATTCCTTCTTGTCTGCATATATATGTGGTAGAGAAGGGAAGGAGGATTGAAAATTATTTTTCTGTTGCTTGTCTGGGACCTTGAGACTCTTTCTTTCTCATGGTGTCATTGTTTTCTCATTTCTCAGTCTCTGTGCAGTGGTCACATTCTCACATCTTGGGAAGATGTATTTTGAGATTATTTATTTGCTGTGTATGTGCTTTTTTCTGAATTATAAAAGTGGAAGAGTTGGTATTTTTCTTTACTCGCCATTTGATTTTTGTAAAAAATCTGGCCCATGATTGCTTTTGTGTGTTTCAGTGGTCTGTAATATAAAGAAAAATTCCCCACCTAGGTATTTTCAACCTGACATGTCTCCTAATGCCAAGTGAGAGCAGATTCACAATTATACAGTGTTTGTAACTGAACTCTGTAATAATTTTTCTTTTTCTTATGTATTTAATTGCATTTGTGTGTCCACTAATTAAGAATATTCTTGACACTTATGACGTCAATGATATTGGAACTGATACTTTGAAGCATTTACATTTTGTAACTTTAGAAGTGTATATTTATTTCAGAAAAACTACTTTTTTCTTTGAACAAAAATCAGCGAACACTTTGAAAGTATTGCCATTTTCCTTCTTGTTTTGTTTTTATATCTGTCACTTTACAGTGTGTATCCTTGGATTTGTTTAGACTTCTCAGGTAAATATCGAGAATATTTATATAACCACATAGTGAATCCCAACCTGTATATGACATATCATTTCATATCTCAATAAACCAAGGGATATTGAAATCCTACTGCATTCGAGATAGTAAATATACAATTCCCAGCAAAATTAATAAGAGTTTTGTTTATTGCTTTGGTATGTCTCTTGAAATTCTAGAGCTGAAGAGCTTTGAGGAAGCAGCAGAGGAGCCTGGGAGCCTGAAAGCTATTGCCTCTGCATTATAGTCTTGTCATTTCCTTTTAGTGTCTTGAGAATATGAGTTGCTGAGTTTTCTAGAAGAGGAAAGGCAACCAGGAGATTGATATTTCCAAGCAAGAATGAGGAGAATAGGCTATAAATTGCCAGTTCTGTTATTGATTATAGTGTATTTCAGTGAAATCTGTTTAGCTAGTTTCCCTCCATTTCTTTAATTTCTTAAGCAATTGTACAGTGAATATGGTTTTTATATTTTAATCTATAATTAATACAGATTTTTATATAACCTAGTCTGTAGGTTTAAAAAAAATGTTTGAATTAGGGATCATGAGTGTGGCATTTATTTATGTTTTGTTAGCAAGATAAATTTTAGAAATGAATTAATTTGTTTAACAGATGTTTATTTGATAAGAACCTGTGTATCCTGGACACATTTCATAGAAATGAGTAAGGGTTTCCAGCTTTGTCAAAGCAGACAGTAAATTAGAAGCCAACATAATACTCCATTAAATACTCCATTATACTGTGACAAAAATAAAATCACGGTGGTAGGCATGAGGTCCTTGTATAGGGTGGTCAGGGAAGACCTCTCTGGACAGGTGACATTTGAGGAGCCAAGAAAAAATAAAGCATTCAAGTGTGTGAATAAAAATCTAAGGGTATAAGTATGGGTAGTACAGCATCTGAGGTGGTCAGGCTGGGATGGGGGTAGGAAATAGACAGGAGCTGAGCAGGGAGGGCAGAGATGCAGGAGGCACTGGTGAGGAGAGGCTGAGGGAGCTGCGCTTAATAGGTCATGGTAGGGAGGTTCGATTTTATCTACGTGTGATACCATCCCACTTCGAAGGCCAAGGGTTTGGGGAGGTTACCTGATCTGATGCATACTGTAAAAAATGACTTAGACCACTCCGTGGGATTTATAGAGGGGCAAGAGTGGAAACTGGAAAGCCAGTCAGGAAGCTGTTACAGTCATCCAGGGGAATCATTATGCCGGCTTAGACCAGAATAGCTGAGATGGAGGTAGTGAGAAGTGGTCAGATTCAGAGTGTATTTTGGAGATGGGGCCAGCTGGACCTGTTGACGGATTGGACATGAGAGTGAGAGGAGAAGAACAGTTAAGAATGGTTCTAGGTTTGGGCTGGATAACTGAGGAGCAGAGGGGCAATGCAAGACCAAGGGAAGGAGTGTGGTGGTCAGCCATGGGTGGTCCCTCATTGGTCCTATCAGTGCTTTCTTCCTCCCTTTGAACCTTGAAAGTGGATTTGTTCTAGGAATAGTGGGAGTTATTCTATTACAGGCTAATAATGTTCAGTCTGCTTGGATTTAGAAATACTGTTATTTTCCAGATGAATTTGTAGGATCACAGGCCTTCAGTGATTTAAATTTGAACTTGCAAAATGCACAGACTATTCACTTAAAAAATTTCTCCTTGAATTTCAAGCATTCATTGGAAAGAAAGAAGGAAAGAAAGAAAAAGCCTTCAAGAAACATAAAAACGAAACAAGCAACTTTTCTCCTACTTTAGAAATGTACTAAAGTTCCCTTAAAACTCTCAAATACAAGTAGTCATTCATGTGGGCGAGTGAGATGAAGTTCTGTGCCCAGATTTATCCGGATGCAAATTAAAACCACTTCAAGCATGGGCATTGCTGACAGTGTCTTTGTTCAGTTAATCCTTGCCTATGCCAACAAAAAGAGAAAAAGTGGTGAGATAGCATAGTTTTTTCCACTCTTTAGTTTTAGGGAGAATAAATATTAGAGTAGCATCTAGATGTAGGAAGGAGTTATACATCATATGCGGTTGCAGGTGTTTGCATGTTAATGGTCATAATAGTCATTCTTCCTGAAACATGTTGGTTTTTCAGTTTTATAAAACTTGCTGCACTGTTTTTCACTTGATAAACACAGCCTTTTGCAAACTCAAGGGGATAATGAGTAACATATTAAATAGATCTATTTTTATGCTGTTTGAATTTCAGATCAACTAATATGCTCAATAAAGTATAAAATGTGAACTTAGATGCATTTGCTCAAATAATTTAGAGTTGTTTATGTCTTTTTAGTAAAAGCTATCTTAAAGTATTTTCTAAAGTTTTTCTGTTTCAACTCTTGAAGTTCCTTAATAGCTTAGCAATTGGTTTTTAGGATTTTATCAGATATTTGACATCAAATTACATATACTTTGAGTATTGGACCTAGATTTAACTGTACCTTCATCTTTATTCTTCTTTTGGCAGAGAAATTGGTTTTACTAGGCAACTTCATCAGAAAACATCTCAACTCAGCTATTATTATATGGGTTTCTACATTCATTCATGTCCCAAGATGAAATATAAGGTAAAGCTGATTTTCATGTGTGTCTGCTCGAGATGCAGTTCGTTGACATGAGTGCTTTCGTGGTTTCTCATTGTATTAACTCGCTTATATATTTACAATGTATATAATGAATTATTTTTAAATGTGTCTTAAACTTTTCATGGAATCTGGCTTGTTCATTGCCTGAAACAGTGCTGGCCACATAGACACTTAATATTTGTTTACTACAGGTTGATGTGTGGAAACAAACCAAATATACAGAGATCCAGGCTCTTCTAGAATATTCAGTAGGGCCCTGCTTACATGGGGTAGCACAGTACACCCACTAGGAGTCTTCCTTGTCTGGGTGCATCCTAAGTCTTCCGCCACCCTCCATTTTTCCTCCCTCCCTTCCAATTTAGGTTTGTTTCCTTTAGACCCAGTCACAGTCCAGAAAAACTGGAGCTCAATGTAAGCAGTGAGGTATTTTCAATAATAAAAATAGTAATAATAATGCGAATATTTGTAAGATTTTTATCAAAGAAAAATGAATCCTTAATATGATTTTTGTCTCGGGGCATGTAGGACTTGGGCTTTGAAGGCATGACGAATGGGTTAATTAAGGAAATCACTTTGCTGCCTCAGAAATGAAGCTTTCTATAGTGAGAACCACAGCCTTTACTGCTCTGACTTTGTAATGTATTGTATTATTGTGAGATTTAACTGTACGTCAGAATTTCCCTTTTAAAAAAGTTTTACCTTTTATGACTGTCTTTAATTAAACTCTTTGATGTTCTCTAAGGATTAGCAGCCTACTGTATGTAAAAACTACAGAGCAGTGTAAAGGTGCAGGTTCCCCACATCCTGCCCACCTTAAAAATAGGAACAGAACACCTTTTGCTCAACTTAGAACGCTGCTTTCAGTTCTGAAGAGGCAAAAAGATGTAAACATGAATCTTCTTCTTAAAACTTGTTATCTTGTGAGGATTGGGAGTATTCTATATGAGAACAGACCAGGATAATGGTTTGGGTAAGTGGCCTGATGTCCAGTAGGCAGATGGGGAAGCACAGGTCAAAGAGAAGGAGCAGACAAGTAAGGATTTGCCGGTGACCTTGCCTGTGACATAGTCATATAAAAAAGGGGGAAACTGGGGCACCTGGGTGGCCCAGTGGGTTAAAGCCTTTGCCTTCGGCTCGGGTCATGATCTCAGGGTCCTGGGATCGAGCCCCGCATCGGGCTCTCTGCTCAGCGGGAGCCTGCTTCCTCCTCTCTCTCTCTGCCTGCCTCTCTGCCTACTTGTGATCTCTGTCAAATAAATAAATAAAATCTTTAAAAAAAAGGGGGGGGTACTGAAGGACTCCGAAGGACTTGAAAGCTATTCTGAGGTATTTATGCCATTGGGAGTCATTGAAGGTTTCAGAGCCAAGAGCATGGCATGTGGAACTCAAAGAACATATTCATATGTATAAATTACCATTTTTAAAAAAAGTTATGGGTATTTTAAAAGCATAAACCAGATTGAAAAGTGTAATCAAACCCCTTTGTACCCATGACCCAGCTGCAGTGGTTTGCGGTCGTCCTCGTGTCTCATCTGTCCTTTCAGCCCTGTTCCTACCTCCATCATCTTTTGAATTATTTTGGAACAAACCCAGAATACCATTTTGTCTGTACATCTTTTAACGGGTATTTCTAAAAGATAAGAGCATTTGGAAAACATAATATAGTCTTAGCATCACACCTCAAAAGCATTAGCAGTATTTCTAAATATCCTCCTCTATCTCCAGTCAGTGCTTATATTTTCTGATTGTCTCATAATATTTTTCTACAGTTTGTTTGACTTACAACCCACACAGGGTCTGTACATTTGATTGGTATGTTTTGTAAATCTTTTTAATCCATAAATTTCCCCTCTCTCTTTTTTTTCCCCCTGTGCAAATGAATAAACCACAAAACTTGTTGATTAACTAAATGTGGGAATGAACAAAAGTGGTTCTAGAGCTTTGAGGTCAGGTGCTGAATGTCTGGGGAAGGGACACTTCCACTGTTAGAACTATAGGTCCTAGAAGCAAAGTTGGCTCTGAAAGAAGAGTGATATACACTGTCTTGCTGGTTTTATGCTGACACGGCCCAAGTCTTCTGGGCAAGGTGTCCTGCTGGCATTTAATCCCATATTTAAGTGTACATTGTACGTAACTTGTGAATTTAATCCTTCAAATAGTTCCTTTATGCCTGAATTATTAATTTAGTTGATAGATCTAAACATTTATACTCTGTGGAAAGAAAAGCATGACTATATTTCTCTTTTCTCAAAAATATTTACTTGGTACTGTTTTTACTAGTGTTTTCTCCTCCGAGCTCATTTTTGTGGTACCAGATCTAAACAAATTCAGGATAGGAAACTCAAATGCTCTAGGTATTGTAGTACAATAATAACACTCAGAAGAAAAGTCTAGCCACCCTGTATATTTGTGTACTTGTGCATGACCCCTTCTGAACAGAAGTATTTTTATCCCAATCTTAGGAACTTGGAGAAATTTCACTTTTTCTTCCCATCTGTAATGGTCACGTTAGTGTTACAGGCTTTTTCCCTTAGTTTTTCCTTATGCCTAAGCTAAAATCTTAATTGCTCTGTATTTTAACCTGTTTCTTTTTTGTTGTTGTTGTTATTCATAGAAATGTTGACCATATTTTCATTACTCCTTTCTCCATATGAAGACTTTTTATTCCACCTCGTTGACTCCAGTCCAGACCAAATGCCCTGTGTTCTTTAGTCTCCCTCCTAGGTTGAGCTCTGCTTGGAAATAGAAGTCTGGCTCATAGCTAGTTGTTACGTAAGAATTAAAAAGTGTTCTCCATACTGTTTAGTCCGTTTGGCTTAATCATACCAACTGAAATTTGTCAGAATTATAGCTTTAGGGTATTATTTTTTAAAATTCCATTTGCATAAGAGATACCCCTGTGCCCACCTGTCGTTTTTTTCCTTCATTCACATAATACTGACTGCATTCCTACTGGAAGTGCAGCAGTGAGCAACACAGGCCAGATCCCTAGACTCCAGGACCTACGACAAGCTAATAAAGAAGACAGATAATCAGACAGGAATAAGCCCTGTGTGATGTGGTAAATACTTAGGAGGTGTGGCTCCTTCAGAGTCAGTCAGGGGGCGCCTTTCAGAGGCATAATGTTTAGACTAAGGTTTGATTGACAGGAAGTCAGCCAGTGGGAAGCTGAGGGGTCATTTCAGGATGAGACCAGAGGACAGCTGGTGTTCTTTTCCTTTTCAGTTGGTGCTGTTAGCCATTTTGGCCGTACTTTAGGATGACCTAAGGAGCTTCTTTTTTTTTTTTTTTTTTTAAAGATGTTATTTATTTATTTGACAGAGAGATCAAAAGTAGGCAGAAAGAGAAGGGGAAGCAGGCTCCCTGCTGAGCAGAGAGCCTGATGCGGGACTCGATCCCAGGACCCTGAGATCATGACCTGAGCCGAAGGCAGTGGTTTAATCCGCTGAGCCACCCAGGCACCCCAATGCTTAGAAGATTCTTTTTTTTTTTTTTTTTTTTTTTTTAATTTATTTGACAGACAGAGACCACAAGTAGGCAGAGAGGCAGGCAGAGAGAGAGGAAGAAGCAGGCTCCCCGCTGAGCAGAGAGCCCGATGCGGGGCTCAATCCCCGGACACTGAGATCATGACCTGAGCCGAAGGCAGAGGCTTTAAACCACTGAGCCACCCAGGCGCCCTGCTTAGAAGATTCTAATGTGAAGTCAAGCTTGAGAACCACGGGACTAGATTAATTTTTTCACTTCCGAGAGCATAATAATGAACTGGAAGGATGATTATTTCTCATTTTAAAGTTGGCTATTTTCTGTTCATCAAATTCAGAATCACTCATATTGAAGAAGCTCCCATCTACACTTGTTATCTGGGTTCTGGAACATTAAAGGCTGGCCGACCGGAGTCTTTCAGCTGGGTCTCCCACCCAGGGGCCTTTACCCTTAACTGATGTCTTGTTTTCCTCTCTCCCGCTGCACGTTCCCCTCCATCATTTCTTAGCCGAGCGGTCACTTGGTCTAGTGATCTATACTGGACACGAAGACTAGATTCGACCACCCACCCACCATCCCCAGCCCCCACCGTCCCCAGCTCCCTGAGCATTCTGTGTTTCTTCTCAAAGTTCAAGTCTGTCTCCTCTGTATACGTTTGTGAGACTCTTGATGTTTATCTTCAACATGTACGCAAGTACCTAGAAGTGGGCCTGCCACACAGTAGGTGTTTAATCTGTAATACACGTTTGTGGAATTAATTAGAAGAAATACTAGTGCTGAGGGTCAAGGAATTCCCTCTTGTTTAACAAGTATTTATTGAGTGTGACTAGGATAGCTTCTGCTTTGCAAATAGGTTAGAGCTTAGTAAGACACACAGGTGGTTCTAAGGGAATACACTGGATATCGTGGGATACTGATAAGTACTCTGATATCAAAGGAGGGTTGTGGTATAGGAGTGTGTAATGATAGTTTGGACAAGTTGCTTAACTACAGCTGGTCATAGTTTTTTTTTTTTTTTTTTTTTAAAGATTTTATTTATTTATTTGTCAGAGCGAGAGAGGGAGAGAGAACGAGCACAGGCAGACAGAATGGCAGGCAGAGGCAGAGGGAGAAGCAGGCTCCCTGCCGAGCAAGGAGTCTGTTGTGGGACTTGATCCCAGGACCCTGGGATCATGACCTGGGCCGAAGGCAGCTGCTCAACCAACTGAGCCACCCAGGCGTCCCTACAGCTGGTCATGGTTTTGAACTGTAAAATGGGAATGATGTAGAAAATGAGATATAGTGTGGTTTTGTTTGTTTGTTTGTTTTTTAAAGTAAGCTCTGTGCCAGTGTGGGGCTTGAACTCACAACCCTGAGAACAAGAGTTGTATGTTCTACCAACAGCCAGCCAGATATATTGTGTTTTGTTTTTGTTTTTTTTTTAATCCCAGTTTGAGAATAGAATCTTCTTGTGCTGACTAGTAAGGTAGATCCTACCTAGCTGGGTGGCATGTACAAAATCATTACTTTTGCTTTTGCTGAGACCTGTCGAAGTTCTGTGTTTCTCTACTGATAAATGGCAGCCAGATTGTTAAGCGGCCTGCTTGTGCTGCTAACCACACTTCTTAGTTTAGTTCAGATGCTGGGGAAAAGCAGAGGCTTCTGCTAATCTGTGCCAATACTGCTTCCCTTTATGAAAATTTCAGGATTGTGGACACTTCCATCTTTTGTTCGGAGGAAAGTGGCACTGAACTCTGCTGGGGTCAGTGCAGCAGAAAGGTGAAGCTCTCCAGAATAATTCGTGTGCTATGCCGCAGGGTGTCTGTTGGTTTTGGCCTTGACCATTGAGGGCAGAAAAAGTCTGAGCTCAGATGTTTGTGGGCAGAATAAAATGACTATTTTGTTCCATTTATAAATGTTTTCATTTCTTCTAAGGATATTTTATTATATTTTCAGCAAATGAGAGCCCTCAGTTATGAAGGAACAGCACAACTGCTTTTAAAATGGGAATTTTTTTTTTAATATTTTATTTTTTATTTATTTGACAGACAGAGATCACAAGTAGGCAGAGAGGCAGGCAGAGAGAGAGAGAGAGGAGGAAGCAGGCTCCCTGCTGAGCAGAGAGCCCGATGCGGGGCTCGATCCCAGGACCCTGGGATCATGACCTGAGCCGAAGGCAGAGGCTTTAACCCACTGAGCCACCCAGGCGCCCCTAAAATGGGAATTCTTAATCAGAAATGTGCTGTTCAAAATTTGTAGGTAGATGTTGGTTCAAGCATGAATATTTCTCATTGCAATTTGAAGGTCCAGAGCTAGACACTAACAAAAGGTAACTCACAGAAAATGAATTGCACACCATCGTAAAATCTCTCATTTTCAAGATTCAGTGAGGGTAAATTTAGCATATAACTGCAGGAATCATTAAAAGTATGTCTTCTTTCTTGCAGCATAACTAAGTGTTTAAAGCATTAGTAAAGGTGTATTTTTGCCACACGGTAAAATACACGTGGAAGAATCTGTATTTCTAGCTGGTATTAAGGAGAAAAGGAATATATCTTAAAATAGGAATATTTTTAATAATTGGGAAGCAGCAGTGTCTTAGGTACCTGGTACCCTCTAGACACTGGGAGTACAGCTGTGAACAGTGCAGATGTGGGCTTTGCTGGTGGGCGCTGGTGGAGGTTCCAGCTGAGGGGGCATGTCGGTAATAATCGCCGAGTGGCACCCAGCGATACAAACTATACCTGAAACTAGAGTAATGTTTCGTTTGGATTTTCTTGTGTAGATTTAGACATGTTAAGTTACAGCCTTCGCCATATCACACACTTACGTAAAGTAGAGCAAATGGCAGTATTTAACAGCAGGTCTGAGACACACAGAAGAGCTGGTTATACCTGCTCTCTTTTTACAGAATCATGAGTTTTGCTGAGGGCGTGCTGGAATGACGGGTCTATCTTGATGGGTAGGGAGGACCATGGCGTGCTAGATGATTTCCAAGGTGTGGGTCCCTCTTCTGTGCCTCTCCCCTTGTATGTGCTCACTGCTCTGTCCGCCAGAAGTAGATTCTGGTTTCCCTGCCCTGACTGGGCTGGCCTTCTGACTTGCACTCACTAGCAGGATACCACGGAGAGAACTCTGGGGGTCGTAAGGCCCAGGCCTTCAGAGGACTGGCAGCTTCCCCTTCCTCTTCGGAGCCAGCCGTCATCCTGTAAAAGGACAGACTGCAGCTGGTGAGAGACGCCACCTGGGAGGCCCAACACCATCTTGGACGTTTCACTCCAGCTGAGCTTGCTGGCTGGGTCCAGCTGCCTGATTGAACCCAGGAGATACCGTCAGAGGAGCCACCTACCTGAGCCGTAGCCAACTCACAGGATCATGAAAAATAATAAATGATTGTGGTTTACAGCCGCTGCAATTTGGAGTGGTTTGTTCCTCTGCAACAGAAGATGAGAACACATGGTATGGGATGGAGATCACTAGATAGAGATGTAGACGTCCCCGTAGAGAGAAGTCGTTCTCTGAGGAGCTGTGCAGACTCAGAATTGACCCTGAAGTGACCCGAACTGATCTGAGAAGTTTCTGATGGCTCAGTGTGAGAGAGTTTTGACACAGTCACCTAATGTCCATATGCAGTCATTACCTAGAGACGTGCCCAACTGACTTATGGGAAGTCATCTTTGTAAGGCATTTCATTTAGTAGACTTGAGCCTACAAAGCATTTCTTAACATGAGGAATTTCGATTTTGCTTCTCCGCTAATGATAATGATGAGCACTGCGAGATGAAAATCAGCATGTGGTCATTCTTCATGGTTTTGTAGATGACACTTGCTGCCGTAAATTTTCTGTGGTTTGCTAGTTTCCCGCAGTTATATTTTTGTGCATGATATCCCCTAAAATGCCTTTTTTATTGAATTCTTTTGATTTAGGTGGTGTTTGTATATGTCGAGGTTGATTGACATAAACATGCCTTAGTGAGATGTGTTTGGTCTGTGCCTGTGCTCTTAGACGTAAGACACAGGATAGTTAGAGAAGAATCAGTGAGAGCTGGAAAATAGTCATTAATGAAAGGAAATGGGCTTGATTATGTCACGTTATCATTGTTCACATTAACTGTTTTAATAATTGTGGTCATGTTAATGGGATTTGGTAACAGTTTTAGCATAACTCAGTGCCAGCTTGGGGGCTTAGGAGCTGGCTGACATGAAGAGAAATTGTATTTTCAGCCTAGAGGTGTTTCTTCCTGGAGGTGTTGCCCTACTAAAGCAGGAGGGGACAGTTCAGCTTTCTGCCATGCTCAGTGATGCCCATCTTCTAGGTCTGCTTCTCTCATAGTTCCAAGGTGGTTGCCACCCATCTGGGCATCGTAGACCATTAGCAGTAGCTAGAATAAGAAAAGAGTAATGTCTTCTCCTGTGTCTTTCACACATACACACACACGCGCACACACACACACTCTCTCTCTCTCTCTCTCCCCCCCTCCCTTTTTTTTTCTTTTTAAGTAGGCTCCACGCCCAGTATGAAGTCCAACATGGGGCTTGGACTCAGGACCCTGAGTTTAAGACCTGAGCTGGTATCAAGAGTCAGATGCTTAACTGACTGAGCCACTCAGGTGCCGCTCTCTTTCTTTTTTTTAACAAATATTTTTAATTGTGGTAAAATACACAGAACAAAATTTACCATCTTAACCATTTGAAGTGTACAAGTTAGAGGTATGAAGTATGTCCACGGGGCTGTGCAGCCATCACCACCATCCATTTCCAGAACTCTTTTCATCTTGCAGAACTGGCACTCTGTGTCCATTAAACAGTAGCCCCCCAAGCTCCATCCCACCAGCCCCTGGCAACCACTGTTCTACTGGTGACTCTGAATTTGACTCTGATAGGCCCATCATATAACTGGAATCATGTAGTATCTTCTTGTGACTGGCTTATTTAACTTAGCATAATGTCCTCAAGGTTCATCCATGTTGTAGCAAGTGTACGAATTTCATTCCTTTTTATGGCAAATAATATTCCAAATTATGTCTATTTCCCATTTGGTTTATGCATTCGTCCATTGACGGACACTTGGGTTGCTTCCACCTTTCAGCTATTGTGAATAATGCTGCTACGAACATGGGTGTACAAATATTTGTTCAAGTTTCCTTTTTCACTTCTTTTATGTATATTCCCAGAAGTGGAATTGCTGGATAGTATGGTAATTTTATGTTTAATTTTTTAAAGACCCACCCTACTGTTTTCCATAGTGGCTCTGCACGCAGATTCTCATTTCTCCACATTCTTGCCAACACTTGTTATTTTCTGGGTTTGTTTGATAGTAGTTATCCCGATGTGTGTGAGGTTGTCCGTTTCTTTTTTTAAGATTAAGGGAAACCTTAACAAGAAGCCTCCCAGCCCAGTTCACTCATTTTACCTGTCAGAGTTGTGCCTCTCGTGTGTTCTTGAGCCAGTCCCTGGCAAGGTGGATGGGACTGACCTTGTGCAGCAGGAGGAGTTGCTTCCTGGAGCACGTGGCGCTACAGATGGTGAACACCTGAACAGGTTTTCTCTTCATTTGGCCTAACCACCAGTATGTCTTGGAAACTGAGCTGTGGCTTAGTACTTATTTATTTTATATATGGATTATATCATTTATATGTTATATAGTTTGTACGTATGTATGCACACAGTATTATTATATGTGCTTTTAAAAATCAGGTTGTTGGTTTCAATCTATTTGGCTTATTTTCTGAATATTTTTAAAATGGATTTTCCTGTGTTTCCAGAATGTTTAATATTTACATGCAAAGCTTAGTTCATATTCTCTATTTTGACCCCTTTCCATACAATTCAAAACTGCTTGCCTTTGAAAGTAAAAATCGGAGCATATAGAAACGATGATAGGTATAATTTTTAAAATCTCTTCTCCGTGCTGTCTTGCAGAGTGCTGCTGTAAGGCTCTTCTGTGATCTGAAAGAGGTGTTTTGACTAAATCCTTATCCAGACTTGTATGCAGGCCAAGGTAAACAGTGATTTCAGGCAGTCTGCTTTGGTAGCATGACATGGCCAGACATCAGATAGTTGAAACACCAGAATGGGTTCGGAAATGTCAGGAAAGAAACAAAAAGCTAATTCATCTGTGATTAATCATTCTTCAAGTCAGTGCCTCAGCTTAATTGTGGTCATACAGCACCTCTGAAATTCTGCAGGAGTTTGCCTAAAAGAAGGCAGTTGGCATCACTGTTACAAAAGTACCTACAGGAAAAAATTGGGGTTTATTTACAAAGCTACATCTGCCAAATCATGAGCCGTTGAAACCCCCAAGCTCCCACGCTTTCAAAGTTTCCTGACCAGACAAATTAGCAAATGTTCTTTTACTATGGCACTGCAGCCCCGGGTGATGCATTTGGGTACATGTAGTAGTGACTTTGCTGCCGTTGGTCGGAAAGAAATACAAGTGATCTCATCGCTTACCCACAGCAGAGGACACAGCTCTGGAGTTTGTGATTCAGCATCTGTTGTTTGGGATGTTAAATGTGTGATGAATTAGACATAGTCAGTAGAAAAAATGACCACAGAATAATTTTAGTAAGGGATTTTGATGCCTCCTACAGGCAGTGGGAGGTAAAAGAATTCACATGCTCATCACAAATTCTTGTTTCTAAAATTGCCCCATGTGGAAATTTGCTGCATCAGAGTCAAAAGGCAATTCCTTAAGAGCCAAGTGTTTTAAGCTACTTATTACAGATGAGAAAATTGAAGCTCGAAGTGCTTAACTTGCCCAGAGTTTGAATTAACTCACATTTTTAAAAGTATTTTATTTATCTATTTAAATAAACTCTGCACCCAATGTGGGGCTCAGATTTATGACCCCGAGACCAAGAGTCACATGCTCTACTGACTGAGCCTGCTAGGCACTCCTCACATTTTCATTTTAGTAACATAAGGGAGAGTTTGGAATTTAAATTCATATAAAAGGCTTTATTTTTTAGATTTATGATGAGTTGCTTGTAACTTTTAATTTTGGATAATTCTGTAATACTTTGCATAGTAGTTAAAGGTAAATGTTAATGGGGGATAAAAGCATATTTAATCATGTGCCTTTCCCCATCCTTTTCCTCATTTGTGCATCCACAGTAAAATAGAAAGCCTGGTATAATGCATGATTCCTTTTTTTTTTTTTAAGATTTTATTTATTTATTTATTTATTTGACAGAAAGACAGAGCAAAAGCAGGCAGAGCAACAGAGAGAGGGAGAGGGAGAAGCAGGCTCTCCGCTAAGCGGAGAGCCCGATGCAGGGCTTGATCCCAGGACCTTGAGATCGTGCCCTGAGCCCAGGCGCCCCTAGTGCACGATTCCTAACCTTTGAAAAACAGCAGCCATCTTTGGAGCTTTTGGAAAGATACTACTACCCGAGCTGTGCCCTGACCTACTGAAAAAGCAAGTCTGCTGTCCTCCTTCCCATAGCCCCCGTTCCCCCACCGTCAGGCGCTACTCTCCTCCGTGCTCTGGAGCTTCCCTTCCTCCTACCTCTGAAAGGTCTTGCGCTTAGCTCTGTGCGTGCCGGCTGGGGCTTCCTGTCCAGACCACGCTCCGGCTCTTTCGTGAAGCCATTCACTGTATTCGCCCACTGCCGCCGCCACCAACCCCACGCCCCGTGTGCCGAGTGAAGCTGGAGGCTGTCTTTCTGATCCTGTGAATTCTGTGTTCTCTGTAGCTGGGCTTGTACCCCAGTTGTTTGTAGGTATACATGACCAGTCCGTGTTTCCGGAGGGCCTCCTCCGTATAAAAACATCCTGCTAGATGCCGAGGCAAGAGGAATATGATCAGACATGCTTCCTGCTTGTCAGGTCCCTGAGCAAACCATGGCTGATCTGTCGCTGTCCTCGGTGCCCAGCACATTAATTGGCACGTAGAAGGTGCTCAGTGACTTTATTGACATGCATTGCCTGTGGAAGGCAGGCAGCTGTCTGATGAGGGAAGCAAAGGGAGGCGGTACGTACATGAGAAGCATGCAGGCATCTGGCTCCTTCACAGGCCTCTAATTGGAACACCGGGCTTAGAAGAAATGTAGTCAGGCCTGCCTCAGTGGTCCAGTTTGTATCTTCCAAGAATTGTCTCTGCTACCTAGCTGCAGTGTTTAAAAAAAAAACAAAAACTTTATTGAAACATGGTAAGCGTACAGAAAAGTGCACGTTCTTAATTGTACAGCTTGATAAGTTTTCAGTGACTCCACCTGTGCAACCAGCACCAAGATCCAGAGCCAGAATATTCCAGCCCCGCTTAAACCTCTTTCATGCTCCCATTGATTATGAGCAAACCCCGAAGATAATCACAGTAGTCTCTTCTTGCCTGTTTTTATACGTTACATAACTAGAATCACTCAGTGTATTTTATTTTGTGACTGACGTGTTCCATTCAACAATCTGTTTGTGAGACTTATTTATGTGTTGTGTGGAGTGATAGGCGGTTTATTCTCATCGCTTGTATTCGAGTTCTCCTGGGGTGAACTCTTTCTAGGTTTTAGCTAGTGTAAGTGCATCTGTGAGTTTGTTTACATGTCTTTGGGTGAGCATATGTATTTCTGATGGGCATAGAGCTAGGCATGGAATTGCTAGATCGTGGGTTTAGTTCATACTGCCCATAACTTAAGTGAATGTACCAATTTACTCTGTTGCCTACAGCATGGTGGTAGTCCCAGGTGCCTCCCATCCTCCTAGTGTCATGTGGGAGGAGCATTGTGGTTTTAATTTGCATTTTGATGTTGAATGCCTTGTCATAGGTCTGCTGGCCATTTGTAAAGTGTCTGTCCCAAGTCTTTTGCCCATTTATCTGTTGGGTTGTCTGGCTTTTATTTGTGGAAGTCCTCCCAGCAGTCTGGGTGGGAATCCTTTGCTGCGTGCGTGTTTTACAGGTAACTTCCTCCACTTGGCTGCTGGCCGTTTTATTCTCTTAATGGTATCTTATGATGAGAAATTCTTAATTTTAATGTAGTCCAATTTATCTTTAGGGCCTTTGTGTCTTGTTCAAGAAAATTTTGCCTATCCTATGTCCATGGAAATATTTTCTTCTGCGATTTTTATAGTTTTACCTTTCACACTTAAGTAATTGATGGGAAATGTTTGGTATATATATAGTTGTGCTAAGGGTCAAGACTGAATTTTTTCCCAGATGGATCATTACTTTTAGTTTCTTAAGGGCACTGCTTGCACATAACCAGTTTAATTAGTATCTCAATCAGGTGAACTCTGCATTGTTACATTTGTACTGTAACAAACTGTCTCCGCTTTCCCTTTTTCAGACAGCCTTGATTCCATTAAATTAGAATACCTCATTTAACTTTAGATTTCTCCCTGAAGAATGATACTGGCCAGCCTGTTCTTAATTTCAGTACTGAAGGGTATGCAAACGAGTCACCTGCTCTTGGACATTTCTTCCAAATAACTTAAAAAATAAAAGATGTGGAGATGCAGAGCATCTCTTCACTGAAACAGGATGATGTTTTGTGAAAATTCAGTTACAAGAATGATTAAAACACAATGTATTTAGTATTAATATTACTAATACTTGTAATATCAAACATTTACCATTTGTTGGTCACATCCCATTTTCTCATTTACCTTATATCATTATTTATTGTATGTACATTTATTTAGTTATACAGAAGTTAAAATTTTTTTGTGTCACCCGGTTTATTAATCCTTTTCCTCTTGGGGTGCCAAGGTGGTTCAGTCACTTGAGCATCCAACTCCTGATTGGGCTTAGGTACTCTCTGTCTCTGTGTCTTTCTCTGTCTCTCAAATAAATAAGCAAATCTTAAAAAAATAAATAAAAGACCTTCTCTATGCCAACATATTAAAACAGTGATATCCTCCCTTTACTCCTCTTCACCTTGCAAAATTCAGCTCCTGTTTGCTCCCACTCTGAAACCTTGCCTAACGGCATTGTATGGTAAATACATGTTTTCCCATCTGTTTGTTTCTTTAGACTCTAAGCTTCTCAAGAAGTAGAGTTTGAGTTCATTTTTCATTTAATTTTAACAGCAGTCCCTGACTTATAGTAATTGTTCTGTAAATCTTTGGATGAACAGATGGATGGTAATATGAGAATAATGACTGATTTGATTATTGGTTAGAGGGAAAGTGCATATCCTTAAGTGGTATCATTTGGTATTTCTACAGGATAGATCTTTTTATGATTTCAGCAATATTAAAGGTAACTTTATTAAAAGATTGTTTAAGGGACTGAGAAAGTTATGTTTGAATTGTCACATAAATAGTGAAGATACTTTTGTGTTGCATATTTCTACAAATTGAAAAAGCATTGATTGCCAATAATTCATAACATTTGTAATTCTGAAATAACCCTGTATAAAGATACACATGGTTTATATTTGAATTAAAAGGTTTGTTTTTAAAAAGATTGATTTAGAAATGTATCCAATTGAAAAAAAGTTCATTATATGTAAATCCCTTGAAACAACAGTATAGTCTTTTCTAGTCTTGATAGTTGTGTTATGTAAATTTACAGTCTAAACACTATTTTTAACTAACATGGATTTATTTGTTTCATGACCTAACCTTAGCTATGATGGGGCAATGAAAGGCTTCCCACTCTGAGTTCCTGTTCCCACTTGCTCTTAAACAGTGGTTCTCTATTGAGCAATTTTGCCCCGACCCCTGCCCCATATCTAGAGACCCTTTTGATTGTCCCAGTGGGACAGTGGGGGAGGGGTGTGCATGCTACTGGCATCTAGTGGGCAGACGCCCACGATGCCACTAAACATTCTACACTATACACAAGAACTCCTAGCATCAAAGAAGTCTCTGGCCCAAAATGTCCCTAGTGCCAAGGTTTGGAAACCCTGTTTTAACGTTACTTACTTGCCATTGAAGTCTGTAGGGCTTCACAGTTGCTGAGTTACCATGGGTAATTTGACCACTGCTGTCAAAAAGGAATTGCCAGAAAGATTAATTTGGGGTTCACCATAATGGTCTCAAAACAAACTATCCTGTATGACACACCAGAGAGAAGTTTCTTGTGTCTAATTCCTAACCCTGAGCCAGCCATATACTCATTGATGACCCCAGGATTGTCTTAAGTTTTCTTTAAGGGGTTTATGGGTGGCCTTCCTGTCAACTTAAAGATAATTTAATGTTTCTGTACAAGGAGATACATCTAGCAAATCCGACATCTCTCGGAAGGAGCAGCATTAACAACAAATAAGGTTAAAAAATTCCAAACTGTGGTGCTTTCTTTTTCTAGTTCCAACATGCATGGTAGGGTCTGTCTTTGGTGTTTATAAATCATTCTGTTTTCCTTGCTTTTATTTTATTTTATTTTTATTTTTTTTAAAGATTTTATTTATTTATTTGACGGAGAGACAGAGAGAGAGCATGAGAGGGGAGAAGGTCAGATGGAGAAGCAGACTCCCTGCTGAGCAGGGAGCCTGATGTGGGACTCCATCCCGGAACTCTGGGATCATGACCTGAGCCGAAGGCAGTTGCTTAACCCACTGAGCCGCCCAGGCGCCCTTGCTTTTAGAAATAAAAAGAATGTTGACAGCTTAATAATAGCCAAGTGAACTTACCCTAGCAGCTAAATTTGTTCATTTTTTTTAGTACAGACAACACAGTGTTGGCATATACGTTGTAAGATGGGACGTTATACTCACTGTCAGCTTTACTGGGATAGAGGCTTGGCACATTCTCTGTTCATGTGCTTCAACCTAGCGTGTTCACAACTAAGCTGTTTCAGAGAAGCACTGATGTAGTATGTGTTTAGCGACTGTTTATGGTTGAGTATTCTGCCGAGGTGTCGGTGCTAGAATGAAACCAATTCCCACCCCTCCCCCCGTGTCTCTATCACGGCACAGATCTTCTTTCCTTCTTACTATAGCTGTAGATGTTCTCTTGGTTCTTAGGTCTTCCTGTGTAAAAATCAGGCAACTGTAAGATTTTTTTATGGAACACTTTCAAAAGCTTTATTGTCTGAGTTTGTGTATTAGCTAAATTGAAGCAACCTCGAGTAGTATAATTATCTTGGCTGTAGAGCACTAAGTTGAAAATGACCACGCTGGGAAGCAGAGGAAGCCCTGTATCCATTGCTGGTGGTGGACTGCCTCACTCCCTTCCGTCCTATGTCTAACTCCAACCACAGAACTGTTTAAGGATGATTTATACTGTGCACAAAACAGTTTTGCTGGAAAATCTGTAATTACCTTCTCACAGCTCTCTTAAATCCAGATTCCTTTGCTTGGTCTTCAAGGGTTCCCTTTTCTTCCAATTGTTCACCATTGGCCTTCAGACACACCTTTGTCCACCAGGATATGCTTCATTCATTCTTTCTTCATTCTCCATTCATTCATTCATTCATTTTTCTTCTTTCTTGTAAAATGCAATATAAATGTAAAACTCCAATAGTCTATCCTATGCTACCTTTACTGTTCTTTTTTTGGCATCCCTTCAAAAAAAAAAAAAATATATATATGTATGTATGTACATGTACATACATATATATATAACTTAATCTGTGGCCCATGTGAGGGTTTGTACTTATCTTCCATTTTTTTCTATTATGTTTGTTTTGCCTAGTGAAGTCCATTGCCCTCAGATGTACACCATGCCCATACCCCTTTTCTGAGGGCACTTGTTGTAGACTCTACCAAAAGAAATGCATCCTTTGAATTTAGGTCACCATTCTTAGTGACTGTTAAAACTGCCATCATAATCACTATTAATTGGACTAGGCATGGGTGCCTGACTGAAAGGGAGTCAGTCTTGGGTGGATTAGGGTCATGTGGGGCTCAGCATTAAAGCTTTGCCCACTGAATAGTGGGGCACCAAATTGATGAGATCCTCTTTTAGAAGGAAGTTTGGATTGAGACTGTAGGGAGGATCAGTGCTTAGTAGGGATAGTCCTACAGAGTGCCACCCAGAGACACAGTGACCGAAGCTCAGAGTGAGTTTAAGGCTTCCTAAACACAGGTCCATAAAGTTTGAATTGTAGGCAGACTTTTGTCTATATGCACATTTATCTTGAGGAGAGAGTCCTTGGGTTTCTTTCATCTGGTTTTCAAAGGGGTCTGTAAATCAACAGATATCAAGATGAGAGGGCAGTGAGATTAGGGGGAGCAGAAGCAGAGTCAATGAGTAGCAGATAAAAAAACAGATTAGGGCCTCCTGCTGCTGAGGTGACATGATAACCTCTTTTTAGACCTGCTTGCCAGGTCTTGAGTTATGACCTGTTATCCGTGAGGCCTTCATCTGGCCTGGATCTCCTCCTCTGCCTGGACAGCCTGGCGTTCTCTGGAGCCTGACCCCACATGGGTAATATTTCTACCCTCAGTTTCTGATGTGTCTCCCTAACGTGTTGTGTTCCCCTACACCACTTACTGGATCACCTGAGTCAATTTCTTTGTTTCTTCAGGGCCAAGAGCCAAACTAATAAACGTGTCTGCCAGCAGCATGGGTGCTGTAGGGAGGCCAACAGCTGTGCTGTTTCCTTGGGTGCTCAGGATTGTGGTCAGTACCTGCTAGGCGTGTCCACATGAATAAAGCACTTGCCCACCCAAGTTTGAGATGGAGAATAAGAAGGGAAAGAGCTGGTAAATTATTCTGTATAAATAGAATTAGATAAAACCCATTTCAGGAATAGTTTTTAATCTTTCCCATCAGTGAAACATTTTATCCTTTTTCCAAGATGGTGTCCTTAGGATTGTGATGGGGAGTTCAGATGAATAGTTATTAAGCATTTTTGTGCGTGGACTCAGTGTAGTATTTAGTGAGATAAATTCTACTTTTTAAAAAATTGACTTAAAAATTAATGTGAGCAGGGATGCATCTGCCATCTGCTCGGGTCATGATCCCAGGGTTCTGGGATTGAGTCCCGCATCAGGCTCCTTGCTCAGCGGGGAGTCTGCTGCTCTCTCTGCCTGCTACTCCCCCTACTTGAGTGCACGCTCTCTCTCTCTCTCTCTCTGACAAATAAAATCTTTATAAAAAATTAATATGAGCAGATGGTAGAGAATATTCTGTTATCTGAAGTTTTAAAATACTGAAACAGATTACTAAGGTTGAGAATTTTTTCCCAAGGATCTTGAAAAACAAAATGATGACAAACAGATCTTCATTGTCACCAAAGATATAGGACCTTGATCCCTTAGAGACAGGGACATCTGGACTCTTCCTCCTGACTCTTGGAAACTGAGACCAAGGTGGCGCTAATGAGTTTATAGTCTTTCCTGGGATATGTAATAGTTGCTTTTCTCACCTGGAGCTACCAAGTTTGACTTATTTTTCTGGGGTGTGTTGCTGCTTACTGTATGTGTGGCTAAGCACAGAGTTTTGAACTTGCTTTTCAAACTCTATTATGGTGAAGGATTGAAGCCTGGGGAGGGAGCAGGTGAGGAAGTGCATTGGTGTAGGAAATCAAACAGTAGCCAATGTGCATTTTTTTAATTTTTTCACAATAATATTCTTAGGGAACAAAATAGTAAGTTGAAATAATGAAAATTAGAAATGCATAACTTATTTACAAACTAATCAGCTGCATTTCTTTGAATTTTGAGGTGGGAAAGGCTTTAAAGTGCTACAAGACTGCCTTGGTGAGCCAGGAAATCAGAAGTACTAGGGGGAGTCAGGAAAGTAAGGGCCTTCTTTTGGAGGATCCATTTTTCCCTTCTTTGTTACCATATGTTGATTTTCTCTTACCTTTCCATTTTCTTCCCATTGGTTTTGGGTGAACTGAGGAAAACATACTGGGGGTGCTTGTGTCCCTTTGATATGTTCGTGGAGTCACATTGACTGTAGGCACATATTTTAGTTAAGAATTTGGAATTAGGCTCATAGAAGGGGAATTTCTGCCTTCTCCGTATTTTAGGTTCCATATTCTAGATTAGGCCCAAGTAGTTGCATGGCTCTTGGCTCACAAGGAAAAAACTTGAGGATGATAAAAGTTTTTCATAGTTTTGGATATAAAATCCTAGAAAGAAAGATCTAGGGAGATGCTAAGTATTTTTATTGCTTTAATTCAGATTAAATCTAATAAACTCACTCCTAAAGGATTTATTAAATTCTTGGTTGGGGTCAGCTTTGTAGAATTGATGAGTCTTAGATGAGGGTCTGGCAAGCAGTTTTCCTTGGATTTTTTTTTGCGCATGCCGCGAATGCCGTTTTCTTAGTTCAGCTCTGCTTTGGACACCTTGCCCCTTCCAACTGTGGCCCAGGGCCCTCAGGCAGTATTTTAACGGAGACAGTAAGACCAGAGGGCTCAGTTCCATATTATTACAACTAATAGTCAAAGAGCAGAATTTGTTTTTATTTAGCTATTTATTTGGAAATATTTTCTAACTTTGAGAAAAGGTACAAAAATAAAAATGATACAGAGAGAGACACCTGGATGGCTTAGTCAGCTGAGCGTCCAGCTCATGATTTCCACTCAGGTCATGATCTCAGGGTCGTAAGATCGAGCCCCACGTCAGGCTCCACACTCAGCAGGGAGTTTGCTTAAGATTCTTTCTCTCTCTGCCCCTCCTCTCACTTTGGTGCACACCACAGGCACAGACAGCTCTCTTGCGCTCTCTCTCATAAATAAACAAAATCTTAAAAAAAATCTTAAAAAAAAAATGCAGTGAATACCTGTATGCCCTTCTCTCGGGTTCACTTATTGGTAACATTTTACCCATCTGCTCTCTTGTCGCTCCAGCCCATTACACATAGATGTATGAGTGCGTGTGGTTGTATGCTTACACATACATACTAATGCATCTTATTTTTTTTTTATTTTTGTTTATTTATTTATTTGTTAGAGAGAGAGAGAGAGAGTACACAGGCAGGCAGAGTGGAGGCAGAGGCAGAGGGAGAAGCAGGCTCCCTGCTGAGCAAGGAGCCTGATGGGGGACTCGATCCCAGGACGCTGGGACCACGACCCGAGCCAAAGGCAGGTGCCCCACCAACTGAGCCTCCCAGGCGTCCCGCATGTTATCTTTTTAACTTTTTTTTTTTTTTTTTTTACTTGAAAGCAAGTTGACTATATTGTCTGGTTCTTTAAAATAACCTTGCTGACTATGTGCCAAGTGCATTTGACAAGTAAGTTGTATAATTACACAGATAATTCTCACAGCAGTCCCAGACACAGGTGTTACCATTTTCACCATTTTATAGATGAGAAGCTTGGGACACACAGAGCACATGGGCAGACAGCTGGTTAATGCCGGAGAATTTAGACACAGGCTAAAGCCATCCCTGGCTCTGTGGTGCTGCACTGCTTCCCTCGTAGCAAACTTCCAATGTGAAGACTTGTGTAGGTTTCAAAAGCCCTCTGAGTCATCACTGGCCATATAAGTCTATATCTCAGCTCCTCTGGGACATGCCCTTTTTTCTCATTTTTATTTTAAAATCTCAGGTGTGTGTCTTACAGAGTGGATGGTGACGTAGTTGTCATTATGTACTTGTGTGTGCAAACTTGGTGGCTATTTTTGGTGGTGTGCTTGGACACGGTTTCAGTGGTGGCCACTGGCGTGTGTGTGTGTGTGTGTGTGTGTGTGTGTGTGTGTGTGTGTCTCTTGTCTGTGTCTTCCACTTCCCACCTGAAAGGGAAAATGATACTGGGATTAGCGGCTCCAAGGGGTGGAGGGGCTCTTGCATTTTATTTAATATTGTAGACTTGTGTGAAGTCCAGACATGCTAAACTTTCACTAGTAAAATATATAAATATTTCTGAAAAGACATCTCAGATCCCTTTCCTGTTGGAATTTGTTCTGACTTCTGGGGTTGTGAGAATTAGAAAGGTGACCGAGTGGAGTAGCTTGTGCAGTTCAGGAGTTACCTTCCTTGAAATGATTATTTCTGGATTCCTTCTATTTGCTCTTCCCCCATTCTATTCTTATTCTTCTCTTTCTTTCTTTTTTTTTTTAATTTTAAAAATAATTCCTCTTGTGGAAAAGGGAAGAAAGGGAGTATTAAAAATAAAAATTGCCTGCAGTTCTCTCACCCGGAGCTAATCACTGTTGACATTTTACGGTATTTCCTTAGGCTTTAGTAAATATGCATGTGGTTCTTTTTCCCCTCACAGTTAGTAGATGATATATACAATTTTCTTTTCCACCTTTTTCCCACTAGTATTTTCCTATTCTCCTTAAATCTTTTGTTTACCCCTGATTTTAAGTGACTATAAATGTTATAATAATGTGCCATAACTTACAGAGCTACTCACTGTACATTTAAGTTTATTCCACTTTTTTGTTCCAGTAGTACATGGCAAACATCTTTTTGCATATTTCCTTTTGAGATATTATCACAGAATTAGTTCTTCCGTACAGTCATGCTACATGGAAGGAACCTGTCCATATTGTGTGTCTATTCATTTGGGGAATGTTCTTTCATGGAGAGTAGAAGAATGTCATATACCAGAAGCTGCTTAAAGTTAGACTCAGATACATGCACAGGAATATAATAAAAATTACTTTCTGTTTCAGGAAAAATAAGCCAGCTGATTTTCTATAAGCCAGCTGATTTTCTATTCCAATTTTTCTGTTTCTCTCGAACTTTTACATTAAAAATTCACTTGACTTGATTGCCTTTAGTTCTTTTTATAAGTTGATAAAATGTTAAGTTAATCCCCCCATTCCCACCGTTCCGTGGATCTCTTTAGGTGCTGGTGTGTTTTGTACTACCTTTTAGGATCTCTTGTGGCTAATCTGATTTCAAGTTGAAGTGCTACAGGTGACATTATCGTTCCTTCAGTACTTCCCAGCCTTAGTTTGCAAGTCCTCAGGAGGATAATAAGAAAAATGGAATAGCTCAGGGATGTCAGCCCTCTTTGTAATAAGGTAAATAAAAGCTATTTTTTAAAATGTACTTCTCTGAAGGGGACAATCTGCCAGAACAAATGAGGAATACATCAAACAATATGAAACTAAGGTCATTGTCTTTTGCCATTTTGTTCTATTTTCTCCCTTCTTTAGCTTTATTCCCTCTCAGACCATTGACAGGGCAACAGGGGCTCCGTCCTGACTACTCCAGTTTTCCCTTACAGCCCCTGAGTAGGGTCACTAATCTTCTGCAGATGCCCCTTTTCAGCTGTGTCATCCTCAGCCCACGGAACCTAAGAACACTGTAACTGTGTGCGTAGGTCCGCGTTGTGCCCTGCTGTCAGAGCCCCGGCTCTGGCATGCTTCTCCCTGCCCAGTGCCTTGAATCTGTTATTTATGTGTTCTTTTTATCTGTTGATGCCGTCCATTCCCTCCATAAAACTTAGCAGTGTGAAGCCCATGGCAGTCTCACGTTCATGGCTGGAGGACTACACTTTAGTACACACGCATGTCTACTTTTATCCATAATGCCAATTTTACTTGTTATTGAAATGATAAAATTTAATTGCATATTAAGTGAACTGACGAATGATGTTGTAAAGTAGTATTTGCATCAAACTTAATTTAAATGCCTCAGGTAGACTCGACGATGCGCCATAAGTCACTGCCAAATTCATTGTAAATGAGAGAACTAGAAGAGTTTGAGGTAAAAAAAAAAAAAATCCATAAAAATCTGGAAAGATTCTACACTTCCATAAGTATCTTAAGTTCTCACTGTATTTTTTTTTGAAGATTTTATTAATTTTAGAGAGCATGCATGAGCAAAGGGAGAGGGACAAGCAGACAGCGGGCTGAGCCTGACACAGGGCTCAATCTCATGACCCTGAGATCATGACCTGAGCCAAAATTAAGAGTCGGGTGCTCAACCTACTGATCCAGTCACCCCAGTTCTGACTGTATTTTAAAGAACCAGTAACTGAAAGTCAAAATGATACATCCCCAAAGAAAGAAATTGGTCCTAAATCAAAGAACGAGTGAAGTAAACGGTAAAACATTAAGGGTGCACACGTTTGTGTGCATTTTCCCATATACGCGCTGTAAGGGCGTTTTCAGTGAATTCACCACTAGTTCTGGGTCACTGGGGATAAGGTGGCTTTTGCTATAAATTATTCTATGATATTTATAGTTGAAGATACTCAAGCCAAGTGTAATTAAATAGGTCTAACCAGTAAGCATTGCTGTAGAGTTCACAAGCCTTCAGTCTTGGCGTCTGAGTAAGATTGGAGAGTAGTTGGATATGGCTTCGCACTCAGATACTTCCATAGTTGCCATTTAAATGTTAGATCAAAACCATATTAATTCTCCTCACTCTTCCCGTCCTCCTAGATCCCGGAGTCTCACTGTTAAACCCCAAACTACATCAGTGTGTCTGTTACTTGAGTAGGGTCCTGCTGTTATTGTCTGTTTGCCTGGGCTGCTTTTAGTTTCTCGAAAGTCTTTAACTGACTTGCTCTGGTTAATCTCTGTAGTTGCTGTTATCTGGCCATCATAATCTGGACTCTTTGTCACAGGGCAAACCTTGGTTCTGACAGCACCTTTCGAAAGTCACTATTTTATATCTTTAATTTTGAAACGTGGGAATGTTATCTCTTTCATATACTCATACCATTCATTATATTAGGGTTTTTTTTTTTTTAAGATACCTTTTTATTGAGACATACTATACATGTAGAAAAGTCCACAGTGGGGCGCCTGGGTGGCTCAGTGGGTTAAAGCCTCTGCCTTCGGCTCAGGTCATGATCTCAGGGTCCTGGGATCGAGCCCCATGTCAGGCTCTCTGCTCATCAGGGAGCCTGCTTCCCCCACTTCTCCCCTGCGCCTGCCTCTCTGCCTACTTGTGATCTCTGTCAAATAAATAAATAAAATCTTTAAAAAAAAAAAAAAAGTCCACAAAAGTGTAGCACACCATTATCATCACAAGATAAATATACCCATGGGTCCTCATTGTCTACTGGATATTGAAATTTCTTTCTCTGGTATTTATAAAGGGCCAGATAGTAAATATTTTAGGTTTACAGAACATATGGTCTGCCTTTGTAGCAAAAGCAGCCATAGAAAACACATAAACAAACAGGCATGGCTGGCTGTGCTCTAGTAAAACCGTATTTAAGGACATTGAAAGTCGGATGTCATATAATTTTCATCTGTCATAAAGTATTATTTTTCTTTTGATTTATTTTCAACCATTAAAAATGTAAAAAACCATTCTTAGATTGTGGGCCTAAGAAGGTACATGAGCAGCAAGCCAGTTTGGGCCCATGGCCATGGTTTGCTGACCGCTACTCTACAGTATGCAGTAACTGCTTCTGTTTTACGGTCCTGCTCATCCAGTGTACACGCATCTGAATTAACACCACTATCATCTTCATCATCTGGCCCATAATAGCCATTCTCTTGCAATGACAGAACCCAGTTATTAGCACCATTTGGAATGTGAAATTCAATGATAAAATGACCCTGCTGTCTCTAGAATACATATTACCAACTTGGGATATAAATTTTAAAATGGATTCTTACCTCCATAAATGTAAACTTACACTCTATGGTAATACCATGAGTTACTCCATAGTGTTTTTTAGACTAAACTTCTGTAATGGTGATTCTTTGATTTTTTGGTTACGCTTTTTTTTTTTTAATTTAGCTTTTCAGATATTTAATAGTTTTTAAATGATTTTAAGTTTAAGGGATTATATAGTATAGTTTATCAGCCATGAAATACTTCTGTTGTGAGTCCTTTTCAGTATTGTTTAAAACCTCTTATTGTCCCCCACGTGGTAGAATATCAGAAGGAATAAGTATTTAATTCCGCCCGCATTCCCTAGACCCACTTTGAATGAGGCACATGGAGGGTCTTCAGTGAGTGAGTCACTCTACTGGTCCTGATGAGGTAGCTCCTGTCTGCAAGGGGGTTTTCGACAAAACAAACACTTATAAAATTATCCTGCCAGATCAAATGTGGCATGTTCTAGAAGAAAGAGACAGAGCACTGTGAGAGTGTGCACAGAGGCTTGGTGGAGAGAAGTATGTATTTATTGAATCTGATTCCCCCCTGCCAAATTTTGAAAATTTCCGACCTACCAAAAAGTTGAAAGAATACGTTTTTACTTAGAGCAACCAGTTATCAACATCTTGCCATATTAATCTCATTATATGTATACATACATAACTTCGTGTGTATTTTTTCTGCTAAATGATTTTAAAGTTAGTTTCAAAGATCATGATATTTTATCCTCAGCATTTCAGCATGGGTCTGCTAAGAACAAGGATACTCTTGTACTTAACTATATACTGTGATCGTGCTCAAGAAATTTAATAATCTTGCAATAATACATTCAAATAATATATTCAAATGTGAATATATTCATATTCAAATATGGAATTGATATTCAGATTTCCCAGTTGTTCCAATCATACCCTTTATTTTTTTGCCTCAATCTTATCAAAGGTTTTAGATTTCATTTAGTTTTATGGATTTTTTTAAAGAGTCATTTAATCTAGGACTATAACTGCTTTTTTATCCCCTTTCACGCCATTGGCATTTTGGAAGAGTTCAGTGTCTCATAATTTGAATTGGTGATTATTTCTTCATAATTTTCTTCAGGTAAAACTTTATAGTCAGGCTACTACCAAGGTGATGGATGCTGTGTCAGTCATCACAAGGCCATGGAGCCGCATTTTCCCCTTTGCAGTTTGTGAGTGATCTGTGGGGTCATAGAGACTGTGAATATACTTTTCTCCCAACCTTTTACCCAGGGATAGAATCTTTTTCTTTTTCATAATTTCTTATGAACAGTAGGATTTTAAAAAACATATTCCAAAATTCCAGTTTTTTACAAACATTTAAAATTTATTTATGCATTTTCTTAATGAAATACTGTTGAAAGTTGAACTAAAAATATATTTCCTTATAGAATTTAAACATTAATTACCATTTCATCAGGAGAAAGCAGAGTTAAGATCAAGTCTCCACAGACATCTTGGTTTCATGCCTTGTTATAAGTACAGACTAAGCCTCAGTGTGTCTCTCTGTAAAATGGGAATACTAATCACTATTCCTTATGGGTTGGTTGTGAGGATTAATGAGGTAGTACGTGTAGGGTAGTTGGTGTAGTGCCCAGCTCATAGTACTAGGTTATTATTACGATTTTCAGTAGTAGGAACATTAATTATATATGTAGGTACAATCTTTACAAAAAATTAGTGACTTGTGGTTATAGAAAGAAAAAATTATACATTTATTTGTTTAGTTCTTTTAGTCAAATTTGGTCTGAAAATATAATTAGTTTCCTTTTTGTTCCCAGTGCATTTATTTTAGCTTTTAGAAAACTTTACTATGAATTTCAGTTAAGGATATTTTATTAAAATTGCTTTGGAAAACTTACATTTAATTCTGTCTTGTGTGGTTCTTTGCAGTCATCTTGTAAATGCTTCATACTGTTACTACGGGAAGGAGGCTCAGAGGCTTAGAGACTGTACTGTACCCCAAGACTGAAGTTAAATAATTGGATGAAAGCTTAATTTTTTCAGGGATAGCTTTTCAAATCTGTAGCTCAAAAACACAAAGTGAAGTGTGGGGATCATAAAAACTCCTTTAGTGAACGGTCTGTGTGAGGATGAAATGAAGTTAGCAAATGTCATTGTTAACCACGAAGATTATGTCAGAAGCTCTCAGGGGCCACTGATATTGACTCCCACTGGCCAAAATATGGACAATTTGAGCAACAGAAAGGATAACTGCAGCGTATTGAAACACATTAAATATCTTTAGACCTGGGAGCTCGTAAAGATACAGAAGAATCACTGCTAGAGTCTGTGCTGTGTCCCACGTTGTATTACCCAGATACCGCATCACCAGAAGCTGACAGCCCGTCTGTAGATTCATAGCGTCCAAACATCCTCAGTGCTCCACACTTGCAGGCTCAAAACCATACAGATAGCATAATTTCAGGCTCTGCCTAATAGTAACTTGTCAAAACTATACTTTCCCACATCTGGAAGTTGTAGATTTCAGGTTTAATTTTATTTATACTATTTCCAGAGAGTTCTGACATGGTAAACTGACAAGATAATTATGCTGTTTTGATTTCACCAAACTGTTATTGATAGAAAGGTGATGATTAGCTCCTTAAAATTTTAAGATAATCTATTTTTTGTATAAAGTGAGAGATGTCATTGAAGAAGAATTTTAATGGTTTAACTATTGAACACTTTTCACTTTATATGCATATATTTAAAAATTGAGTTCTAAATAACACTTCAGAAGATACGTAAAAATGTGAAAAATTCTTATCACATCATCAAGATTTTTTGTGTTTGGTGCATATATGGTTTTGTAATGGGCTAAAATATGGATAAAAGTGTAACATTCGCAGGAACATCGATGATTACTATGCTCCCAGAGAGCTCTATCATTCTAAATTTTATTCTAACAATATGGTTAGTTTGGACCAAAATGATATTTTAGGCTGAAAGTCTTAGAAGAATTGAAGAACTTAGGGTTCTCAGGTCGCGGCCAGAGATTATTTGGTGTTTGTAACAGAAGAAATTATTCACAGTAATTTATCTAAAATTCTGTGACTAGACTTCATTTGCTCACCCTGTGAAAAACTGGTTAAGTTAAAAGTGGCTGTGTTCATCATAATTACAGAGCTGACCATTTAGAAAAGGAAGACATACCGACCAGATATGTTTTGAGCTAGCTGAAGTGTGGGCACTTCACATAGCAGTGATGTGAACCTTCCACCAAGTACTGCCTTGGAGAGCCGCAGAATACTGATGACTTCCAAGGGGATAGGATGTAAATTCTACCAGGACTCCTACTGCTACAGTTGAGAGGGGAAAGGTTATCCTTAAACTAGAAGCATTTAAGTCATTTGTGATGTATTTTCCATCAGGCAGAAAAAAAGGAATGATTACCAAAGATCACACCCTTGGGATAAATATGAGGTTATAGCTAACTTCTTATTTCCCTCAGGGGTGTAATTAAACAGACTTTTACGATTAAGGTTTTCAGGCATTGAAAAATGTTTACTGGAAAAAAATAATAGCTTCAGTCAGAGACATGATCAATCAGATACAGTTTACTGACTTTATTAAAGCTATGTCTTTGTCATGAACTGCTTTTAGCGTCTGTTTGACTCAGCATATTAACTTAATGTTGAAAAGTAAAGCCAGTTATATATTTCTAATGGGTCCAGATGCTAAATAATTCTGATTACGCACATTTTCATAAATGGTAACAGAGGATGTTGCTGACACCCTTTAGGTGTTCATACTTAGGTCTGCTTTTAGCTTGGAAATTTTAACAGAAAATACGGAGATTGAGCTTCTGATCTTGGCTTTACCAGTAATTGGCCTTAAGTCACTTAGCTTTTCTGTCCCCCTTCCCTTTTTAAATATTAAAATGAATCTAGATACTAACTAGGGAGGTCTACAGCCCTTCTAGTTTTAAAATTATCTGATTGGGGCGCCTCGGTGGCTCAGTCGCTTGTGTCTGACTTCGGCTCAGGTCCTGATCCCTGGGTCCTGGGATCAAGCCCTGAGTCAGTCTCCCTGCTCATCAGGGAGTCTGCTTCTCCCTTTCCTTCTCCCTCTGCCCCTCCCCCTGCTTGTGTTCTCCCTCTCTCTCTTTCTCAAATAAATAATATCTTTAAAAAATAATAAAATTATCTATTTTTAAGAAATACAATTTGACACATTCAATTTAATTGGATAAATATTCAGTGAGTATTTATTGAAAACTCATTTCATATTAGGAATTCTGTCTAGGCACAAGGAATGCAAAGAAATGTACTCCCAGCTGTCTGGAAATTCCCAAGTTGAGATTGGGGAAGGAGGTATGGGGGATTGCAGTAGTAAGAGAGAAACAGCCTGTCAACAGACAACTCTAATAGATTGTATTAACTTCTAAAAAAGACTTCTGTAGAAACCCAGATATCCACTAAAGATACCAACCCTGAATCTCCCAATCTAAATTAGGCCTCCCGGGGCCCCTGGATGGTTCAGTGGGTTAAGCCTCTGCCTTTCGGCTCAGGTCATGATCTCAGGGTCCTGAGATAGAGCCCCAAATTGGGCTCTCTGCTCCACAGGGAGCCTGCTTCCCTCTCTCTTTCTGCCTTCTGCTCTGCTTACTTGTGATCTCTCTCTCTGTCAAATAAAGTCTTTAAAAAAAAAATGGTAAAAAAAAATAAATTAGGCCTCCCTTTATACTGTCTGATGTTTTTTTCTTCATAGTATTTGCCACATTTTGTAATGATATATAAATTCTGTATGATTATTTTCTTAAAGCCACCTCCCTTTCTAGACTGGAAGGTCCCTGAGAACTGAGAACTGAAACTGAAAAGTTATTGTCACCATGGTGTTCCCAGGACTTTAGCATAGAGCCTTGCAGACAGTAGGCATTTAATAATTACCCACTGACTTATGGGAAAGAAAGTGCGGGGGATGATTCTGCCTGAGGATGAGAGTAGCTGGTGATGAGGGAAACAGAGTCTGAGGAGACCTTGGGAGACAAAGAGGCAGCATTTAGGGCCACAGGAGGCATTTAGACCAAGGGAGTCCTCAGCCTGGTGCCTAGATGTGAGTGCGCCTGGGGGAGAGAGGAGGCTGATAGTAGGCCTTGGGCCCTGAACTCAGGGTGCATGATCTGTCCACACCAGGGAGCAAGCAGACTGAGTCTATACGCATAGTGCACACAGACTAATAAACACATGAGTACAGTATGGTGAGTGTGCAAACACATAGCTTCTGTTGTCTTTAGTAAAATCCAAACTCATTTAAAAGCATTTATGAATTTGTACTGCTTTTGATCTTATGTAATTTCTCATCAGCTCTAACTAAACTCACAGGAGTATCTTATAAAGGTCTGTTTTGTTTTGTTTTGTTTTACTTTAAGAAGGGATTATCCTGCTTTACTATAGATATTGGAGAGCCAGTAAGGGGTTTTAAGTGGAGCATTGACACAGTCGGTTCTTACTCTGTTGGCACTAGGAGGATGGATAGAGTCAGTGCAGAAGTTGGAGTCCCCCATTGCCCCCAAGTGAGGATGGCTCCATCTTGGGCAGGAGCAGAGCCAGTGATGGTCCCTACCGCTTCTCCCACAAGAGCCTTAAGCCTGACAAAGCAAACACCTAGAAGTGATACTTCTTCCTAGTATGGGGAAGGCCAGATTTAATATACACACACACATAAATATTGATATGAATATCTAATCTTTAACAGAAATTAAAGCAGCTTTTGGTTTTACTTTTTCATTTCTGTCTTATTTTCTTTGTCTTCGTCTTTCATTCTCTTTTTTCCTTCATCCTTTTCAACTTATGACCCTTCAGTTTGAAATTAAATTTGGGCTGTAAGTTGACTCCCTGAATCTTTTCTTCACAAGCTTTCTTTGTATTTTCTAGAAGAAAAAAGATTAACCCAGGGTTTCCAAAATAAAAGCAAAGATTGTGATTAAAACTGAATTAGAATCTTTATTCTCTATTATTTGCTAATAGTAAAATAAATAGCCCAGACTTAAGGAAGCTTTAGAGTAAGTCCCAGAGCCTTTGCAAACCCTTGGAACCCTTGGATTTTAATTAAAGAAACACAGAATACCATCACTTTCTGTTTGTCAGTGGAAAAAATATGTATTTTTAAATTTTCAAAGCTTAGCCTAGCAGCACATGGAGTACATCTGTTGGCTTTCAGAATTTGGGGAACACAAATGGATTCAGATGTTTAGGCCCTTTGTCTTCCCTGGTCTCTGCTCACCTCGCCAACTGAGTGTGGCACAATCCAAACACAGTTTCTGAAAACAGAGCAGCTAGAGTTACCTCTCAAGCACTCTCTTGGGGACTGATAAAGTCAATCTCTGTTTATGTAATGAAATCAGGGAGCAAGGGGTCTGCTGTAGTACTTTGTGGACGGGATTGCATTGGTGTTGTCTTTCAGGGAAAAGACTGGATTTAATAAGCCCTTGTTCTTTTTTGCTTTCTCTGGAGGTACAGCCCACTCTAATGGATTATTTCGAACTATTTTTGTTTATGTAGTATTAGAACTTCTCTTTAAGCAATTGGTTTTAGTAAAATCAGTAGATTTATCATAGAAAAGTAGGATACTGATATCAACTTTGCCTGATAAAAAGATTTAAATGTCTGGTGAATCTTAGTTCAGTGCTGCTGGGGCTTAGTCTGTGTGTGTGTTTGCATGTGTGTATTTAAATAATATTGCCTTTTTAGTGTTCTTACATTTTAATTTAACTTGAACTTTAAAAATAAACTCTGCTGGTTTATCCTCTCCTCAAATACGCGCAAAATCCATCATATTTTTCAAAATATTTATAAAGTATTCTTAGAGTGAAATCTCACAGAGATCTTTGCTTCAGGACCAGAGTTCAAAGGAAAGTCCGTTTGGTTTTAATTTGAAAACTGTAAAAACAAAATACCCTCAAAATGGCAGGGTGTGAATTGGTAACTTCAATTTTATTGCAATCGGCCAAGCCCATCCCCAGATGTTTCCAATTAAAAGCCAAGAATGCTAACTTGGGTGAATATCATATGAAAGCATTTCTTTACTTTTCTCTGATTTTTTTTTTTCTGAGAAAAGTAAGTCTTAAATCCTTTAACGTTAATTAAAGAAATAACTTCTTACTTGCATGTTGTTTAAACTCATACAAAGACAAATGCAATACTCAAAAGGAATTCTTATATGTCAGATTTGTAAACATTTGTAGTCCTGAATGCATATGAGTTCATATATGTCGTCTTATAAAGGCCAAAAAAAAAAAAAAAGGCTTTTAAATGATGTTGGAGCTCTTTAGTAAAATCGCGTACTCCTGGATTTGCTATAATCAAAGAATAGACTTTTTAATACTGTGCATTTATTTAGAAAGGGGTGGCTAGTAATAAGCTTTTATTTTTGATCAGTTGTATATTCAGTTGTAAGAAATGCTTCTGTAGGAATCTAAGAAGATGTAATAACATGAAAGAAACCCAGAATGTAATTTTGAAATTGTCAGTTTCATAATATTTCTCCAGATAATACCAAGTTACAGTGGGGTCCATTCATGAACTTGAAAGTTACTTTGAATATGTCATTCTAAATTAAGAAGAAAGATAAATGCTGGTAATAAATTTGAATTTATGGAAATTGGCATTTGTTTGGAGAAAAGACAGAGTTGGTCTTTAACCTAACCTTTTGAATATAAAGCTGAAGAGACATTTATTTTTGAAGTGTCACAAACCACAGACGTAGGACCACATGCTAATCCGTGGAGCTGAAACGGTCATTTTCCATTTCATTTCCTATTTGGTAAAATAATGATGGACGTGTATTTGGGAGCTCAGGAGGGAGTCGGCCATATAGGTCTTGGATCTGTTTGTGCTTTTGGTAACTGCCTAACTTTTTCTCCAAACGTGGAAACGTGCTCCTCAGACTTGGACACGCCGTGGAAGGGACCTCTTCTGAGCTGGTTGTCTCTTCCTTGTGTTTGACCAGCAGCTTGTTCCTCCGGATATCACATCCATGTTAGAGCCCTTTTGTGCTTCCACAGGACCTTGTGCCTGTGTCCCTGCATTGACCCTGGCTATGAAAGTTACTGGCGTACGCGGCCTCCCTTTCCCCAACATATCACGAAGGTACCACGAGCCTCTTCCCATCCTTTCATCCTTGATGATGAGCAGAGTCTGTGCATGTTGAACTGAGTTGTGATTTTTAAGGTTTTTAGAACTTATTTTGAAAATCCTTTTAAAAATTACAAATATTCTAAAACCTAGGTATAGGAAGAGAATGGGAATCAGGTGTCTACGTTTAATGCATTTCAAGAAACATTACATTAGATCACTACCATTACATGATCTTACTCTTTCATCCACACGGTAGAGAGAGTGACTGTTTTCATTACTTTTGTCATTTATTCTGAGACTGAGCTCCTATGAGGTAGCGAATCATCATGAAGACTATGGTTTGTCTGTTTTTTTTAAGATTTATTTATTTACTTGAGAGAAAGCACAGCACGGGGAGGGCGAAGAGGCAGAGGGACAAGCAGCTCTCTGTTGAGTAGGGAGCCCGAGGTAGGACTTGATCCCAGGGACTTCAGGATCATGACCTGAGCCACAGTGAGATGCTTAACCAACTGAGCCACCGAAGTACCCCATGAAGACCGTTCTTAAATGCCTGGGGAGCTTGTTGTCCTTATTCTTATCCTCACCAGAGTGACACTGCCTTTTCTCAAGTCATGTTTCCCTCTCCTTTCCTAAAATGAAACTTAATGTGAAGAACTGTGCATTTCTTTAAAAGAAAGTATACTCCAGTGAAATAAGGAAAGAAAAATTTTCAGCTTTGAGGGGAAAAAACTGTTGACATGAACTAGTAGTTTCTAACCTTGCGTATGAGAACCTCCTTTTTAATTGCAGTAAGTCCTTCGGATCCTGGCACGATCACATACTGCGAGTCTTCAGTGATAATTCCCAGCATTCCTGAAGGTCGGGCACGGTCTCTATGCAGAAAAAATGTGGTGGGCCTGCATCATAAGTATGAGTTCGGCAAACACTGGTCGCTCCCCGAGTGCCGTGTTAACGTGCCGGACGAGTGTATGAAAGTGACCTCCGCTGTGTCTAGACAGGGAGGTGGCAGAGGCGTGGGCCCGGTGTCCTGCATTCACATTTCCTCCAGCAGGTGGTTACTGAGCAGGTTTGGGATATGTCAGTGAACACATCAGACTAAAACTCCTGACCCTGTGCTCTAGCAAGGAGTTTCCTATAGATCTCATATATAAGTAAATTAACAGAAGGGTTAGAAGGTGGCACGTCCTGTGGAAGAAAAATAGTAGAGGGGATAGGGGGGCTTCATTGAGGTGACATTTGCACGAAAACTTAGAGTCCCAGGAATATCTGTAAGGCCAGAAGAGAAGACAGAGCCCTGAGGCAGGAGCAGGCTTGATGTGTTGTTCTAGGAGCAATCGTGCAGCCAGCGTGGCCAGGGTGGAAGGAGGGAGGAGGGAAAAAGTCCTGGAGGACAAGCCAGAAAAGTAACATGGGCCACATCACTAGGGCCTTGCAGGCTGTGTTGTGGTTTTGGGTTTTACTCGGCCTCTAATAGGAAGTGTGGCAATGTAAACAAATACTCCATTTTAAAGTGGATTGCCGGGAGATGTAATGGTTGCCAGGGGGTTGGGGGAGAGGGCATGGGAAGTGACTGCTAATGGGTACAGGGCTTTTTTTTTTTTTTTTTTTTTTTTTTTTTTTAGAGTGATAAAAATGTTATGGACTTTAGGTAGTCGTGTTGATTGAGTAACCTTACAAAATATACTAAACACAATGGAAATGTACACTTTAAAAAGATGAATTTTATGGTGTGTCATTTGTGTCACAAAAAAAAATTCACAAAAAAAGATAGATTTGGGGGGCCTTGCTAGAACCATTTTTTGCCCTTCCTCCATCTACTTAATGTTGCTTTTGCCTTCAAAGATCCAGATTTCTAAATAGTTACACCTTAAGGGAAAGATTTTTAGTATTGTTGGCTGTGTTTTCATTGAAAGTAAAGAATGTTGATCTATTTCAAAGTATCTTTTCTGAAATTGTTAATGATTGTGAAATCAAGGATTTCCAGATGCTCACCCCTGTTTATATGCATTTTATATACCTGTGTCACTTTTATTTGGTAAGAAAGGAAAGCACAGTATTTTTAACCTCTGGTTATCAAGAGGAATGTAATTTTTAGGTTGAAGTTTGATTAATATATTTTGCTAAACTAAGCTAATCTCCATCTAGTTTATTTTGTGATTCTTTTATAGGGTAGAAAAGTAGATCAGTATGATAATGTTCTTCAGATTATGGTCTAAAGCATGCAAGTGAAAGGAATTCCTCTTCATTCCATTGACCAAAAGCCAAAATTGTATGATCTCCTCTTCTGGAAGAAGCAGTTATTTTTAATAGAAATAGAGCAGGAAATGTATTTAGCTAGTTGTTTTCCCTTCCTGTTTTAGATTTAACTTTGGAATTTCCTTGAATTTCAGCCTGTGACAACCTAGTAAAGTTGACAGAAATATGACTATTTTTTAATTTCTTCTCCCTTTTTTTGTGGGGAGTGTAAGTATAATTTGGGTTTTACAAGTAGTCTAAGTGGTTTTCCTCAAACAAAATGAAATCAAGGAATAAAATCATCGAACTGAGCACTCTGAACAGAACCTCCCTCTTCCTTGACGACTGAAAACATGGAGGCACTTCGTTTTTGGTTTTTGCTCTTGTTTTCCAGTCCAAAACAGTTTGTAAACAGCTACAGAACCTACCACAGAGGTGGCTGAACTTATCTCCCTTTCATGACTTTGAATGGAATGGTTATCCCTCCCCAGAAACATGTAATTAATAATGAGGAATAGTTATTCCCTCTTCTAATTTTAAGCTTTTTACAAGATCGCTTTTACCTTTCCCAGCCGTCTTAATCTTGAACTGCGTCATCCTCTGCCAGAGCCCCCCTCTTGAAACTGGTGCCTTTGCTTAGTAACATTTCATGGGGTGCTGTCCTTGTTGGGTGGTGGTTTTGAGATGGTGTGTGGAGACCTGGATCTCATCTAAAATTGTACATCCAGTTGCAAGAAAGCTCAAAAAAATTGTGAGATAAGCCCTGTCAGACCAATTACATTTTCAGAATTTTGAGTACTTGAGAAATTTGTGGTAACTCTGATTTTCTTATTTACAAAGAGTCAGCACCCTAGGAAAGAAATAATCTGCTTTTACCTCATTGTTCCAGTATGAATGAATGTACTTAGAAGTTGATTAAATATTTTTTTCTTCTGGCTATGGGAAAGTATGTCCAAATCCTTAAGTAATTACATTCTTAACACAGACATTTCTCATTTTCTTACATTGGCTGCAAAGGCAGGGTAGATTTCAAGCCCCTGTGTTTTTCATTTGTGTGGTGGCAACTTTAAATTGAGCTGTAAGCACTTTGGTCTCTTAACACTCAACCAGCTAATGTTAACGTTAGGATGTTAGAAAACATAACATTTCAGAGTGATTTATTTCATAAAACCCTTTGTTTTCTTTGGTGGCATGAGGGAATATTTGATACGAAGCACTGAGATAAGCCTGTAGTTTGGTGAAAAATAATGTTTTTTTGGTTTTGTTTTATTCATTTGAGAGAGAGATAAGAGACAGAGCACTAGCTGGGGGAGAGATGAGGGAGACTCCTCACTGACCTGGGAGCCCAATGTGGGACTCGATCCCAGGACCCTGAGATCATGACCTGAGCAGAAGGCTTAACCATCTGAGCCACCCAGGCACCCCAAGAGAAAAATAACGTTTTAAGCTGGTCTTTGGAACTTGATTTTAGATGATGAGCAGAGGTTAAAGTGTATACATTTGTGACTTCTCAGTGAAATAAATGAAGTGTACTTAAGGAGTTATAAAGAAAATCTCTGGGGGCGCCTGAGTGGCTCAGTGGGTTAAAGCCTCTGTCTTCGGCTCGGGTCATGATCTCGGGGTCCGGGGATCGAGCCCCGCATCGGGCTCTCTGCTCGGCCGTGAGCCTGCCTCCCCCTCTCTCTCTGCCTGCCTCTCTGCCTACTTGTGGTCTCTCTCTGTCAAACAAATAAATAAAATCTTTGGGGGAAAAAAAAAGAAAGAAAGAAAAAAAATCTCGGGCCCACTATGAACAAGTATGACCTAAAAAGAATGTGAAAATTTAGGAACTTCGAACCACTGTATACAATTACACTTGCTGTATTCTTTTTTTTTAAAGAGAGGTATTGAGGGTAAGGGAGGGAAGAGGTGGGTTGAAGGGAGAGAGAATCTCAAGCAGGCTCCACGCCCCGTGCATGAGCCCAGTGTGGGGGTTAATGTCATGACCCTGAGATCATGACCTGAGCTGAAATAAGGAGTCAGATGCTTACCTGACTGAGCCATCCAGGTGTCCCCTTTCTACGTTCTTATGTTCATTTCATCTTTGTCCATGTCTGTCACTGCCGGTAGATGGTGAGTTATCTAGAGGTGTGCACTCATTTGTTCATCGTTTTATTCCAAGCATCTAGTGTCTGTCACATAGTGAGGATTCTTTTCCTGTTCAGTGACTGAATATTTTTTAATGTCAATGTCATTGTTAAATCCAGGCACTGGGTTCAGGCGTCTGTGGATGAATTTGCATAGCTGCAGGGAATTTGTCTGTTTTAATCTTTAAAGACGTCTAAGATGATGCCTGACCGCCTCGCCCTGCCCTGCCCCCCAATAACTGACCTGTGCATCTTAGCCAGTCATCACTCAGTTCTACCTTCAGTTAGAAAATGGTGTCATTTGTATGTTTTGGGTTGTTTTTTTTTTTTTTTAACTTAAGATGATGCATATATTTTCTTTTTACTAACATTCTTGGGATTCTCTGCTTTTATGTCCTGCCATCACAGTAGACAAAACACACCATAACATTTTTATTACTGTTTCATTGTTCATAATGGTAACATTTTTATATTAAGTACTGAATTTTATTTATTTATTTATTTTTAAAGATTTTATGTAAGTTATGTCTACACCCATCATGGGGCTCAAACTCAGAACCCTGCGATCAAGAGTTGCACACTGACTGAGCCAGCCAGGTACCCCCTAAGTACAGAATTTTAGAAAAATTAAGCAGGAAGAGCCAGAAAATACTGTAGATGAAGAGCATTGGGGGGGGGTTAGATCTGCTAGATATTAAAATAGAATATCAAGCTTCAACGGTTAAAACCGTGTGGCACTGGCACGTGAGTAGACAGGTGAGTATATCAAAATAAATGGGAGGCGCTGAAAGAGATCTAAATGTATATGGAAATTTAGTAAGTTATCAGAAAGACATTTAAATCAGTGGGGGAAACCACAGTCCCCAAACCAATATGTGGGGAAACCACATATTGAAGCCACTTGGTAAACATCTGAAAGAAATTAGGTTAGATCCTTTTCTTATACCTTATTCCAAAATAAATTCCAGATGGAGCATAAATGTAAATGTAAAATTATGAAACCATAAAAGTACTAGGAAAAAAGTGAATGTTTTTATAATATTTGAGTGATAGTGACTTTTTAAAATTATATTGGAAAACTCAGACACCATTTTTAAAGATGATGAATTTGACCACTTACCAGATTTCCACCTGGTGAAAGGAAATGGCATAGTCAAAAGACCTATAAACCAGGGAAGTAAAACATATTTTGCAAACTAAGGATGAATTTCCTTAATATATAAAGAGTTTTTCAAATAATAAGACCAGAAATCTAACAACAGTGGGCCAACATTATGGGAAAGGAAATACAAATTGCTTTAAACGTATGGAAAGCTTTGTGATGCAAATTAAAACCACAGTGAATTGCCATTTCTCGGATTGGCAGAGATTGAAAGTTTCAATTGTATGCTTTGTTGCTAATGAAGTAAGTGGGGTAATGAACACTTGTGTCCATATGTTGCTAATGGGAATGTAAAATGGCACAACTTCTATGGAAAATAGTTTTGTGCTGTAAAACATAAAAACCCTTACACGCATCAATTCCAATTCAAGGAATTTATCCTAAACATATTCACAAATGATAAATGTCCAAGAATGTATTTTCCCAAGTGGTTATACCATTGTAAACCCGCTGTATCCGTGTCGTACATAGTCCAATTCCTTGCCAGAACTTGTTATTCAGTCTTTTTAATGTTAGCCGTTCTGGTGGGTGTGCAGTGATGTGTTATGGTTTTAATTGGCATTTCTGATAACTGATGTTGAATTTATTTTCAGATGCTTATTAGGCATTCATCTGTATTTGGTGCCTTTTTTTAAGAAATGTATTTTTTTTATTCTTGAGTTGTTAAGTTTTTTTAATGTGTTTTGGATACACATCTGTTTTCCAATATATGTTTTGTTAATATTCTCTCGTAGTCTTTGGCTTACCTGTTTATTTTTTTTGACATTTTTTATTTATTTGAGAGAAAATGAGAGAGAGAGAGAGAGAGAGAGCATGAGAAGGGGAGGGCCAGAGGGAGAAGCAGACTTCCTGCTGAGCAGAGAGCCTAATGTGGGACTCGATCCCAGGACTCCAGGATCATGACCTGAGCCGAAGGGAGTCTCTTAACCAGCTGAGCCACCCAGACACCCGCCTATTTATTCTCTTAATAATTTTTTGAATACAGTATATAATTTTCATGAAATCAGCTCATCAGTTGTTTTTATTGTTTTGTTGTTGTTGTTGTTATGGTTAATGTGTTTTTGTGCACTAAGAAATCTTTGTGTACTCCAAGGTGAAGAAAATTTACTCCTTTTTTTCTTGTAGAAGTTTTATATCTTTAGCTTTTATGTTCAGCCTTTTTCCCTCAGCAGATTTCAAAATGGTCTCTGACCCAAAATGAAAATAAAGAAGATTTAGACCCATTGCTTGAGACTGCTAGTTTTTCAACTTTGTTAACAAGGTCAGCATCACATCATGCTGCTGCTTTCCATCAATAAAACAATTTCTGAATTAATGGAGAGAATGACATTGCTTTTGGTAAAATAGATGTCATTGACTATCAGGCTTTATTGCACCTACGTAGTTATTAGCTCATCTCTAAAGAATCCTGTTAGTATTTTTCATGTTGGATGAGTATGTGGACCCCCTGGAGCTTCCCCTTACGGATGGCCTATCCTGCTCAGGGCCTCGAGGCATCAGCAATGCCTTGAACAGTGTGGGAAGGTCAGGGTCAGGCACCTGAGTTCTAGTCTCCTCCCTCTTGTCACGCTTTCTCTCTTAGCCAGCAAGCATTCCCATTTCATCTAGAATATAGACCGAAACACGAATGTTGTGGCCTCACAGAATCTGTCCCAACCTGCCTTTCCATTTCTGCAGTGCCCTGCTATTTCCTGTTCCTTGGGGTGATCTCATACCAGGCCCCACTGTGCGTCCTCCTTTACCCTGTTCCCTTCATCTAGATTGTTCTCATTCCTTTTCATCCTGCCCTAGACTTAATTCCAGTCATCTGTTAAATCCCCAGTAAAACTCCGCATCCCCCTTGACCTCTCTCCCAGCCTCTCCAGCAGGAGCTGATTCGCATATACTTTCTTTTTTTTTTTTTTTTTAAAGATTTTATTTATTTATTTGACAGACAGAGAACACAAGTAGGCAGAGAGGCAGGCAGAGAGAGAGAGAGAGAAGCAGGCTCTGCACTGAGCAGAGAGCCCGATGTGGGGCTCGATCCCAGGACCCTGGGATCATGACCTGAGCTGAAGGCAGAGGCTTTAACCCACTGAGCCACCCAGGTGCCCCTCGCATATACTTTCTTCATGTATGCTCTTCCCCGTTCACTTGTGAACTTCTGGATGCTTCGAGAGCTTGGGAGGGTGTATCTGAGTGAGTGAGGCTTCCTATAGTGTGACGTGCACATAGCAGGCAGGTGACAGAGTACCTGTCTGATAAAAAGGTCTGTAACAGTAGTGGGTCTGTAACGGCCGTATTCTTTGTAAAGGGCTTGTGCCACATCATGTTTTTCAAACTCTGAGGCTGTGACCCACTAGCTGTTTGTAAAAGCAGTATTTATGGTTCAAGAGCATCATTAAAAAAGGAGGTAGAGTAGGATAGGAAATAAAAGATTACATAAGATGGGTAAACATTTTATAGTAAAAGGTTTGTTTCTAGTTCTGTATTTGCATATGTGTTTGCTGGGTTGTCATGTAAGTGTATTTCTTACTACAGGTTATACGAAACAGAGTTTAAAACACTACTGGATTTTTAACCTCTGTAACAAATTTTGAATTTCAGAATTTTAGAGAAGAGATATTTGGAATTTTAATTAACTTTGATACTTTTAAAATTTTCACTGAGTGATTTCACATAATTTGTACCATCCCCTGTTGATTATCTACTACATTACCTATAGGCAAATGATTTTTTTTCTTCAGCATCTAGTGTATAGTCTTTGTTTTAGATTTGGGGTATATAATTGGGTTATAAATGTATAAGTCATTTCTGCTAAAATGGTGTTTTGGAAGAAACTTGAGAGGATTATTATGATAGAAGTTTCCCTAAAATTTCTGTAGTGTTTTTTAAACTTCTCTTTGTTTACATTTAATAGTTTAGATTGTTCATGTAAGTTTCTCGACAAAACAGTACTTTTAAATACATTAACATGGAATGAGTATTATCAACTGAGTCTACAAATGAAAACATCCTGAAATTCCATTTCAGAAAAGAGTTTGCTCCAGATGTAAATTGTAATGCTGTCATATGTGAAAAGACATTTCACTTTGATTTCAAAACTGGGTATTCTCTGCAGTCAGCTAAGCAAGAATCATATATTAAAATTTCTTGAAAAAGAAAGTAGAAACTTGAATCTTCCAGATCAATATAGGCGTCACAAATAGTGATGCATTACTTTTGGAGAGCTTTTGAATCCAGTCTGCATTCTTGAGTCGGGAAAGCAGTTCGGAGAGTCACTTAGTATTTACAAGAAAGCTGTTTCTGGTTGACTTTGTTTAAACTGGTGATTAAAACCTTTCCTGGAACTGTGGAGTCTTGTAACCAGGAAGTTACTGTGTTTGTAATGCCTGTGGGTTTTTTTTCCTTCACTTTCCTTTAGGGTCAGTATAGACCTTCTGATTTGTTGTGTCCTGAGACGTATGTTTGGGTGCCCATTGAGCAGTGCCTGTCGTTGCTTGAGAATTCCAAGTACTGCCGTTTCAACCAGGACCCAGAAGCAGGTACGTTCAGAGCAGAGCTCGCCAGAAATTGTTGGCAATGTTTTTAGGTTCCATGTGTATGGCTTTGGCTCTTCATAGGGTCCGGGTAGCTTTTTATCTATTGTAGAATGTGCATGAGTGTGTACATGTGCGTGCGTGCGTGCGTGTGTGTGTGTGTATGTGTATGACGGGGAGCTAACACATGTGCACACATACAACACTCTCGCTTTTGGAGATAAATGTGGAAACCTGTGCGTCTGCTCCTCACTACCTGTCTTCTTCTGTTACTAGTTGTTATATGCTTTGAGGGCTGACCCCACTTTCCATTTATTTCTCTTTACAGCTATCACAGTGCATAGAAATTAGTCACTAGATTGTTTAGCTAGGGCAAAGAACGTAGAAATACTGACCAGTTGGATTGCATAAAGTTGGGGAAGGGTTTCCTGAGGGCCGACAGGCTGGGATGGGTTTTGTGAAAATGCTTTCTTACTCTTCGTGTGTGTGTGTGTGTGTGTGTGTGTGTGTGTGTAATACTTTGTTGACTTTCTTCATACATCTCTGGTGCTTCTCCTTTCCTGTCCCTTCTCCCACTTCCAGTGCGGTAGAGCCCTAGCCATGTTTGATCTCCTTGGTATTCCGCATTTGGACGCTCTGTGCACTGGTAGTAGACACAGACACTGGAAGTATAGCCCCGGAGTCAGATTGCCTGCATTTGCTTCCTGGTTCATCAGCAGCCTGTAAATTGTGTGCCCTTAGGCAATTTCATTACCTTCAATATTAAGATAATAATAGAACCTACCTTACTGAGCTGTAATGAGGATTAAAGTAAGACAAACATGCTGAGAATAGCCCCATATTATTGCTGAGTTGGTGGTTGCTGGGCAAATTAGCACTCTGTGTCCCCTACACTGTACCATAGACTTTCGTCTGCATCTGCCTTTATTTAGTCCATTTCCTGTCTCCAAGAAAATGTGCAGTTCTGCTCACCTCCCTTTTGTCCAAACCCCCCTCAGTTGGCAGCAGTCCCCCTCTACACGGCCCTCCTCACCCTCCCTGTGTTCCATTACAACTTTGTTCCTCACGGGAGAGCTGTGATGCTCTCGTTGTGGGTTGCATCAAGTCCCCATGCATGTTTTTCCTCAGGCTGAAGTGCCTGGGTGCTCCCCTGTGTGCTTCCTGGGTTCTGACTCCTCCCAACCCACCAGAGGAGATTGCCTGATGCACAATGAAGAATAAAATATTTTTTATCTAGTCATTTATGGCCTCAACTTGGGGAAAAAAATCAGAAAAGAGAAGTGAAAAAGCCAGAGGGGGGAAGGGAATAAATGGGAAAATCAAATAGGAAGACAAAAGGGACAAGAAAAGAAATGCAGTAATTTCTTCTGTTCTAGGGTGTGCATTTCCTCCTGACAAATCAGGTTTCTTCTTATTAAAAAAAAATTGGTTCATGTCCCATTGTATTTTGGTCTCTCCTTGAAAAGCTGTTACAAAATCAAGAGGGGGCACTTCTTACCCATGGTGATAGCTTAGAATCTGATGAAGATGTCTGACTCATAGGCCAGACCCCTAGGATCACCCCCAGGTTCCCTAGGTATTTAGGATCAAAGAACAACCATGGCTTTACAGTTCTTATACCTTCAGTTGTTAATCAGAATTTTATCCTTTTTTCTAAGTAAAATTACACCAGACTCATCAAACAGATGTATTGCTTAAAAACAGACCTATTGCATTTGTCAATTAGTATTTGAGTCAAGCTCAAAGGGAAAAGCAGTAATAATAAGTAGTTTAGAGGAAAGCGTATACTTAATTCACTGTCCCTTCAAAAAAGATTTTTTTTCCTTTTTAACAAATTTTCTCAAGGGTGGCTCAGAGCCGTTCCCTTATGGTGAAAACTGCTAACCATCTTCATTGCTTTATTTCACGTTCACATACAAAAATGTGTAAGTTCCTTCCAACTAAGTAATATGATCATGAACTGGTTTCCGACTTCCAAACTTAAGACAGAGTTTCACCTTCCTCTTTTTCTTTCCTTTTTCATCTGTTATAAAGTTTCCTTCTTTTATATAATGCCTGGAAATTAAGGCCATCACAGGCTGTCCCTGCTCTGTAAAGTTGAAAAGGTAGCTGAATACTTTCCACGCACTGAATGGACATTCAAGTAAAGATTAATTTGTGTTAATAGGTTCTAAGTTCATTTTCCAAAGTTAGCACAAATGAGCATTTCACGGCAAAATTTGAAGTCTGTTCCAATGGTGTGAGCCCGTGGGGAGTGGAGAGTATGTAGGATGCCCTCCTCCTGTAGTCTGTTAAATTACCTTTCTTAAGGCACAAGCTTTAGCTCTTAATAGTCATTGTTTAGAATTCATTTACAAAAGTCAGAGGAGGAAATTTCTCCAAGAATAGTGCTTCAAACAAAAGGAAGATCCTTTTCCATATGCTGAATCTTTGCACCTTTCCAGAGAACACCATACAGTTCTGTCAGTATTGAATATCACAGTCCAGACACTATTTGAAATCAGACTTCTGTCCTGTGGTTTTAGGAAATTAAAATGCAGTTACACGCTGGAGTGTATTGGGCATGCTGTGAAACACAGTCATTTGAGATTTAAACGCCAATCTGTGAGAAACTGTTCTCTTCTCTCGGGCCAGTTTTACTCTTATGTGACCCAAACTCTGACTCAGACAAAATACAGAGCTTAATATGGACACCATTGAGGGTCGGTATGGTGCTCCCCCCGCCCCCGTCCGGCCCCCTAAATCTTGTTTCTTCTCCCAGCTGTTCAGTAGTTAAATTGCTCTGCAGAAGGCACAGCCGATCACCGCGGGTCCCTGTAAAACAAAGCTTGGCTACAAGGTGCATTGGGGCCACATGTAAGAAAAATTACATTTCCCTCTCTCCCGAATTGTTAGCCTCTGGATATGCTATTCCTCCTTGCCCTCAACCTCCCCCTCCCCCACCCACCACATTTTGGAGGTTTGGGTTATATGGTTATTTTCTTAACTAGGAAGTCTGCAGAATGGTAAAAACCTGTTGTATTTACTGCTTTAATGTATTGGGTGGAAGCTGACAAACAGAAGCCACTTGAAAAACTCTAAAGAAATCCCTTTGTTCATGAATCGGTCTTTTGTTTTTGAATTCAGGACCTCTGCTGGCTCTAAAGAAAGGATTTTAGAAGTTTCTCACCTGATTTTTGAGTAAAAATCTGTTAGATTGCTTATCAAATTAGTAGTTGGATATGTATAGAATTTTAAAAACTTTTCATCACACATTTTGCTTTTCTTGTTTTAAATTATCTTTTAAACATGTTTACTGCGAACAGCAGTAGTAGATTTATCCAAGTGCATAAAACCACTGGTAAGAAGAAATTGAAATGACCCTATCGTCTCTCTGTACGGCAGTAATCACGTCAGTGTTTTTATGCTTTCCATCTGATCTTTTTTTTTCCTCTATGCATTGGTGTACATTTTTTAAAAAACAGCAGGAATCCTCCTTCACACTTTTCTTGTTTTTACTGAATGCTGTGTGTTGCTTCCTCCTTTTAGGAAGGTAGAAAACTCCCTGACCACAGATTTGGGGTTCAGCAGACAAATGCCAGGGGTTGGGTGGTAGGCTGTGTCCAACATGGATATCTATAAGCATTGTTGACAGAGTAAACCAGATGTTTTGGAGTTCGTTTTAGAACCGTGATAAATTATGATTTGATTTGACTCTTAATGTTGTACAGGTGTTGTGTTATTTATTGTTGGTAGTAAAATCCTTTTGCTTCCAAATTTCTAACCAGGGACAACGTCACCGAGTGCATGTTACTTCCCAAGTGCCATCCCGTGGTGCCTCCTGGGTGACCTCAGTTGATCCTTAGGACACGAGGGAATATTTTGTCACTGACCCCCTCAGATATCATTTATTGGGAAAAATACCAGCGAATACTTGTTTATAATCAGAGATTTAAAATAATCTTGACCCAAATATTGCTCTCTCTTTTTTATAAGTACTGATTTTAGTATTGATTTTAAGGAGCTAATTAGAATGGTCTTTATTTCTGTCTCTACTGATAATTGCAGTGGTAGAGTCATTTTACCACAGATTAGTCTAGATTTCTCTCCCTCTTTTCTGTACATAATATGAAATGTTTGCAAGAAATTTCTTAATTTGTCTAAGTCACAATATTAGTAAGGGTATTGAATTTAAGTTTGCTGTAAAAATAATGGCACCTAATTTTGTCTTACTGCTTTATGCGTTTCCCCAGGTTAGAGAATTTCTAGGACACTTGACCACTTCCCAGCCAGTTAGTGAAAATCCAAGTGTAAGGAGCTTTCTTCTGGTTTGATCCCTGAAGTTCCAGGGCTCCAGTCTGTTATTTTATGTCATTTCATTTGTCTCTTTACTCCATTCTTCTTTCTTGCTGACATGGTTCCCTAGCACTTTTTTGTCCTTTGGGGTCTCTGTCACATAAGCTCATGGAGAAAGCAAGTCCCACTCTGACCGTGTGTGAAGTAATCAGGTTGAGAACGAGCTCTGACCTGTTTTTGCTTGCCTGGTTTTTCCGAGCCTGGTGTCACGTCCTGAACACTGGTCATGGTCCCTCCAAAGGGCCTGCCTTGGCCTCCATGTCCCCCGATCACTGGGAAATACTACGTAATGAGAAAGCAGAATCACCAGAACTCCTGAGGGGCCCTAAAAGTGTGCTGCAGCGCGAACTTATAACTGAATGGACAGTGACTTTAATTATTACAGGTATAGAACTAAGCTGGCTTTGGGGTTGACCTACATACTTTGATACTGATTGTTGGATACTTAGTAAACATATATTCTTTGTTGCTAGTAAATATGGTCCTGGGATGTGTAGCCAGGTAGAGTAAGAACCAATGTCTTTGGAAGTTTGGCTTTTATATTTGGTGAATCCGGAGAATGTGTTTTGATGTGGAAAGTATAAAAAGTTATAGTCTTTTGTTTTGTTTTTTAAGATTTTATTAATTTGTCAGAGAGAGAAAGAGAGCACAAGCAGGGGAAGTGACAGGCAGAGGGAGAAACAGGCTCCTGGCTGAGCAAAGAGCCTGATGTGGGACTTGATCCCAGGACCCCGGGATCATGACCTGAGCCAAAGGCAAGCACTTAATGGACTAAGCCACCCAGGACAGTCTTTACAACAAATGATGCTGTAACAACTGACAACCAAATTCAAAAAAATCTAAATCTAGACACAGACCTTACATCTTTCAAAAAAATTAGCTCAAAATGCACTCTATCCATGTGAAAATATTACTTCATTATGTTATTTCTGTCTTTTCCCACTTAACCTATTTTTCTTTTTTTTTTTAAGATTTTTTTTTTTATTTATTTATTTGACAGACAGAGATTACAAGTAGACAGAGAGGCAGGCAGAGGGAGAGAGAGGAGAAAGCAGGCTCCCTGCTGAGCAGAGAGCCCGATGCGGGGCTCGATCCCAGGACTCTGGGATCATGACCTGAGCCGAAGGCAGAGGCTTTAACCCACTGAGCCACCCAGGCGCCCCGCCACTTAACCTATTTTTCAAAGATACCCTTTCTTATCCAGATGTCAGTGTAACACTAATAAGACTCCTGTTTTAAAAATTAGAAACTAGGTTTCCCTAGTTGACATGGTTTTTTAATGAGGACGGTAGGAGCAAGAAAACAAGGCTTTCCTATGGTATTTGTGCATATCACTAAAGTATTGTAACATTTTAGTATTCGCATTTTCTACTGAAAATGTGCAACAGACTTATTACTAAAGTAAATTCAACAGTTGCAACCACTGTTCCCATTTTTTTTTTTTTTTGAGTGTCTTAAAGCCAGTCTTGCATGAGAGAAATTTTAAAAACAGTGCTTTACAAATTTTTACCAGCCAGTCTTTGCCCGAAAAGGCATGCATGAACAGTGAGCCAATGACTGAAAGTTGCCAGAGTCCTGGCCAGAGGCAGACTGAAGTAGTTCTGAAGAAGTTTGAAGTAGACTTGAGGTTTCCATTTAGTTATTCAAGAAATATTTCTCTGATCCCTTTCTCTTTTCTGATTGAATAGATAAAATTTTTAAGTAAATAATTCCCTTTTGTAATCACCCAGTTTTTAATTTAATTAATTCTATAATAAATAACAATCATTTTGAAATCATTCCATCTAGTAAGCTGGACACAATCATGATGCTTGAGAGCATGTCTATAAAATGCTCATTTAGCCTCGCTCTACTGTGTGGTGTCTTCCAGTGCTGTTCTGTTTGTTTGTTTGAGTAAAAACTGACATTTTTTATATAGTGAAGAGGTTGTCCAACGTGTCAGTTAAAGAATAAAATTAAAGCCCGTACTGTTGTCTAAGTGCTGGATGAACGATGATGTCCTGTTGAACAACGTGAGCTGTCATCAATTTCAGCCCTTTATTTGATGTACTACTAAGATAGGAGAAATGTTGCCAATTAGACTATGACTCCATCAGTTGTAAGATGCATCTGGGTTTCAGAAATATCAGAATATGTAAAAATGTGAATCTTAACACAGAGAAGGTGTGGGTCACCTGGCAATCTATAGAGTATTTAAGAGACTTGTTTTTAGGGACACCTGGGTGGCTGGCTCAGTCTTTAAGTGTCTGCCTTCAACTCAGGTCATGATCCCAGCATCCTGGGATCGAGCCCTGCGTCCGGCTCCCTGCTCAGTAGGAAGCTGCTTCTCCCTCTCCAGCTCCCCTGTGCTTGTGTTTCCTCTCTCGCTATCACTCTCCATCATACATAAATAAAATCTGTTTTTAAAAAAAGAGAGGGGGGCACCTGGGTGGCTCAGTTGGTTAAGCAACTGCCTTTGGCTCGGGTCATGATCCCAGAGTCCCGGGATAGAGTCCTACATCGGGCTCCCAGCTCTGTGGAGAGTCTGCTTCTCCCCCTGACCTTCTCCCCTCTCATTCTCTCTCTTACTTGTTCTCTCTCAAATAAATAAATCTTTTTTAAAAAGAGAGAGAGAGAGAGAAACTTGTTTTTATTTGTTAGGGAGCTTTGTGGCATCTTAATTCTAGGCATTACATATATTATAAATGGAGAATATACTTAACGTATCAGAGCTGGGAGGCATGGATTTCACATGCTTTTTTATAAAAATAATATTACTATCGCTGATGTATGATAATAGTAGAATTCTTTTAATACTCTGGCCCAGGTACCTTAGAAAATTTTGAGAAGACACATAACCCCTTCACAAGGATACTTTATTGTAATGAAAGTAAAAATTTATTACTACCCCAAAAGCACTGAAATTCCTTAAGCATTGATGATTTCTGTGCGTTCTGGTTTTAAACAAATTTTTAAAATTCAAAAACTTTGCTAAAAGAGAATTTATAAACTTTGCTTAGCCAATAAATGATCTCTGACAAATGATGGAATGATTAAAGATTAAATAAGTAAAGAAAGGGCAAAAGATCATATCTCAGGATGTCAGTCAAGCTTATCATCAGCCCCAAGTAATGTGCAATTAACTGAACATTTTTCAACCTTGCAAATTATCAGTAAGTATTCTTGGTTTAACTTGTGCCTCTGTAGTAACAGAGCATGAATCATTAGCTTAATTGAAAAAAATTATTGAAGGATACTCGGTGCTATATTTTGGTGATAAATTTCAGAACTTGCATCATTTGCTAGTCATAATACTGTGTCTACTAGCTGTTGGAGGAACTGACCCAAAGACAAACATAACAATCCAAAGTTTCTTATATCATTCACACCCAGCTTCAATAGAAGAATGAAGTCTCTGCCTTTGTCTGAAAGGTATTTTTAAACTGTTTAGATTCTCTTTTGTGTCTGTTAATATTCAGTCTCTGAGCAGAAAAATAAGCAAGCTATAAAGTGAAGGTATGAGAAAGTCTGTTTATTTTATAAGTGTTCTTTTATGTGATGCTAGCAAAATGTTTTTAATATAAACATGAAAACTGGGGTCGAATTCCTGTTCTTGTAAGAAATGTATTTTCCTAGCTGCCATTCATTTGAAATGGACATCATTTATGGGAGACTTAACTTGTTCGTGCTTCTGTGGAGTGTTCAATGATAACAAAGTGAAATTTGTCTGAAAATAGGAAGGACATGTTGACAACCGGGAAAGAAGTAAAGCTACCTGTTTTACCAACCCCTATCAAAATAAGAAAACAAGAGTAAAAATTGTGATGCTGAAGAGTTATTTAGCCTGCTTTCCCTCCAGAAGCAGATCCTGAAACATGGGCTTGCGTTCCGGGGAGCAGGAGTGGAGACCAGAGACAGTGAACTAGTGAAGGGAAGAGGGAGAGATAACAGAATGGTGGGTGCACACGTTGCGGACCAGCACTAACATGACTGCACTGCAGCCCCTTGAGTAACCCTCAGGGATGTCTCAGAATTGGCTGCCTAAAGGATCACAGGAAGACATATGTGTCCCCTGGCTTTCTCGGTCCCCTGGCTGATGATGGTCTCACTGGGTGTTAATGTCTCTGCGCTGTGCATTTGCACATGTCCGAGTGGAGATCAGGCTGCTACATCGGAAAGGCAGGAAGTAAGACAGACCTTGCCCAACTCCCCTTCACAGAACTGTGCACGTTAGTCATGGCATGAGTCAGAGACGAGGCCCGGAGGATGAGAGGCAATGCCCAGGCAGTGTCTGATGTAGAAGTATTGAGACGGCATATCCCTCGTGTCAGCTGACCATGTCCGTGGCATCGGGACACACAGAGTAAGGACCACAAACAGGAGAAAGTAGTGGATTTAAAAAAAAAAAAAAAAAAAAAAAAAAAAGTCTAGTCTAATTTGAAATAGTTGGAGGAGCCAGCCAAGAATTAGAATCAGAAGTGGGAAGAATTCATAAAATCATTCATTCAACACATGTTTATCCAGCCCAGTATTATGCTTCATGAGGAAGACGTAAATTAGTCATCCCAGCCGCCCGGGAGCTCAGCAGAGGACGCCGACAGGTCCCCGGCAGGTTCAGTGGAGTGTGTAAGTGGCATATTGGGGGAGATAAAAGCAGTTAGTTCCCATCAGGGGGTCCTCAGTCCAGTTTTGGACACGGGAGGGCAGGGAGTGTTTCTTGGATGAAGTGATCTGTTGGAATTTTTAAAGGGCAGGGACACAAGAGCTTCAGGAAGAGAGAATATTTAGAAGGCCTGGGTCGGGGAGGGGGCGCTGCGGTGCCGGGAGCACAGCTAGAGTTTGGCAGGGGGTGCTGGGCTTGGTGGGAGAGAGGCAGCTGGCTGGTGAAGAACTTTGCTCTATCATTATAAGGACTTCAAGATTTCTCTTGAACATACTAGAAGGCCAGGGAAGGTTTTTAAGCACCAGAGTAACATCAGCAGTTCTGTCATTTCTATTCTACATGCGGAGAATGACCAGGACTCAATTAAGACTGGAGGTGGGGAGATTGATCTGGAGGGTTTGCGTGGGGTGCTCTAAGCAAAGGATGATGGTGGCCTGGACCAGGGTGGTGACAACTGGGACTGGGACAGGAGTGAACACATGCTAAGGATATTCAGGAGGTGGGGCACACAGAACTGGCCAGTTAATTGTATATGGTGAGGTGAGAGAAGAGAGTGGTCAAGCCTGACAGGAACAGAATTAATACTGACTCTTCATTTCTGACATGAGGAACATGGAAGGAGCAGCAGATCCGGGGGAGGAGAGGGACGGTGAGTTCAGCTTGGACACGTTGAGTTGAGGGTGTTTGGAGACATGAATAGAGGTGTCGGGGAGACAGTTGGACTTACAGACCTGACACTGATGAAGGGCCTGGGAAGGTGGCATTAGAACGTGCAAAGGAGCCTGATGAGTGAGTGTGGTTGTTTGCAGTGAAGAGCAGTGGTCTGAGGCGAGAACCCCGAGGCAGCCCACCATGGAGTGACCGAATAGATGAGGATCCCCACTAGAGACCAGAGACGTCAGGAGAAGCCAAGAGAGTGTAGAGTCATGGAAGTCACAAGAAGCATGTTCAAGAAGAGGGAGCAGTAGCAGCGTCTGATTCTGCTGACAGGGCTTGAGAAGCACCTTTGGAGTTTCTCAGCAAGAACTGTCTCAGCTCAGGGGGAAGAAGCAGTGTCAGGGCTTAAAAACTGAGAGGGGGCAACTGCTTAGGCATCTGCCTTCGGCTCAGGTCATGAGATCAGGCCCCACATTGCGCTCCCTGCTTCTCCCTCTGCCTCTCCCCCTCCTCCTGCTCCTACCACCCCCGCTCAAGTAAAATCTTGAAAAAAAAAACAACGAAGTTCAAGTGAAGAAGGTGACATAATCTGAATTTTGAAGACGCTCGTCAGAAAGGTAAATCTGAAGACCGAAGGCCTTCAGAACTGAGAGAGACTTGAGCATTTTCAAAAGCTGAAGGAGTTCGGGCAGAGAAAGTGTAACAGTAACAGAAGGAGCTGGAAACCAGTATATCCAGGTCTCTGGCGTGAAGCACAAGAAGAGCCAAGCGCACAGACGGGAAGATGAGCCTTAGAGAGTAAGGACCCTTCGTCTGTTGTAGGAGAGAGTGAGGAAAGGCTCAGTGCAGTGAGGGTGATTGGATCGGTGTGGTGGCAGCAGGTTGAAAGCTTTCTCTTCTGATGCCTTTTGTTTTCCATTCAAAATAGGTACTAGTGACAGGGGTGGTGGCAGGACAAGAAGAACAGGAGACAGAGTGAGTTGCCAGTCCTTGTCCAAGTCAGCGAGGGTGAGGGGGGCCGGGCTGGCTCTGTCAGAAGAGCATGTGCCTCTTGATCTCAGGGTCATGAGTTCGAGTCCTGTATTGGTGGGTAGAGATTACTTAAATAAAACTTAAAAAATCAGCGAGGGTGATTGTGTAGATGGAGAATCTCCAGCCTGGAGAAGGCAGACAGTCGTCTGGTCAGGCTGTTCGTTGCCGTGAAAGGGCAAGAATTTAAAGCTGTTGACAGGGAAGTGGTTGAAATATGGTAATAGCATCTGAAGTCAGTTAGAAAGGAACCAAAGCTAGGACAAATGGAGCAAAACGTCATAGAAGGGGTCACAGGACTGGTCGTCTCTGAAAACTGGGTGACGGGCTCACTGAACCCATCAAGGATACGAAATGGCATCCAGAGAAGTAGGAGTGTCTGGTTTTATAGTTCCAGAGGCATGTCAGGCTGTGGCTTGGGGTTTGGGGAGCTAAAGTAGAATGAAGGTAGGCTTACTGAGGAAGACTGACACAACCAGGACGACAGCCGCGGCCAGTACCACATGGTGCAGCAGAGACGGACCTGCCAGAGATTTCCATTCCTTGGTGCCATTAGATATAGGAGCGGTGATGTCCCTGAATGAAGCCCCTTTTCATTTACCAGATAATTCTCGGGCTGCGAGCCCCCAGTAATGTAAACACGGGGCCGCGGGGAGTGCCTCCCGGGCATCAGTAAGTGACAGAGAATAGAGAGAGTACCGCTTTTTAGAAAAATCTCATTTTGTGTAGATAGTGATGTTGAGGACATCTGTCTTTGTTTTTTTCACAGTTTTAACTACAACCCATAGGAAAAATACAATTTGTATCTCCACCTAGCGCACAGCCCTTGTACACATGCCTGCGTGCAAGTGTCGTGTCAGTCCGTATAGATATGCAGTTGAAACCAAAGTTTCATGAAATAAGGTTTATCCTCATTAGATGTGATATACTCCATTTGCTTTGCTATTTTATCAAAAAAAAAAAAAAAAAAAAAAGGCTGTCCTGACCCACTACATTGATTCATAACCCACTAATAAATGACCACTTGGAATTTTTGAAGACTGGTTTATCTCAGCTTTTAAAGATTTATGTATTAGGTTTTCATATTTGTGGGTATAATGGTATCAGCTGTTGAACAGTAAGTTTTAGGTGCCCGTGAGCATGATTTTTGTTTGCAAGAAAAACAATGCCAAGGTTCACTTTAATTTCAGAACTTACTGTTCATTACAGTGATAGTTTATTAAAATAACATGTGTTCCTTCTTTAGACATTTAAACTCAGATTATAAATCTTGTTTTCAGTGTGCAAGTTTTATACATTTTAGCAATCATTTTTTAAGGGGCTTTTGAATAATGTTTGATTGTATTTATAAAATGATAATTAAATCTCTTTCAACATTTTAAAACTTCTTTTATAAATGTAATGTAATCTGTTTCCCTATAATTCAGTTGTCTGTTAAAATACTCATATAAATGGGGGTGCCTGGGTGGCTCAGCCATTAAGCATCTGCCTTCAGCTTAGGTCATGATCCCAGGGTCCTGAGGTCAAGTCCCACATCGGGCTCCATGCTCAGTGGGGAGCCTGCTTTTCCCTCTCCCTCTGTCCCTCCCCACTACTCATACTGTCTCTCATTCTCTCAAATAAATAAAATCTTTTTTTTTTTAAGATTTTATTTATTTATTTGACAGAGATCACAAGTAGGCAGAGAAGCAGGCAGAGAAAGAAGAGGAAGCAGACTCCTTGCTGAGCAGAGAGCCCAAAGAGGGGCTTGATCCCAGGACTCTGGGATCATGACCTGAGCCAAAGGCAGAGGCTTTAACCCACTGAGCCACCCAGGTGCCCCTCAAATAAATAAAATCTTAAAAAAAAAAAAAAAAAAAGACTAAAATAAAATTCTGATAAAAATGTAATAAATTTATAGAGGTGATGAACCTAAATTTTTACTTAGTTTGGAAGTAACAAGTCTTAATCAGTTATTTAACTATGCATTTCCTGTTGGAGACAAAAAGTATTGTTTACGTCGAAAATTTTCAGAAGTATGCTAATCAACTACTAGAACTAGTAAGTAAATTTTAGCAAGGTAGCAGGATGTGAGGCTAATATACAAAAATCAATTGAATTTTTAACCTACTAGCAGCAAACAATTAGAAAATGAATTTTTTTTTTTAAAAAATCTACTTACAGTAGCATAAAAGATCTTCATTACTTAGATATATATATATTTATCAAGACTCCTGCAAGTCTGGGAACTACAAAACATTCTTCAGAGACCTAAATAATGGAGAGATTTGCCACATTCATGGACTGAAGATTGAATGTTTGTTAAGGTGACAGATGAGATCATGAGCGCAATCTGTTTATTATTCTAATGGACCCAGGTCAATCAAATATTATAAGTACCAAAAAATAGCAAATATACTCAGATTCCTCAACACCATTATTAGTACCATAGTATTTATTCTCAAACATTTTCCTTCTTAATTCAGTTTTTCAAGGTTGTAAGACACACCAGAGCTATATAGTGCCATTTCAGGGACCCGTATCCCAAAGAAATGGACACATAGCTCATGACCAAGTGTTTCCTCAGCAAATTTCTTGTCTGCTCATTGCAGTTTGCATTGCTTAAGCCCCAAAGATTATATCTTGATTGTCATGTGCATTGCATTTAGGTCTTAAGATATGTCATTGATTTGGGGGCGCCTGGGTGGCTTAGTTGGTTAAGCAACTGCCTTTGGCTCAGGTCATGATCCTGGAGTCCCAGGATCGAGTCCCGCATTGGGCTCCCTGCTCAGCAGGGAATCTGCTTCACCCTCTGACCCTCCCCCCTCTCATGCTCTCTCTCTGTCTCTCTCTTTCAAATAAATAAAATCTTTTTTAAAAAAATATGTCATTGATTCCTAACTAGCTCTAAAGATCTTTGAACCAATGGTATTGTCATATTGACCAACAAACTGACTACATTGTCGTGTTCTTAGGATCATTCAAATTAAGAGTTGAGTAATATTCAGTTGAATTTTTAGTATATTTGATAGCATTTTCTGATTTTTCATGAACAACTTCCAAAATCAGTCTGTTAACTTTATACTTAATACTTAACCGTTACTACCATAGAATAGCAGGCAACTGGAGTGTGAATGCCAAGTAACATATTTAAAGTAGAGATATAAAGACAAACGTTCTGGTTTTGTCACACATTAGCTTTGTGACTTCAGGCAGGTCACAGGTTCTCAGCCTCAGTTTCATATCTGTGAAGTGGGAAATTCACACTACATAAAGTTAAGAATCCTAGTATGGGTTTTTTATTTATTTTTTTAAGTTTTTATTTAAATTCCCAATGTTAACATACAGTGTTATATTAGTTTCAGGTACACAGTGTGATTCAGCACTTCCCATCACCCAGTGCCCATCACAAGTGCCCTCTTTAATCACCTGTTTTCACCCATCTCCCCCCACCCACCACCCCTCTGGTAACCATCAGTTGTTCTCTATAGTTAAGAGTCTTTTTCTTCGTTTGCCTCTCTTTTTTTTTTCCCCTTTACTTGTTTATTTTGTTTCTAAAATTCCACATACGAGTGAAGTCGTATAGTATTTGTCTTCCTCTGACTTATTTGGTTAGCATGATACCCTCTAACTCCATCCGTGTCTTTGCAAATAACAAGATTGCGTTCTTTTTTATGGCTGAGTAAAACACGCGTGCTCGCTTCGGCAGCACATATACTAAAAATGGCTGAGTAAAACACACACACACACACACAGAGTTTTCTTTATCCACTCATCAGTTGATGGACACTTGGGCTGTTTCCACAGTTCAGCTATTGTAGATCATACTGCTATAAACATCTGGGTGCATGTATCCCTTTGAATTAGTATTTTTGTGTTCTTTGGATAAATACGGAGTAGTGCAATTGCTGGATAATAGAGTAGTAGTTCTATTTTTAAGGAACCATTTTTAGTTCTGTTTTTGAGGAGCCTCTATACTGTTTTCCAGAGTGGCTACACTAGTTTGCATTCCCACCAACATACACAAAGATAATTTCAAAATGGATTAAAGACCTAAATGTGAGACCTGAAACCGTAAAAATCCTAGAAGAGAACAGAGGCAATAACTTCTTTGACATTGGCCATAGCAGCTTCTTTCTAGATGCCTCCCAAGGCAAGGAAGACAAAAGCAAATATAAAGTATCTATTTTATCAAAATAAGAAGCTTCTGTAAGCAAGGGAAACAATCAGCAAAACTCACAGGCAATCTACAGAATGGGAGAAGATATTTGCAAATGACATATCCAATAAAGGCTTAGTGTCCAATATATATAAAGATCTTCTAAAACTCAACACTCAGAGAAGGTATGTTTTGTGACCTCCAAATGTTTTAAGATTTGTTGTGAGGATCACACTGCTTAAAAACTAGAACGCAGGGGCGCCTGGGTGGCTCAGTGGGTTAAAGCCTCTGCCTTCGGCTCAGGTCATGATCCCAGGGTCCTGGGATCGAGCCCCGCGTCGGGCTCTCTGCTCCGCAGGGAGCCTGCTTCCTCCCCTCTTTCTCTCTGCCTGCCTCTCTGCCTACTTGTGATCTCTCTCTCTGTCAAGTAAATGAAAATCTTAAAAAAAAAGACAACAACAACTAGAACTCATTCCACAAATGTAAGCTATGTGGTTCTGAAGCACCAACTACTATGCACCGTATTGACATTATAGCATTTGCCGTATTGATGTTGTAGCATTTGCTGTAATCCTCTGGATTGCACTACACGGCTACACTGTGTTCTTTCACCCACCTTCCCTGTTCCCACTCTTGACACCAGAAGATTCAAACTGTAGTTTCGGGTGAGGCCAAGTAGTTTAGGGAAGTGTTTTCCGAACTCTTGGATGTGGTCCACCATAAGAAATGGATTTTCCTCCGTGACCATACCCATTTGCACATTTCTCACAAACACAGAGCTGAAACAAAAGTGCTGAACAGTGCTCCTCTTTGCTCACGTGATACACTCCAGTATTTTTTTATTTGTTCTACAACCGAGAGACGAGGAGGGAGGGGAGAAGCCCTGGATTCTTGCTCCAGCTGTGCTCCTCTCCTGATCTGGGAGACGGAGCCACGGTAGCAGCGAGTGCTGTGATGAGTGTTTGTTGGTCCGTGCGTTGTGCTAAATGCTTATTTCAGCCCCGCACTGACCCTATTGCTCTAAATCCATATTCATGAGGCAAACAACTGATGAGTAATAGAAAGGGGCTGGGATGGGCAGGCATCTCAGAGTATATCTGTCGTTGGGAAGACTTCTTTAAATTACTCTGTAGACATCACACTGTTGAGGTTATCGAGAGTCCTTTGCGACCGTGACCAGTGGGTGTTATCGGTGTGTGATGGGTCCCTGAACGCTGAGGTCAGACCAGGGAACATGCCCGCCACAGCCACATTACTGCCCTGAATGACCAGTTACTACCCTAGACAGCTTCGGGTGGGGGGTCTAGATGGATATTTTGAGCCTGTCTGATGAAACTTGCCTGATTGTAATAATGGGCGCACTCATCAAAAGCCTGAGGAAAGTATAGGTGAGAACTAGGCTACAGGCAGGAAAAACTAGTACAAGTTTGAACTGGTCTGTGGCTGACAGGCCTCTCTCTGTTTCTTAATTCCAGTGATACTGATAACCAAGACAGCAGTTTTGCACACGGTTTTCATTTTGTGTTTTATTCTGTGTATCCACGCGTATATATGGGCCCTGCGTAAGAGAAGTCACTCGCTTGTTGGCAAAGTGACAAGCTGGTTCTTTTTCTCTCTTCTGCTGCGCAGATGCAGACAGAGTTAGCACAGATCTTTCTGTTCTTATAAGTGGTCTACTGTCTTGGTCAAGATTCTGACCTTTTTATATTTTATACAGCCTAAATTTGTAATTTTACTGGTCAGGTATGCCAAAGATTATCTTCCTAGCTAGATAATTAACTGAAAACTGTCCAAAATGAAACCAAATTGTATTATGTGGTGTCATACAATAATCTCATTGTTTATAATATATTTTAGCAAACTATACAATAATTGCATGCCTAATTTTTAAAATAACTCCTCACTTTTGTTTTGTTTGTAATGTAACTATCTTTGTCTGCCAAGCATCTGGATTCTCCAGATGTGTCTGCCTTTGGAGAAAGAAGTGACCATATAGGCTTATGTCCCTTGACAAACCCTGGACTGAAATACTATGTCCATTGATTTTATTATGCAAAAATGCCATGTATTTACTTACTTATTTATGTATTTATGATTTATTTTTTTGAGAGAGAGAGCATACATATGGGGAGGAGGGGGAGAGGGAGAGACAGTATCTCAAGCAGACTCCCCCTGAGCATGGAGTTCAGTGTGGGGCTCGATCTCGTGACCCTGAGATCATGACCTGAGCCAAAATCAGGAGTTGGACACTTAACCGACCAAACCACCCATGTGCCCCCTCAAAGATGCCTTTTAAAAATATATATATTTTTATAGGCACCTGGGTGGCTTAGTGGGTTAAGCCTCTGCCTTCGGGCTCAGGTCATGATCTCAGGGTCCTGGGATCAAGCCCTGCATCAGGCTCTCTTGTCAGTGGGGAGCCTGCTTTCCCCCCAACTCTGCCTGCCTCTCTGCCTACTTGTGATCTCTCTCTTTATCTCTCAAATAAATAAAATCTTTAAAAACACACACACACATAAAATCTTTAAAAACATATATGTAGAGGCACCTGGGTGGCTCTGTGGGTTAAGCCTCTGCCTTCAGCTCAGGTCATGATCTCAGGGTCCTGGGATCGAGCCCCGTATCGGGTTCTCTGCTCTGCGGGGAGCCTGCTTCTCCCTCTCTCTCTGCCTGCCTCTCTGCCTACTGATCTCTGTTGAATAAATAAATAAAATCTTAAAAAAAAAAATATATATATATATATACATATATATATAAAACACACATATATATGTGTTTTTAAACACATATTTTATATATGTGTGTTTTTAAAGATTTATTTCATGTGTGTATGTTTTTTAAGATTTTATTTATTTGAGAGAGAGAGTAAGTGTGAGTGTGGGAAGGGGCAGAGGGAGAGAATATCCAAGCGGACTCCCACTGAGCTCAGAGCCCGACATGAGGCTTGATCTCACAACCCATGAGATCAGGACCTGAGCAAAAACCAAGAGTCGGTTGTTTAACTGACTGAGCCACCCAGGCATCCCTAAAAAGTATTTTACTTTAAGTAAACATGAGTTGAGTGTGCTAGAGAAAACTTAAATAAATGCCATTTGTGTTTTCCTCTTTTAATTTCTTTGTTGCTTACTTAATGTTAAATCGCATCGATCGTTTCTTTGAGCAGACAACAGCAGTTACTGCGGTGGTCTAAGCCTTGGCGTCAGGATCTCTGCTCTCATTTCACATTCAGATCTGAGTTAAGTCCCTTCATAAAGAAGATCTGTCTCTTCCGAAGAGTCAGTTATAAGTGTAGCAGCTGTTGATGGATGCCCGCTCTGCAGGCGCCTGGGAGGGCTCGGGGACGACACTAGTACGATTTGAACTTCTCTTCGGCATTTTTTCCACCTGCTGTCTGTATAGGCCTTAGCAGCCTGAAGCGAATTATTGTCCACGTGGGAGCTTTGATACGCATCTTAAAGTGATGCCAGGTAGTGCCTCAAAACTGGGAATTAAACCAGAAAACCTTCCTTTCAAGTTGACGAAATTAGAGGGTACGGGGAACAGGAGGGATTAGGTGCTGTGATTAGGTGACTCAGTGTAAATAGTGGATTTGAGCTAGTTCATGAAATTTGCGTGATCCTTGTTCTATAAAATACAATACTGTTTTCAGAAAAGTGATTATAAATTGAACTCTATTTCTTAATGTCTTTTGAAAAACACCCTGTTGTTAAATCCATCCCTGCGAATCTTGACAAAACCAAGGCTCTTCCGCAATGCGGCTAATCAGTTATTGTGTTACATTGTCATTTTAAAAATGAGGAGTTTTGAATAGGAGACCTTTTTCTTCCTTCCTCTGTCCCTTCCTTCCTTCCTTCCTTCCTTTTAGAAAGAGAGAGAAAGGCAAGGGATAGGGAGAGGGAAAATCACAAGCAGGCTCTGTGCCCAGTGCAGAGCCCAATATAGGGCTCGATCTCATAACCCTGAGATCATGAGCTAAGCCGAAATCAGGAGTCAGACGCTTAACCACCTGAGCCACCCACACCCTCCCGGCGTTTCGAACTTGTTCTTGAAGCACTCAAACTGCATTGAAGAAAGCAAGGAAAATCAGAAGGGACCTTTCAGTTTATGAGCACTTTCTGATTTGCCAGTGGTGCTAGAGGTAATTTTAGAACCATAGACCTGGCTTTCACTACAAACTAGCCATTCTTTTCTTAACTGCACACTTCTGAACCCTCAAACAACAGGAATTATGAGTACCTACTCCCCCCATGCAGTTGAAAATCAGCGTTAACTTCAGACTCCCCCAAAACTTAACTAGTAAGAGCCTACCGTTGGCCATACCAATAACATAAACAGCACATAATTGTTCTGTTATATATGTATTGTATAGTCTATTCTTACAACAAAGTCAGCTAGAAAAAATATTAAGAAAATCATAAGGAATAGAAAATACATTCACAGTTGTGTACTGTATTTATCAAAAAGAAAAAATCTGTGTATATGTGGACCCATGCAGTTCAAACTTATTTAAGGATCAGCTTGTATTTTTTTTTTTTTTTTAAAGATTTTATTTATTTATTTGACAGATCGCAAGTAGGCAGAGAGGCAGGCAGAGAGAGAGAGGAGGAAGCAGGCTCTCCGCAGAGCAGAGAGCCCGATGCGGGGCTTGATCCCAGGACCCTGGGATCATGACCTGAGCTGAAGGCAGAGGCTTAACCCACTGAGCCACCCAGGCACCCCCAGCTTGTATTTTTTAAAACAAATTTGTTCTCAAGAGAAGGAGTGTGTATGGACTAAAAATACAGTGCTTTGTAACACTGCTTTATTCATTTTTAGTCACCATACTTATTTATTTTGTTTTTCAAAATACATTAAAGGAATAGTTGAGATTTTTAAAAAATATGTAACAGAAACATGTTTGGATTCAAAGGACCGAGCAACACTGTTCTATAAAAGGCCTCTGATTCTGTCGTCTTGTGTTGTTGCCCTCAAAAGTTCTATAACAAGTTCAGGTCTTAGAAAAAAAGTAGTTGGGGGTGCCTGGGTAGCTCAGTTGTTGAGTATCTGCCTTCTGCTCGGGTCATGATCCCGGGGTCCTGGGATCGAGCTCTCTGCTCGTCGGAAAGCCTGCTTCTCCCTCTCCCCCTGCTTGTGTTCCCTCTCTTGCTGTCTCTCTCTGTGTGTCAAATAAATAAATAAAAATCTAAAAAAATTTTCAAAAAAAAAAGGAAGAGGAGAAGAGAAAAAGAAGTAGTGGGGATACAGGAAGAGTTCTTAGAGATTTATTTTAAACTTTAAAAAAACTGAAATTTAGAAAGTCTCAAGTTTGGGGGCTTGTGAATAAATCTTGTGGCTGAGCAACAGGAAGACAAAAACTCAGTTTCTGTGTCAGACCCGTCAGAGCTGATGAAGAACACAGGAGAGTCTGAAATGTGGCCTGAACAAAAGAGAATTTTTCTGTTGTTCAGAGGTTCTATGTATCGATGGTGAAATTTTGCCTTAACTCATTTGGTTGCTGGTTAATTTATTTAATAACAAGAAAGGAGTTTTAATGTTGTTATTATAGTGCACACGTTTCATTCTTAAAACATTTTACTTCAAAGTAGAGCTTTTCAATGCACTGTGAAGAACATGAAAACCAAGAGCATTAAGTCACCTGGGGAGATCTGAGTCAGCAAGTAACAAATGGATGTCATCATAAGCAAATGTGACACAGTGAGAGCACAGCAGAAGCTCTGGAAGTGCACGGAGGAGTCCACCAGCCCGCTAGCACAAGAGGGGTGGAAGGATCTAGTAAGATTAAAGCAAAAACAGCGAACCTGCGTGGCTCTCCGAGGGTCAAAGAAAACATTTCTTCCTCTGAGCAACAGACAGCAAAACTGATTTGGTTTCATGCTTTCGTTGATCACCTCGGGAAAGGGAGTTTGCTTTCCGAAAGTGGATTGCGGGTTCTGATCTAGTATCCAAAGACAGTAGAATCAAACACTCAGATATAGGTTATGCTCACTGGATTAAGGACCAGTGAGCATCGGGGCCTTTGAGCAGTAGCAAAGCAACTCGTAGCTCGTGGCTGACTCAGAAGTATCCTTAAATGCTGCTTACGCCATTCACTTTGGCTGTGGCTCACTGTCGGGTTCGGGCCCAGACTCCTCTCTCTCTACAAATCATCAGTTCAGTTCTGCCAGTTCATAAAAGGTCTGGAGCATGGGTACTCCCCACACAGTTTCTTTGTTTCTAGAATTCTTAGTCTCTCTGGAGAAGCAGACATAGACTAGACTAGGATGTGAAGCATGAGACACAGCGTTTCATTCCAGAAAACCTAGGACATGTTTGACGGGTTGTTTGCAGTTAACATCATTTCCGTACAGTTTACTGTGGTTAATTAATGGGAATTTTATGAAGATGCCAGATACCATTCTTGTCCTAAAAATGGATTAGCACAGAACACAATTTAAAGCTTTTGTGACCTGATTAATTTCAATATTTATTACACATTCAGAAATAAAACAATCCAAGAATGATTTAATTGGAGAATTCAGACACTGAGTAATAAACATGAGGTACTAATTAACAAGAAAGCGGATGAAAGCGGGGTAGTTGCTCTGAAGATCTGTCTTCTGTTGCTTGTCTATTAATTAGAGTGGGAGAAAGATGAGCCCCAGGAACCGCAGACACTAATGGGATGCCCGCTCCGCACTGCGCCGCGTGGGTCTCCCCATCCCCAGCATCTCGGGAATGTGGTGCCTGGGCCCCCAGCCGAGAAGTACAAGACTTGCTTCCCACCCTCGGGGAGTTTACCATCAGGCTGGTTAGGCTACCCACAGAGAAAATGGCAGAACGCAACCAGAATGCTCTTCCTATAAAAGGCTTTTTCTGCATGAAAAATCACTTTTTTTTTTTTTAAGATTTTATTTATTTATTTGACAGAGAGAGATCACAAGTAGACAGAGAGGCAGGCAGAGAGAGGGAGGGAAGCAGGCTCCCTGCCAAGCAGAGAGCCCGATGCAGGACTCGATCCCAGGACCCTGAGATCATGACCTGAGCCGAAGGCAGCGGCTTAACCCACTGAGCCACCCAGGCGCCCCGAAAAATCACTTTTGATAGATGTGTTAATTAGCTTGACAGTGATACTCATTTCACAGTGTGTACGTGTATCCAGATACCACGTTGTACACACTACATGTGCTCGATCCTAATACTTGTCAGGTTTACCTCGGTGAAGCTGGGTGGAGGAAAGCTCCATTTTTAAGTGGTTATAATAAAAGGAAAAACTCAGTTGACAGTAAGATGGCTTACAGGGACAAAATTGCTGAGGTTTTAAATTGTATTTTTCCAGGCAAAGTTGGCCAAAGTAGAAAAAAATGCTGCATGCATTTTCCTCATTGCTAATTTTTCTTAAGTATTGAATTTATTGCTCATTCCATTTTAGTCTCTGAATTGTGAGAACATTTTAAAAAATTATTAGAAACGGATATGCAGTATCCACAGAAATGCAAATCTTTGCTTTTTTTTTTATAATTTTTTTTTTTTAATTTTTATTTATTTGTCAGAGAGAGAGAGGGAGAGTGAGCGAGCACAGGCAGACAGAATGGCAGGCAGAGGCAGAGGGAGAAGCAGGCTCCCCGCCGAGCAAGGAGCCCGATGCGGGACTCGATCCCAGGACGCTGGGATCATGACCCGAGCCAAAGGCAGCTGCTCAACCAACTGAGCCACCCAGGCGTCCCAAATCTTTGCATTTTTAAAAAAGGATGTAAGAGTTTCACTTTCTTCTCACCACTTTGGCTTCCATCAGACCCTGCAGGCTTAGATCCCAGGGATGGATGGGGTGAGGATTCAAAAAAAAAAAAAGGACATGGGGAGTTAGGAGAAGGCAGTTAGGGGAAATTGGAAGGGGAGGTGAACAATGAGAGACTATGGACTCTGAAAAACAATCTGAAGGGTTTGAAGAGGTGGGGGGGTGGGAGGTTGGGGGAACCAGGTGGTGGGTATTAGAGAGGTCACAGACTGCATGGAGCACTGGGTGTGATACAAAAACAATAAATACTGTTATGCCGGAAAAAAAAAAATTTAAAAAGAAGTAGATTTTCTCTAATTTGCATAAGAGATCTTGGAAACTTTGATTATGGCCATTAACTCCGTTCACTGGCCTTTGCATTCCCACCATTGTTTGGGATTAAAAATAAAATCTAGGGGCGCCTGGGTGGCTCAGTGGGTTAAAGCCTCTCCCTTTGGCTCAGGTCATGGTCCCAGGGTCCTGGGATCGAGCCCCACATTAGGCTCTCTGCTTGGCAGGGAGCCTGCTTCCTCCTCTCTCCCTGCCTGCCTCTCTGCCTACTTGTGATCTTTGTCTGTCAAATAAATAAATAAAATCTTAAAAAAAAAAATCTAAAGTGTGTTTTGAGTATGAAAAAGCTTTAGGATTGTAGGATAGCTGGATTGTTCATGGCTGGTGAATCTGGGGCCAGAAGCGGAGCTTCTTCTGGCCTTTCTTCCTAGGTAAACAGTGCCTCTGTTTGCATTAAGCATGGTTCGAGACCCGCACATTGTCTTTATCTTGATATTCAGAAAAATCAGGGGCATCTGGGTGGCTCAGTCAGTTAAGCGTCTGCCTTCCGCTTAGGTCCTCAGGTTGTGATCCCAGGACCCTGGGATTGAGCCCTGCGTCGAGCTCCCTGCTCAGTGGGTAGCCTGCTTCCTCCCTTTGCCTCTGCCCCTCCCCACAATTTGTGCGCACTCTCTCTCAAATAAATAAATAAAATTAAAAATAATAATCACTACTTACAGTGGAGAGAGATGGCCTTCACTTATCTGAGCCCTTTATGAGGATTTTTGAGGGACCTAATTTGACGTTTTGTTCTGGTTGCTTTATTTTTCTCTGACAGCCTCGGTTTCATTTGCTAGTATCATATGTTTCTTTATTTAAATTTTTTTGCGAGCTTCAGTGAGGCAAGTGTCATTCTTATAGATATCCTGGTTAGCTCTGAGACTTGAGTTTTGTTTGTTTGTTGTAAGATTGATTGATTTATTTATTTAGAGAGAGCGTAAGTAGGAGGGACAGAGGGAGCCAGAGAGAGAATCTCAAGCAGATGCCACCCTGAGCACAAAGCCAACACGGGGCTCAATCCCACCACCATGACGTCATGACCTGAGCCTGAACCAGGAGCCAGATGCTTAACTGACTGTGCCACCCAGGCGCCTAGACTTGAGTTTTTTATGGTTAAGAAGTTTTAGACATCTGTTCATTCATTCAAGTTTCTTTAAAACAGTGAATATGTAAAGTCTCATTTTGAGATTGCTCTTAATTGCAGTATGTAATGAAAGGTTCTGATACGGTCATTTTTTTCAGTTAAGGAAATAATCATATAAATCCCCTACTCATCTTGAATAATAAATTATTAAAAGTCAACACAATGAGTTATTGCTTTATTAAGTCAGATCAGACTTATTGAACTTTGGCTTTATTGATCAATGTATTTGGTTTATAGCATTGTGTGAACTTTGAACCAGAAGTAAAAGAAAGTAATTGAGCTTAAGGTTCAAAAGCAGATAGATAATTTTAAAGAACACAATATATAATAAAATCTGAAAATATTTTAAATTTGTACATAAAATGCTATAGTTTGTTTTTGCTTATGAAAATAAGTAAAATCCTGAAATATACTGCCTTTGACCACTAATCTCAGATTACTAGGGATTTTTATGCTAAAATAACTAAATTTCAAAGACATGGTCCAATAAGATGTTCTAGATGTTTTACTAAATTTCCTTTGTGAGTTCCCTCTTTCCTTCTTTATATGTGTGAGGGGTTGGTGTTGGCGGGTGGAGTATACGTGTGTGTCTCTCTCTCTCTTTCTTCATGTATTAATAATCCGTTCCTTCTTACTGCTGAGAAGTAGTCCATGGTATGGACCATGGTTGTACCATAGCTTGTTTAATTATTTACCTGTTGAAGGACATCTGGTTTGTTTCCATTTTAGGACTCTCACTCAAAAAACCTGCTGTAAACATCTGTTACACAGGTTTTCATGTAAACTTATTTTTTTGTTTCTCTGGGATAAATGACCAAGAGTATAATTGCTAGGTTTAGGGTTAAATATATGTTTAATTTCTTACGAAGATGCCAACCTGTTTTCCAGAATGGCTGTATTATTTTCTGTTACCACCAACATGTATTTAAGACGATATTTCTTCACATTCTTGCCAGCATTGGTTTTGTTACTGTTTTTGTTTTAGCTGTTCTGATAGGCGGATAGCAGTATCCCACTATGGTCTTAATTTGTGTTTCCCCAGTAGCTGTTGATCATCCTTTCATGTGCTTACTTGCCATCCGCATATTCCCTTCAGTGAAATGCACCCCATGTCTTGTTTGTTTTTATATGGCTGAGTTACGAGAGTTGTTTATATACTTTTTTATTTTTGTAAAGTTTTTAAAATTTATTTGAGGAATTTCTACACCTAATGTGGGGCTCAGATTCACTCAAGATCAGGAGTCGCATGCACGGGGCGCCTGGGTGGCTCAGTGGGTTAAAGCCTCTGCCTTCAGCTCAGGTCATGATTCCGGGGTCCTGGCATCGAGCCCTGCCTCTGGCTTTCTGTTCAGCGGGGAGCCTGCTTCCCACCCCACCCCACCCCCGCTTCTCTGCCTACTTGTGATCTGTCGAATAAATAAATAAAATCTTTTAAAAAAAAAGAGTTACATCTCTTCCAACTGAGACCGCCAGGTGCCCACCTTTATGTATTTTAAATACAGGTCCTCAGTAGCTTGTCTTTTTGTCCTTTGTTGGTTTTCACAAAGCAAAAGTTTTTAATTTTGATGCTGTCCAGTTTATCATTTTTTTCTTTTTCTTTTATGAATCGTGCTTTTGGTGTCATAAGAACTCTTCAGTAAGCCCTAGGTATCAGAGACATTCCATTAGTTTTATACTTTTACATGTAATATATGATTCATGAGCTAACCTTTGTTTAAGATGGAAAGTTTAGTTCAAGATTTAGTTTTTTGCCTATGAATATCCAATTGCTCCCAAACTGCTGGTTACAAAGGCTCTTCCCCACCGAATTGCTTTGGCATTTTTTTTTAAATATTTATTTATTTATTTGACAGACAGAGATCACAAGGAGGCAGAGAGGCAGGCAGAGAGAGAGGAGGAAGCAGGCTCCCTGCTGAGCAGAGAGCCCGATTCGGGGCTTGATCCCAGGACCCTGGGATCATGACCTGAGCCGAAGGCAGAGGCTTTAACCCACTGAGCCACCCAGGTGCCCCTGCTTTGGCATTTTTGTCAAAATCAGTTGGCTGGACTTGTGCGGTGCTGTTTCCGGATCCTCTGTCCTGTTCCACAGATCTGTGTGTCCACCCTTGTAAATACTACACAGTCTTGATTGCTGGAACTATGAAGCAAGCCTTGAAGTTGGGCAGAATGATTCTTCTCCAACTTCATTCTTTTTCAGAGTTGTTTCAGCTCTCCCAGTCTTTCTGTATAAATTTTAGAATAATCTTGCCTATATCCGTAAAAGTACTTACGAAGATTTTGTTAGGAGCTGTGTTAAATCTATATGTCAGCTTGGAGAGAATTAATATTTTTCTCAAAAGTCTTCCAATCCATGAACTTAAAAAGTGTGTGATTCAGTGCATTAAGGACATTCACATTTTTGTGCGACCATCACCACCATCCGTCTTCAGAACTTTTTTCATGGCCCCATAACTAAACTCTGTATCTATTAAACAATAGCTCCCATTCCTTTCTCAGCTCACAAGTCTAATTGCCGTCTTTATGAATTTGATGATTAAGTCCTTCATAGAGGAGTAGCATCATACATTATTTGTCCTTTTGGGTTCATTCATGCCTTCAGGGTTCATTCATGTTGTAGCGTTAGAACTTCATTTCTTTTTAAGGTTGAATGATATCCATTGTACAGGGAGACCATATTTTGTTTACCCATTCAACCATTCATGGACACCTGGGTTGTTTCCACCTTGTGGCTGTTTAAATAATGCTGCAATGAACATGGGTAGCCTCCAGATATCTCTTTGAAACCCTGCTTTCTATTTTTTGGGGTCTATGTCCAGAAATGGAGTTCTGGATTATATAATAATTCTAACTTTTTTGAGAAACGACTGATACTGTTTTTCCCAGAGGGCGCACTTTTACATCCCCAACAGCAGTGGTGCAAGCATTCCAGTTTCTCCACATCCTTGCCGACACTTGCTGTTTTCTGGGTTTTTGACAATGACCATCTTAATGCGTGGGACATGGTATTTTATTGTGGTTTCAATTTGCATTTCCCTAATGACGCGTGATGTTGAGCATCTTTTCGTATGATCATTGGCCACGTGTATGTCATCTTTGGAGAAATGTCTATTCATGTCTTTTGCCTGGTTTTGAATCAACTTATTTGGGTTCTTTTGTTGTTGAGTTTTAGGAGTTCTTTATATCTGGGATATTGGTCCCTTACAAGGTGTGTGACTTACAGTTCATTTGATTGTTGTATGTTGATCTTTTATCCTGTGATTTTGCTGGGCTCATTTACAGTTCTAGGAGGATTGTTTTATAGCACCCTTGAGATTCTCTACAGACACTGTTATGTCGTATGCAAATAGGGACAGTTTTATTTCCTCTTTTCCTATCCACATGCATTTCAGTTCCTGTTTTCAATTCTGTTCCTATTGCATTAGCTAGGACTTCCAGCACTATTTTGAGTAAAACTGGTGATGGTACGAGTTCTTGCCTTCTCTTTCTTTCTTTCTTTTAAAGAATTTATTTATTTATTTGACAGAGAGAGATAATAAGTAGGCAGAAAGGCAGGCAGAGAGAGGGGGAAGCAGGCTTCCCGCTGAGCAAAGAGCCTGATGCGGGGCTTGATCCCAGGACCCTGAGATCATGACCTGAGCCAAAGGCAGAGGCTTAACCCACTGAGCCACCCAGGCGCACCACCTTATTTCTAACCTTAGGGGGAAAGCGTTCATTCTTTATCAAGTTAAGGAAATCCCTGTGCAGTCCTAGTTTTCTGGGAGTTTTTATCATGCCTGGTTGGGTGTTGAACCCTTGAGGTGTATTTTCGCATCAATTGATGTGAGTATGTAGATGTTTTCTCTAAACTGTTAAAATGGGAGGTATATTGATTGGCTTTCAAATACTGACTCAGCCTTGCATCCTGGGAGTACGTGCAGCCGCTGGATCTGTGTTTGCCAACACCTTGTCAAGGATTTCTGCATCTATATTCCTAACGGGCACTGCTTTGCAGTTTTCTTTTGCTCTGATTTAGGTTCCTTCTCTTTATTTTCTGAAAGATTTTGTGTAGAATTGGTGCTCATTCTTATTTAAATGTTTGGTAGAATTCTCCAGTGAAACCATTGGGGCCTAGAGATTTCTTTTTCAAAATTAATTACAAACTCAATTTCTTCACTAGCTTTAGAGCTATTTACATTATCTTTCATATTGCATGAGTTGTGGCAGTTTGTTTTTTTGAGATTATTGGCAGAAAGTTTCCTTTCTTGCTAGGCTGCCACTTTCCTGGACCTCTGGTTAAAGGGAGGTTTTTCTTACTACTTTTTGTTTGTTTGTTTTGTCTCAGTGCACTGGCTTTTCGGGGTTGCCGGCTTTCCAGTATCCCCTCTGGAAAACCTGAGGCAAAAGGAAAGCCCAGGATGCTCGCCACCTTATCGTGCCTCAGATCTCAGCGTCCCCACTGGGCTGCCTCTTCTTTCGTTTCACTGTCTTCTTACGTTTGTTGTATAATGTGCAGGGTTTTCTGTCCTATGGGACAGGAGGGAGAAGTAGGCAGAGATTATCTTCTGGAAGTGGAAGCTCTCCTGTCTTAATTTAAAAGAAAAAAAAAGTCCCAGAACTATTTTTTGCTAGTTAGGAATGTGTAAACTATCACTGTTATTTTAGCTGTGCGTTTCCAGCTGTACTGGGAAGAATATTAAACACACCGCTGCTAGTTAATGTAGCAGACGAGTAATTGAGAAAATCTGAAGTTAATTTACTACCTGGTAAAATCAGACCTGATAAAATCTCATCCAAGTTTTGTAAAAGGCTTATTTGTATCACTAATGTTAACTTGCCGTTATGAACTTTCAGAGAGATTATAGCAACCAGTTTTAGGTTTAAAAATCCAGAAAAGAAAACTTTCAAAAGCATAAAACTGAACAGTAACAAAGCACTTACAGAGACGATACCACTGACCCTTACTCCTCACGTGTTTTGTTTGTTTGTTTTCTTTTTTTTAAAAGATTTTATTTATTTATTTGACAGAGATCACAAGTAGACAGAGAGGCAGGCAGAGGGAGAGGGAGAAGCAGGCTCCCCGCTGAGCAGAGAGCCCGATGCGGGGCTCAATCCTAGGACCCTGGGATCATGACCTGAGCCGAAGGCAGAGGCTTAACCCACTGAGCCACCCAGGCGCCCCTCCTCACGTTTTGACGGTCTGTAAACTGATTCTTAAGGAATTATCAATGTCTCTTTTTCTCTCATCTATGTTAATATATTGGGTTTTTTAGTCTTCACTGAGTCACTTTATCAAGTTACAAATAAAATTAAATGGAAGTCTGCTGACTTCTAACACAAAACTAGTGGATCAAAACATTATTCTATCAGATATAAGAAGACAAGCGGGGTTATCTTGTAGGTTCTTATTTGCACCATTCAGGCACCCCTGAGGTCCACCCTCTCCACTCTGAAGCTTTAATGGGAGCAGAAATGAAAAATGGCCACATGAAGATGGTAACATAGGAATTCCCCGCTGTAGCCTTGGTTTTTGGTTTGGGGGTTGGATTTCTTTAGGGGGGGAGGTTGCCAATTCTCTGTCCTAGAGCACTATTTTTAAAGCCAATTGCAAGAAATTGTTAACATATCCTTAGATTCACGCACTGGTGTGTTTTAAAGATCTCCTCTTTGTCTGACTGCATGATGGGGTATTTCTGTTCTCTTATCTCTGGGCGCCACAGTGTATGCTGAGCATCAGAGTTCCCTAAAACCTCACACAGGATTCTAAGATGCCATCAAGATGGAGAGCCAGCGCAGTAGAATTTAGCTCACTGTCTGTAATACCTGGTTTCTTTGGAAGACTGGCAGCGCTTTCTTCTGCCTCTGGGGCCATTCATTCACACGGAAGTTTAGATGAGCCCCCAGGGGCGACTTCGCATGGAGGCAGGTCCCGGCCTGGGACCAGCACTGCCGTGGGGGGACCCTGCCCCATGTGCAGCCCCAGTCAGCTGACTCAGAAGCTCCCTCCCGTTTCCAGGAGCTCTGCAGGCAGGTGTTCCCCACACCCAGCTCTGGCCCCCAGCTTCACACGATAAAGGCCGCGCAGACATGAGCACTCTCTTTAAACAGAGGCTTCGTGACCGAAGTGGGCATTCTCGGTGCTGAGAAGAGCGGCACTGCCTTTACTGAGATCAGCGGTGGCAGTCGTGCTGCTGCTCTGAGCACCCATCCTGGGCTGGATGCTTCGTATTTATTTATTCACCAGCACTTGAGCTCTGGGTGGCTTCTTTTGGTTTAAGAATTTTTTTTTTACCAGAAACATGATTGGGTGATACGCTTGTGATTATTAAACATATGATGTGGAAAGTGAAAATCCCACAACGCATCCCAGCGCAAGGGAGCTTGCTCACACACGCCCACATGCCTGGCTCTGCGGAGGTAAGCGCTGCTGAAGTTTGGTGGGAAGGCCTCGGGTTCTTTCTGTGCATATGTTTTTTAATTCTAATTTTTAATTATATCATTTGTTTAACATACAATTTATATATACAAATTAAATCATTCTAAAAATATCCTGTGGCTTGTTTTTTACATTAACATTAGGTTATCTTGAAAAATCTTTATTATTGTATAATAGACTTCTTCATTCTTTTTAAAAATAAACTTTTTGGGCGCCTGGGGGGCGCAGTGGGTTGGGCCTCTGCCTTCGGCTCAGGTCATGATCTCAGGGTCCTGGGATCGAGCCCCACATCAGTCCTCTGCTCAGCGGGGAGCCTGCTTCCCCCTCCCTCTCTCTGCCTGTCTCTATGTCTACTTGTGATCTCTGTCAAATAAATAAATAAAATCTTTGAAAAAAAATAAAAAACTTTTTTAGAAGAGTTGTAGCTTTACAGAAAAATTGCAAAGATAATGTAGAGCCTTCTCCCATACCCAGTTTCCCCTCTTGTCAGTATCTTATATTTTTCTCATTCTTCTTTTTTTAAATAGACTTTTTTGGAGCAGTTTTTGGTATACAGAAAAATTGAGCAGAAAGTACAAAGAATTTCCATCTGCCCTCCAACTCCCACCTCCCATTTGCCATATTATTAACATCTTGCATTATAGGATACTTTGGATACAATTGATAAGCCAGTAATTGATCCATTATGATCAACCGAAGTCCACAGTTTACATTAGGGTTTACTCTTTGTGTTGTACGTTGTATGAGTTTTGACAAACATATAGTGACATGTGTCCTATAGAGTGGTCTCGTTGCCCTAAATACCCTGTGTTCCGTTCATTCATCCCCCTTCCCTGCCATAAACCCCGGCAACCACTCCTCTGTTTATCCTGCCTCCGCAGTTTTGCCCTTTCCAGAATGTCATAGACTTGGAACCCTATGGTAGCACATAGCTTTGTCAGATTGGCTTCTTAGACTGAGTCACATGCATTTTAAGGTCCTCCATGTCTTTTCACGGCCTGAAAATTCATTTCTTTTCATCACTGAATGATAGTACTACTGTTTGTTTATTCGTTCACCCATTGCAGAACATTTCTCTTGCTTCTATATTTTGGCAGTTACAAGTAAAGCTGCTTTAAACATCTGCTTGCAGGTTTTTGTGTGGACATAAGTTTTCAGCTCCTTGGGGCTCCAGGCAGGCTCAGGTGATAGACCATGGGACTCTTGATCTTGGCATTGTAAGTTTGAGCCCCACATTGGGTGCAGAAATTATTTAAAAAAAAAAAATCTTTAAAAAAAAAAAACTGAAGGGGTGCCTGGGTGGCTCAGTGGGTTAAGCCTCTGCCTTCGGCTCAGGTCATGATCCCAGAGTCCTGGGATCGAGCCCCGCATCGGGCTTTCTGCTCGGCAGAGAGCCTGCTTCCCTTCCTCTCTCTCTGCCTGCCTCTCTGCCTACTTGTGATCTCTGTCTGTCAAATAAATAAATAAAAAATCTTAAAAAAACCCCCCAAAACTGAAGAAAAAAAAGTTTTCAGCTCCTTTGGGGAAATACTGAGAAGCATATTTATTGGACCATATGGTATAAGTGATTACCTGTACTTTCTTAAAGGCTATATACAGTGATATGTATTATTGGTAATCATTACCCTCATTGATGGACATTTAAGTTTTACGTATTTTGCTACTACAAATAATGCCACAACGTACTCTTAAATATGCATCTTTTTGCACACTTACTAATATTTCTGCAGGACATAGTCCTAAAAGAATTGCTCTAAGACCATGTGAGTTTGCCTGGCAAAAGACAAGTCATAGACCACAGCCTCCTAACCTCAGCTGCACATGGTGTTACCGTGTCTTCCTGAGGCTCAAGAGCAGGATTTCAGCTCTAACCTGAGGACTTGGAGGTCGGATTAATGATGGTAACTGAATCCATGCACGTGGGTGAAGTTTCCTAGGAAGAAAGTGTAGCGGGGAAGAGGGGATGACCTAGAACAGAACACTGTCTATCTCCCAGCGTCTGAAGGTCTGGTGAAGAACTGGCCTGGTGGAAAGAGAAGACCTGGAGCGAGTGTTGTCAGAAAGGCTGGAGTGGATTTCAGGGAAGAGGACGTGCTCCTCTGAGTTTACACTCTGCTGAGGGAGATGAAAGCTGAAATGTGTTCATTATATTCAAGAGCAGTGAGACCTTTGACCTTAGTGAGCAGAGTGGACTTGACGGAGCAAGACACACATGGCAATAGATTGTTCGGTGAGTGGGAGGCGAGGAAGTGGCCATTAAGTAAATATCCTTTAAAGAAGGAGAGAAAAGTGGAATGAACTAGCTGGAGGGTAAACAGAGACTACAGAGTTTTGTTTGTTTCTGTCCGAAGGCAATCTTAAGCTTTTGTGAAAGGGAGTAGAAAGGAAATAGTGAAAAAAAAAAAAAAAATGGATTGCAGGAGATGTTGTAATTTACAGCGATTGTATGCAGATCGGGTTGAGGCCAAGAATGGGGAAGAGGACACATTTCCAGATCGAGACCTTTGGCAAAGAAAAGTGAATTTGTATTTGCTCTAAAGGCACTGGGACAGGGCCCTGCAGGAAGAGGTGCATGTTTGCTGTAGGAAGCTGCTGGTTACTTGCTTAGTGCTCAAGGCGGGGAGGGGGGCTGTGCAGGGAGTATGAGATTATAAATCCCCATGAATTTCTACTCATAAAACTACTTCTGCAGCGTTTCTCCAGTGCTTATCATTCAGCTGGATGTTAACTATCGGTGAGATGTACAGGCAGTCATGAGACCCTTTAAGAATGTAGTGACCTGCACGTATTCGATCCTTATCGGAGCTATGCAGGCTGGAGGTCAGCCTTCGGGGCTAAAGGGGAACATTTTTCTGCTGCTGTCGCTCAGCAGACATACTTTAAAATTCCAATTTAAAAAATTCAAAGGCTTTAGATTTAGAAGATATTGTACAGTTTTGCCAGTGTTCTTGCTCCTTGACTGCTCTCAGTGACCTTTACCAGTTTTCTATTTGTATGAGGCTCTAAGTGTACTCGAGCCTACCTTTTTTCTGCTGTATTTATACCCAGGTGATGGAGTTAGTTGTTTGTGTTGCAGTATATGGACATAAAAATTCCCAGAGCTGACATCAGGAACCAGGCCATTGCCCTTTTCCTTTGTCACTTATCCTAATAAGGGGTGTGGAAACCTAGCAAACGCAAAGTATTTCATTGTGTTAAAGTATGTGGGTTTCCTGCTTCAGCTGGACCAAGTAATTTGTTGAACACACAAATTTTGAAGTCGGTACATTCAACCCGAGCACCAAGACCACTTCCGGTACTTACAACAGTGAACATTTAATGCAGGGAATGGGTGATAACAGAGAGTGGTGCTGCTGAGAGCTGGGCAAGGCACAGAGTGACCCAGAGATGAGCGACAGCTGGAAGCCACTGCCTCTTCTGGGCCACCCCTGCGCCACCCCAGGGCTACCACTAGAAGCTGGAACCTTAACCACTTCAAGTGTAGCTGGAGCTGCTGCCGAAAAGCAGAGCCAAGGGGCGCCTGGGTGGCTCAGTGGGTTAAGCCGCTGCCTTCGGCTCAGGTCAGGATCCCATGGTCCTGGGATCGAGTCCCGCATCGGGCTCTCTGCTCAGCAGGGAGCCTGCTTCCCTTCCTCTCTCTCTGCCTGCCTCTCTGCCTACTTGTGATCTCTGTCTGTCAAAAAAAAAAAAAAAAACTTTTAAAAAAAAAAAAAAAAAAAAAAAAGAAAAGCAGAGCCAAGAAAGAAAGAAAGAAAAGCCAGGTTTGGGGGAGAAACCTTGGCTCCGTCTACCCGCACCCCCAGGTCCAGCCTCCTGCAGCGCAGAGCCAAGCAGTAGAAGCGGGGAGGGCAGACAGGCCCAGGCATGGCACTGGAGATAAATCAAGTAGTGAAAGGTTGGATCCCTGCCTCTCCAGATTCTGTCCCCCTTCACCTTGATCTCCCCCGAATGTGTCCTGGGTAACGTGAAAATCTAAAACTATATCGGCACTTGGTTCTGAGGACATGAAGACCCTCTGGCCGGCATCCTTGGTGTCCCCTTTCCTTCATACCTGTGCGCCTTCCCACGTAGGGTTCTCAGTGGACCCATGTGGTGTTCTCTGACAATGGAGAACTTCTTTTGGGATAATAGTACATGATGAACTTGCATCTCCCTCTAACAAATTTCTGAACAGTTGTAGAGTATAATTTTAGAATGCCCTAACTCGTTTTATCACTTTCTGAAGATTGAGATCAGCTGGCCTATGCCATGAGTCCAGAAATGTGATGTCTCTTTGTCTTTTAGATATCGGAAGCGTTGTTTGACTTCTGTCTCTTCTGAAACTGATGTTGGATGATTAATCCAGACTAATTAATGAATACCCAGTAGAAGAAACAGCTTCAGTTGAGGAAGAATAAACATTTAACTGTTGCTTCAATTTCACAATAAAAAGGAATGTAATTCAGTTCAAATGTTTAAAAACATAGAGCCTTCTGTGAGATGCCCAATAAAATGTTGAATTTATAGCAACTCTATTGTGAAACTATGATGACTTTTATTTGACTTGAAGTTTATAGCTGAAAGATCCTGAGAAATCTTCTAAAAGAATCCTTTTGTTGAAAAGGAAACTAGCATTTCCACTTTTCAGTTTCAGAAGACCCAAATTAATTTTTTTAAAGATTTTATTTATTTAATTGATAGAAGACGCAGGGAGAGGGAACACAAGCAGGGGGAGTGGGAAATGGAGAAGCAGGCTTTCCGCCATGCAGGGAGCCCCATGCAGGACTCAATCCCAAGACCCTGGGATCATGACCCGAGCCGAAGGCAGATGCCCAACAACTGAGCCACCCAAGTGCCCCAACCCCAATTAATTTTTTTTAAATGCCTAAATCAACCTTAAAAACAACTGTTTAAAATTATAAAAGCCTTATGCCAATTATAGAAAATCCAAGAAATGATGAGAGTATGTGTATGCGTGTGTGTTTCCCACAGTGTGAAAGTCTCCTGTCATGCTCCTGCCTCCCGAGGTAGACTCGTTCATTCGTCCAGCGAGTGTGTATGGAGCACCTGCCATCAGGCATTGTACTGGACACCGAGGAAATATTAGTGGGCAAAACAGTCACAATGTTTCATTTAATTTGTATTCACATAGGACTTTCTAGTGGAAAAGGAAACAGGCAATAACTACGTATGTCACGTGGTAGTCAGTGCAATGAAGGCAGTTAAGGAGCGCAAGGGGAGCCGGGGCGCTGGTTTATAGAGAGTCCGGGAAGACCCTCTGAGGAGCCAACCTCTGACGTCATCTGAGGAAGCAGGAGGGTGAGCCGGGTTTTTTCTGGGGGAAAGAAAGGGTCTTTCTAGGCAAAGGGAATGGAGAGAAGTAACTGTAAAAAGGCTGATGCGTATTCGCTCTGATTTGTTGTGTGCACATACTAGGCTTATAAAGAACAGTAATTTACCTTGTGCCTCCGTTTTTTTTTTTTTCCACTTAACAATCTGCCTTCCTTTGTCTTTTTGATAGCTGTGTAGCATTTTATCACATGCCTGTACCTTAAGACATCTGGCCAGTTCTCCGTTGGTGAACCCGTGCGTTGTTTCCAGGTCCTCGGTACCGCTGAGTGTGGCTCTAAACCCGCTTATGCTCGCATATAAATACTGACGTGTGTGTTTCTCTGTTCTCAACCCACCTTATTTTTTAAATTATTTTCTTAAGATTTTATCTATTCATTTGTTTTAGAGAGAGAGAGAGCACGCGCGTGAGTCGGGGGAGGAGCAGAGGGGGAGGGACAGGGAGGTGGAAAAAAATCTCAAGAAGACCCGTGTCGAGGCTCGATTTCATGACCCTGAGATTTCAAAACCAAGAGCTGGGAGCTCAACCGACTGAGCCACCCAGGCGTCCCAACTCAACCCACTTTAAAAGGCTTAAGAAAATACCGATGCTCAGGTTTTATTCAGACCAGTTTCTAAATCAGGATAGCCTGGAGGAGGGATCCAGGACTTTTTTGGTATTTTTTAAAGGTTCCTTGGATGATTCCAGTATGTGGTCAGGGTTGAGAACCGCAGCTATAGGATGATTCTTACAAGTGACCTGGCTGAGTCAGTGATAAAAGACATGGTACATTTTAGTTGATAGTAAAGTTGTTCCCTGTATTAGTTAGAATTAGGAGCAGCTGCCAGTAGTAGAAATCTAAAGTCAGAGGTGCCTGGGTGGCTCAGTGGGTTAAAGTCTCTAATTCGGCTCAGGTCATGATCCCAGAGTCCTGGAATCAAGCCCCTGCATCGGTCTCTCTGCTCAGCGGGGAGCCTGCTTCCTCCTCTCCCTGCCTGCTTCTCTGCCTACTTGTGATCTCTGTCTGTCAAATAAAATCTTTTAAAAAAAAAGAAATCTAAAGTCAGTTGGCTTAAACAAGATCGTTTCATTTTTCTATGAAATTCTTTACATAGGCAGACCAGGACTAGAGTTGTGTTACACGGAGTCCTCAGGTACCCGGGTTCCTTCTGGCTTTTGTTTTTGCTGACCTAAGGGAAATCTTCTAATCTCAAGCTCGAGAGAGACAGAGAGAGACAGAAGAGGGGTCAGGGCTTCTGCCATGACTTCCATGATACAGGCCGCACAATGAGGGAAGAAGGGTTGAAGGGCACAGACCAGCTGTTCTCTTAAAAGATGCCTGGAAACTTCCACAGAACACTTCCACTTGTGTCCCATGGGCCAGAGCTTGGTCACAGGGCCGGACCCAACTGTAGGGGAAGCTGGACACAGGCTTTCCTCCAGGTAACCGGTGTGTCCTGTAGAAGCCAGGGCTTTGCTTATCTGAAAAAGGAGAAGAACCGGGAGCCACAGCCACCAGCAGCCCCTGCCCTGTCCCCCTCCCCAGGGCTGTGAGCTCTGCCCTCCGCCCCCAGACCCTTCATGCCCCAGGGCCAGGACCTGCCCCGCTGGAGTTCGCCCAGGCCTCCGAGTCACAGAAAGCTTGGTTGCGGCGCGGGAACCTCAGGACATCGGCCTGGGAGAGACGCAGAGTCCGTGCAGTTCGGACCCAGGAAGGACGGTGGCAAACCTGACCGTCAGAGACAACAACGGGTCGAAGGCCCGGGTTTTAACTGCGCACAGCTCTCCTCTGACGTTCCCGCTCCCCCGGGGGAGGGCCTCTTCCTGCCAGCGGGTGTCAGTCCCCAACGTCCCCGCCCGGACATCCTGAAGGACGCGTCTTCCTCCTCATTCGTATCGCGGGAATTATCGTTCCTTTCGGGGGCGACAGTAGCGCGACCATGACTTGGTTTAATGCGTCTTCTTTGTCCTTGCAGTGGACGAAGGTCGCAGCAAGGAGCCCGACCGGCTGCAGGTGTTCCACAAGAAAGCCATCCTGCCCTACGGCGTCTACAAGAGGCAGCGCGAGGCGGCGGCCGAGGAGGCGGCGGTGCTGCAGTACGCGCGGCTGGTGGGGCAGGCGTGCGCCGAGCGGATGCTGCTGCTGCGGAACTGACGGCGGCGCGCCCCCCGCGCCTCCCCCTGCGCCCCGCACCCCCTACGCACCCCTGCGCACCCCCGCGCCCCGGGAACGCGCCCGCCTGCCCACAGATGAGATATTTTTTATTTTGACTCTTCTATGGCTTTTCTAAACCATTTTGTGGCGGCGTTTGCGTGAGAATCCCCGGCCCCTGTAAAGATTTGGAAAACGGGTCGTGACCTGGCCTCCTCGTGGGGGTCTCTCGTTCCGGAAGTTTGTTTTATGAACAAGATACGGTATTGATGTCTCATGTTAATATTTTGGAAAGTAAAATGAGTAGGTGGATCTTAAGTCGTTTAAACACCGTCGTGCTTTTTTGGTCCAAGAAATCACAGCCGACTTTGCTCAGAGCCGTTTGACATTGGCTGATGCCAGGAGACCTAGGGCTGCGGAAGAAGGTGGGGAGTCGGCCTACCTCTTCGCAGACTCTCCGCAAGAGCACTCCGTGTTTCGTATCCCTGCCGAAGGTTGTGTAGTTGATAGAGCAGAAGATACAAACCTTGAAGGCGGTCCTGTGAACCTCAGAGGATCATTTACCCACGACAGCCCCCGTGCTGTCATGTCTGTTGTCTTCACATGATTGTTTTTTCCTAGAATAATTATTACTCTCAAATAATTTTACACTCAAAAGTATCCCAGTTTGACAACGAAGTAATATGATTACCCTAGTTGCACGTATTATTCGTTCTATTTCTAAAAATCGAAGAAATGGAGGTTTGGGGGGGGTTGTTGGTTTTTTGTTTGGGGGGCTTTTTTTTGCCCGTTTTAGGAAAATGTTAGCTCCTGCCTTGACCTAAGACCCATTAGAAGTAACTATATGCTAAATTTTTCACTCCTTAGAACTCAGGACACTTGTCTTCGGTTATTGATTAAAAACGAGTTAATATCTGACTCCTTTTATAGCTGTGCTACAAACCACGTTTAATGAAGCATAGGAATCATCTTGACTTCTGTTCCAGGGCAGAGGTGGAGCAATCCATTTTTTGCCCTTTGATTTGGGAGTCAGCACATGCTCGCTCCGTGTCCTCTCACTTTCTTTTGGCCCCTCACGCAGTCAGCAAATGTCCCTTGTCCACCCCGGTCAAGGTTGCAGGCCCTGTGCCGGGGGGAAGGAGACTCAGCCGCATCAGTTCACAGAACAGAATTGTGTTGGAGATGATGAATGACAGAGGAGGGTTAGTTTCCTGTGCTCTCTCTCAGGTGACCCCTGGCCTTCTGTCAGCTGCTTGGCCACTGAGTTCATTCCATTCCCCATTTTGCCCGTTTTCTATCAATATTTTTAAAAAACCATATTATAAAACATAGTACTTTGAAATCTACTACTGGTTTTAATCTTTTCTTCTAAATACACTGAATTTAGATAAGACATTAGAAAATAATTTCGTTTAGCTAAAAGAAGGATCATTAAACAATGATTTTAAAAATCACATGTCTAGAAATTCAGCATCCAAATAAACTGTGTATTTATTCATTCAGTTTGTGTGTGTGTGTGTGTGTGTGTGTGTGTGTGTGTGTGTGTGTAAAACACCTGCCACATGCAGGTACTTTGCCACCTGAGGTGAGAGTAGTGAGGAAAGCCATTTTCTCTGATCGCATGGGTTTTGCATTCTTCTGAGATTTTGTTCTTCAGAGTCATCTCCCAAGAGTATTTGATCGACTCTTGTTTGGAAATGCCTTCAGAATCTGTAGATTTTTTTCTTTTTCCTCCAAAAAGAAGATAGCTTGATGTTTTTAGAATCACAAAATGGTACTCACTGTAAGCAGTTCAAATATTAATAAAACTATAAATAAGAAGGTAAAATATAATCTGAAATTCCATCATACTAGAAAAAGAGAGAATTGTTACATATCTACACACATATGTACATAATTTGAATATACGTGGAATTATGCTCTATATACTGTGCTGTGGACATAGCTGAATTTTGAAAGAAATTTCAAAGTAGGACTTCAGAAGTGTCGTGAGTAATATGAGTACCAGGAAAGTCAGCGGGGTGGGGCCACATCTTGGTACCCTTGGCGTCAGAATGTTTTTGATGCTACCAACTGCATCACACCCTCTTTATCTCTGTGACTGGCATGTGGAATAGCAGCCCTAGAGATCACAACTCTTGAGTAGCCCGTGAAGAGAAAACCGGACTCTTACATCTTACCACGACTCTGGTTTCCTCCTGTAGAATTCAGTTCGGGTTCCTTCAGAGCAAAGTGATCGATCACATCCCTGTCTGGGAATCAGGGTCCTGCCCCTGCGGGCGGCATTCAAGGCTGGCTACAGTGAACCTCCAGAGAGAGCTGGCCACCAGGATGCTTTTGCTCAGTTGCTGTATTCATGCGCTGTTCTTTGGGGAAGAGAGTGTATTGATCCTAATGAGTTAATTATTTGTTCTTTGGCATCCTGGCTGAGTACTGATAGCGTGCTGGAAAAGGACAGCAAGGCAAGTGACCCGGCTTGGCTGGGTGATGTGCGGTCTAGCTGAGAAATCTCGTTTTATGTTCATGGCTTTCATCCAAAGAAAGACACTCAAGAACCTTTCAAAGATAGTTTCTATCTTTTCAAGGCTTTAAGCTATGCATTCACGCTCTTAGAGTTGGAGTTGGAGTTCCTTTCCGGATGCACGTAAATGCTTACCTGCTTCCTTGTTTCCGGAGCAGAAATGTCATCAAGGTTTTCCAGGCCACCATCTTTATTTACATTCTTCCAGTTCTGTGAGATTTTTGTTATTTTTTAAAAATGTAATCTGAGCACTTTTTTTAAAGTATTCTATAAAAGAGGCTATTACCAAATGAATATATTATTCATTTGATTAAAATTATTTAGATAAGAAATCATTACTGTTTAGCTTTGCTTTCAGACAATGTATCCTATTTTTTATCCATTTTGCAAAATATCACTTGTGTGTGGTTTCTTAACATAGCAGAATCTATTATGTAAATGAAACTTTTCAGATATCTGAGCAGTCTATGGTTTGATTGTATAGGCTTTGTAATATTTAAGTGTGAATAAAAATGAGGAAGAATATAATGACGAGTTATCTAGAAGGTTTTGGTGGTTGCTAACTTTAAAGAAAAGAAGGAAATGAAATGGAAACATAATGTTTGAATTAGAAGTTATTCAAATGTGTGTTCTTTTCCAAAAGAAAACCAGTGATGAAAGCAAAACAAGTTTGATTGCATGTGATTTTTTTTTTTGCTCTTGTGTATGCCTTTTGAACAGTCCATTTGATAAATCTTGAATGAAAAAAATAAAGCTGTTTCTATCTGCAGTGGGTTGTGCTGATCAATACTTAAAAGACATGTGTTTCCATACTTTTCAATTTTTTACTACATTTTACCTGTAATGAATATGCAGAAAACAGAGGTAGAACATTGGCTGTATGAATCATAATATCTCATTTACAGTAACTCTGGGAATTCCAGATCATTTGGTTACCTAAATCAAAGCATGATGGATTCCTTTCTCAGGAGTAAACAAAAATAAAGTAAATCTCACTTTAAGAAAAACATCCAGGGGCACCTGGGTGGCTTAGTGGGTTGAGCCCCTATCTTCGGCTCGGGTCATGATCTCAGGGTCCTGGGATCGAGCCCCACATGGGGCTCTCTGCTGAGCAGGGAGCCTGTTTCCCCAACTTTCTCTGCCTGCCTCTCTGCCTACTTGTGATCTCTGTCTGTCGAATAAATAAATAAAATCTTTAAAAAAAAAAAAAGAAAAACATCCAGATTTCACATGATAAATTAGGAAATAGACATAGGATTTAGGTAGCAAACTCAAATATAATTTCTCTCAAAAAGCTTAGTTTACAGAGAAATTCTCTTAAAGTACCCCATAAAGCAAGTGTGCCTTAATCATTCATAATAGTACACAGTATATTTATGGAACACATTTACAAGAGTTTTGTCTTTTTTACAGTAAAGAGGTCGCTGGTAGGTTTAGGATAAAATGAATCCTATTTTCCAAGTGATTTAAATGTTGGTTATAATTCCCACTGACATATTACCGAAGAAAATACAAAATCACTTACCATGCCATCAGTAATCACCACCCCTGCCATTCATGTTTTGATGTTGTACGCTCTCAAACGTCTTTCTACCTACATGTCTTTTTTCTTTTTTTAAGATTTTGTTTATTTTTATTTGAGAGACAGGTAGCTAGAGATAGCACACAAGTAGTGCGGAGAGGGAGAAGCAGATTCCCCACTGAGCAGGAAACCCGATGCGGGACTTGATCTCAGGACCCTAGCCGAAGGCAGACGCTTAACTGAGCCACCCGGGCGACCCTGTCTTATTTTTAAATAAAAATGGAATCATGTCATGTATATTGTTTCATAATTTTGAACATTTTAATCCATTTGTGAACATGAAAATAAATGAAGAATATAACTTTTTAAAAGATTTTATTTATTTGACAGAGATCACAAGTCGGCAGAGAGGCAGGCAGAGATAGAGAGGAGGAAGCAGGCTCCCTGCTGAGCAGAGAGCCCCAGGCGGGGCTTGATCCCAGCACCCTGGGATCATGACCTGAGCTGAAGGCAGAGGCTTTAACCCACTGAGCCACCCAGGCACCCCAAGAATATAATTATTTTCATGGCAGTTCAGTAATAGCTGTGTCTAGTATCTTTTGAGAAAGGGGGCTTACGTGGTTCTTACCGCTCCTTTTCCTCGATCCAATGCCTTTCCCCGACAGTAGGGATTTCCGCCGAACTTGAACGTTCAGGTACAGCTTTTAAAAGTTAGTGCCGCCTCCTCTCATTGTCCCTCAACTAAATATTTCCTGGGAGACTGTCCTACCGTTTTTACAGTTTGAACACCTCTAAAATTCCCAATTAGAAAATAGCTTATTTAAAAGCTTAAGGTTATTTAAAACAAATTAAGGTTCTGATTCATGGATTCTTTATACAACAGAGGCCCTTAAAATGGGTACCTGGAAAGGGTGGGCTATTACTGTTAGCTCAGCCAAGTTTTTTAGTTTGAAAAACGTGTTGGCTTTTTAAGATTTAATTCTAAGCAAAACGGCACTTCTGTATCCAGTTAATTGTCATAGTTGGTATCTTCAGTCCAGCCCTGTCCAGGAAATAGTTTCCTATTGATGGTCTAATTCTCAATTAGACCAAGAACTGAAGTTGCTAAATATATTTGGTATGCCAAATTTTTATTCACGGAGAGCTCCAAAATAGCTTACAGATTTTTATCGCTGGGGTTTCTCACTGTATCTCTCCACTTGCAATATGAAGAAGAAATTTCAAATGGATGTGCTGTTAAAAAAACAAAACAAAACAAAACAAAACTGGGGGCACCCGGGTGGCTCAGTCAGTTAAGCGTCCGACTCTTGATTTCAGTTCAGGTCATGATCTCAGGGTCTTGGGATCAAGCCCTACATTGGGCTCTGAACTCAGTGGGAGTCTGCTTGGGATTCTCTCCCTTTCTCTCCCTCCCCTTCAACCCCTCTCCTTGCATGTGCTCTCTCTCTCTCAAATAAATAAAATCTTTAAAAAAAAAAAATGAAAGCTAGCAGAGCAAATCTTAAAAGCTATGTGGCATTTGTGATTTTTAAGAATTACCCTTTAATATGGAATTCCATAATACATGTTTCAGCCACCTCGGAGGAGAGAAAGACATCCTTCACTTGTCTGGTATGCGTTAAGCAGACCATGAGTGACCAGCATGAGTATCTGTTTCTTTGATCATCACAGTTTGATTAAAACCAATAGACAGAAAGTGGTTTCTATAACCAGTTATAGGTTGCATGCTAAAGCCATCATACCAAAAAGGTATAAATGTTGTGCTCCCTGCTTGCCCAATTCAACTCTGTGGTTTTTGGATCATGTTTTTCCCCTGCCCCTTAATTTTTCGTGCTTTTGTCAGTCTGTGCCAGGGTCTTAAAATCATTTAACACTGGCCTTTTATAAAATGTTATTTAATTAGTGTTAAATGAAGACTCATGAATACTTCACGCAGTCCTATTCATCACACTTTGTTAATTCAGTATTCATTGAGTCTGAATAGCATCTCTCAACTCACGGAGCTTTTTGATCATGAAATAAGAAAAACAGCATTTGGGGGTTTGTGAATTCAGAGCTTAAGGATCTCAGCTCGGTTGTATGTGGAGCCTTCTATACACTATCCGCACGTCTGAGAATGTTCAGAAATGGCCAGACTGGAAGCTAACCGTTGCTGATGTTGTTTAATTGACCATTAAAGCAAAGATTATATGTATCTACACATACAGTGGGAGAGAGCGTGTGCTTCATGAAAGCTCACTTGTACGGGTATGATTATTCTCAGTTTTAAATCAAACAATCAGCTCAATACAGTTGCCTCTTGAACAACACGGGCTCACATGGCTCCGCTTCTACACAGATTTTTTGCGATAAGTACAGTACTGTGCGGTCAATGTATTTTCCTTGATTTTCTTAAGAACATTGTGTTTTCTCTAGGAGCGCTGACTTGATGGTAGGAATACAGTGTATGACACATATGATACAGGAAATATGTGTTAATCGACTGTGCATGTTATCAGCAAGGCTTCTGGGCAACAGTAGGCGATGAGTGAAGTTTTGGGGGAGTCAGATTTTTGACCACGCGGGGGGTCGGTGTCCCTAACCCCTGTGCTGTTCACGGGTCAACTAAAAGGGTTTGGATGTATAGGACTAGTGTAGAAGTCCGACAAACTGATAAAGCTGCCCCATCCACAAGAGCCACGGCTGTCTATTTCACTTAATTACAATTAAAATTCAGTTCTCAGCCTCACTAGCTACATTTCAGGGGCTCACAGCTGGCCCTGTGGGGCCCCTGGGCTGCTGTAATAGCTTATCACGACTGAAAACAACACGCGTTGATTCTCACAGTTCTGGAGGCTGGAAGTCCAAACCCAAGGAATTGACAGGGCCGTGCTCGCTCTGATGGATCCAGGAGGAGTCTTTCTGGAGCCTTCTAGCTGTGGCTGGTTTCCAGCAATGCTCAGTGTTCCTTGGCTGGCAGCTGCCTCATTCCCAGTTTCTGCCTCCCTGTTCTCAAGGCCACCTTGTCTCTGTGTGTTTCCCTGGGTGGACTCCTCATGAGGATTACCAGTCATACAGGATTTGGAGCTCATTGTAATCTGGTATATGACCTTATCTTAATACGTCAGCAAGGCACCAAGGGTTAGAACTTCAACGTATCTTTTTGCCAGGGGCTGGGGGTGGAGAGGGACACAATTCCTTTTTCTTCAGTAGGCTCCAAGCCTAACAGGGGCCTTGAACTCATGACCCCGAGACCAAGAGTTGCATGCTCCACCCACGGAGCCAGCCCCGTGCCCCCGTGGGGGACACAGTCGCACCCACCAGAGCGGCCCCATTGGACAGTACAGATACAGAACGATTCCACTGTTGTAAGTTCTAGTGGACGGTGCTGCAGAAAGGCCATCTTACAAGATGAAAATGTCATGGTTTGATATGTTTTATACGTTTCTACATGGCCAACCAAACATGGCGCAGCGAATCCAGTGGGACATTAGGGCAACTTACTTTGACAGTGTCTGGTTTCTCACGTAACTCACATTGAGCGATCTCGTCTCATCTGAAAGTGCTGTTGCCCATACGTATGAATCTGCAGATTCTCAGTATCTCATGACCGTGAGGCTGCCTCAGTTTCTTGATGTAACTGCCACGTCACTGTGATTTAAAGTTAAACTATGGGGGCGCCTGGGTGGCTCTGTTGGTTAAGCATCTGACTCTTGATTTCGGCTCTAGTCATGATCTCAGGGTTGTGAGATCGATCCCCAAGTCAGACTCTTTGCTGAGCGAGTCAGATTCTCTCCCACCCTCTCCCCCAACGCCGAGTAAATAAATAAAATCTTTAAAGTTAAAATATGTGTAATGTTTAATGAATAATTTGAATGACTGAGAGATTAATCCAGAAGTATTTCTGAAGTATTTGTGCTCTTCTATTATTTCCTTTTTTAAAAAAATTTTTTATTTATTTACTTGAGAGAGAGAGAAAGAGCACAGGCCGTGGGGAGGTGCAGAAGGAGAGGGAGAAGCAGACTCCTCACTGAGCAGGGAGCCTGACACGGGGCTCAGTCCCAGGACCCTGAAATCATGACCTGAGCCCAAGGCAGACGCTTAACCAACCGAGCCACCCAGGTGCCCCTTTTATTTCCATTTTTATATTTCCATTTTATATTTCCATTTTTATATATTTTATATATATTTTCTTTTAGGTTTCTAGTTCTAGTTACATGGTTATTTTGATCAAGTAGAAAAAAAATTTTATAAATGTATCAATAAAAATCTTTGAATCTGTACCAATAAAAGGATTTATATGCATCTCTCACAAAACTATGCAGTGAACCTGTGTGCAAAAGAAAATGGGAAAAATAAGGGCGCCTGGGTGGCTCAGTGGGTTAAGCCGCTGCCTTCGGCTCAGGTCATGATCTCAGGGTCCTGGGATCGAGTCCCGCATCGGGCTCTCTGCTCAGCAGGGAGCCTGCTTCCCTTCCTCTCTCTCTGCCTGCCTCTCTGCCTCCTTGTGATCTCTCTCTGTCAAATAAATAAATAAAATCTTTAAAAAAAAATGGGAAAAATAAATCCTCATTACACATCTCTCTCGTCTTGTTGGATTCACAGCTGGTGGTCACCTCACATGAGTGAGTCCAGAAGATTAGATTGATTTACAGGTCTGCCTCAAAGATTTTTTATGCCTTTACTATTGTATTTTATTTTAAAAAGATCTTATTTATTTATTTGACAGAGACAGAGCGAGAGAGGGAGCACAAGCAGGGGGAGCGGGAGAGGGAGAAGCAGGCTTCCGGCGGAGCAAGGAGCCCGACGCGTGGCTCGATCCCAGAACCCTGGGATCATGACCTGAGCCGAAGGCAGACGCTTAATGACTGAGCCACCCAGGCGTCCCTACTATTGTATTTTTAAGGGTGATTTTGAATACTGGCTTTTTTTCCCCTAGTACAGCCTACTTCGGACCCAAACTGCCTGTCGTTGTTCTCAACGTGGAGATCTTCATGGAATTTCACCAGAGGCGTGGGATTTAGATACAGAGACATCTGTTTGGATTCACTTCCCCAGACTGTTTGCGGCCACCCCTGAACAGAGCCGGCGGGGGGTGCGGAAGGTCCGCAGGAGCCCCTGAGGTTGGTCAGCGGCTTCCAGGGGCTCTGCACGGGGTGAGGGCAAGGCCTGCAGGAATTAAGGGTCACGGTCTCCAGTCTCCCGGGTCTCTGCCTCTTCTCCAGAGCCACACTGTGATTTACGTAATTCTATTCCATATGCTTTTTTATAAGTCAGCCAGAGAAGCATCCGTGTGTAGCCAACTGTGTGTAATTACGAGCTCTCCGTCTACAGCCGCTGGTGGTTCACGCTTGCGGTAATTAATATTTCTGATCATATCACCAAAGATGCTGTCGAGAACGTTTGGAAATAAAGGATCCACGTTGGGAGGAGAAAGTCTGGAGACCACTTTGAGCTTACGATAATGAATGCATTATTCATTTCTATTACTCCTTTATTGCCTTTGTTAAGATATGGAAACTGTCCTGTGCCAGCATTCCTTGTGAGTCACGATGGTCTCCGACTGTCCTTATCTGCTGGTTGCTTATCCAGGCTCTTCACCATCTGGAACATGAACAGAGTGTCCAAAAGTAAGGTGAAAAAAAAAAAAAGAAAGAAAGAAACTTGCCTCTTACAAGCAAAATGGGGCTTGAATCGAGGCTCTAGAGCTCATGCCCTATTAATGGGACAGCCACTTGGGCCGCGTGGCATAAGGAGAAGAAACTTTTGGTGCCGAAGGAAAAGGATAAAATGTGGAAATGGCATGTTAGTGGAAGGGTGTACATCACCTCCTGGACAGCTCTTACTGTGTGCCCGCTGGCATTCAACGCTGCCCCGTGGACAGTGGTGCTGGGAGCCTGTTCTGGAGGAAGACGGACTGTAGCAGGGAGGGCCGACACAGACCTAGAGTGACCTTCTGACCGTGTTCCACGAACAACCAGTTCCTTCCATTAACCTCAGTAAGTTAACAGAATATGAAGGGAACCTGGACCCTGGGGACAAGCTGGACCAGGTTCAAGTCCTGGGATCGCTTAACTAATTGTGGCACCTTAGGCCAGGACCAGAAGGCAAGCACACCTCAGCTTCCTCATCAGGAGAGGTGACCTGGGCAGGTGGGGGGCCAGCTGGTAGGGGTCAAGGACAGTTGTCTTGCAGAAGTAGCCTCGCCCGGCCCCTGCTCTGCAGCCCATTACACCTTGCCCAAAGCAGATGTTGACAAAAAGAAAGGTAATGAAGAAATATTTGAACAAAATATTAAAAAAGAAAGAAAGAGTAGACCCTACCAATCCAAGGCCTAGAAGCCTGAACATGTCAACAGCCCCCGAGCACACAACGTGGTCAGGGCAACCAGAGTTGACATTGGTAATGGCAATACTGAATGGTCAAGGGAACAATTCGAGTACATTCGAGTATATTTCGATTCAAAATTGTGATCGTAACCAAAAGATTCCATTAACTGGATAAGCTCCGGTTATCTGCAAAATTCACCATACTGAAACAGGTCTTCACGACTACAGAATTAGAATCCATTTGGAATGGCCCATTCACAAAGGATGCTCTAGTGTTAGAGAGGCAGAAACTTTGTACCGGCTGGCCTCTGTCTAACAGAGTGTGGACAAACAGTTATTCAGAGGAACCCACGGAGGGCCTCGCTCTCCAGTGGCGCCACCATTCAGAACTTCCTTGGTATACTGGGAGAATAAAATGGGTTTTGAGGCCTGGTACAATTATGCGCATTTTTGTTTGTTTTGTTTGGGACAAAACTAAACAACAGGATATCTGGAAAACCAGCAGCATTTTGTAGGCCGGGCCAAACGCCCCGCACAGCGGGCTGCCATATCCACTTACCGTTTCAGTGATAATGAGTGGACTGTTTTCAGCCAACCCCCAACTGCTCCTGCTTTTCTTCATCCTTCTGCATTATTCCCCTGCATGAAGGCAAATTCTGGAAGAGACAGTACCTCTTAAAATCGGCTTTTCACAGGGCCACACGTTAGCCAAAGAGCATTATCAAAAAGGTCAGGAAATCAAAAGCACATTTTTTCGAGTGGACCGCAGAATGCCGCCCTCGTGGGGGACAGAGGCGAGCCTGAAGACGAAAGTGGGAAATAGACTGGTCTCTTTTACTGCCTCCCCAAAACACCCCCTCAAACCAGAAAACCCCAGCCTAATTAAAAGTGCATTCTGCTGTGTGCAGAGCTGTGTGCCCAGCGCCTGGGCCAGTGCGATTCGACACGGAGGCCAGTGGTGCTGTTTCCTGAGCATTGTCAGAGATGCTCTGCTCCCAGGTCACGTTCTAGCAAGTACTCAGTGCAAGCGGAGTTAGGCTCTCTGGGGCCAACTCCACTGTCCAGCCGGGCGGGGGGCAGAGCCACAGGCTCACACTCAGCAGACCACACTGGCGGGGGCCTGACCTCTGCTCGCCGACCTCAGGCAGAAGATCTGAGATGTCAGGACGTCTGAAATGTCTTCGTTGTGTTTGCTGGGTGTTTGCTGCGTTGATCTGGGCGCAAGGTGGAGAAACGGGTCCCCTTTCTCCGTTCTGCCCTCCCTAGTCAATTCTCCCGGAAGCCACCAGGGGGCAGAAAGAATCTTTCTTGCCTTCCCCCCACCTCCAGACTAAACTCTGCATGGGAAGGTAAACATTTCCTTTGGTCCATTTGGGCCAATGTTCTTGATATAAATTGCATTTCTTATTTCCCAAATCCTTGATTTTTTTCAGATTTGGGTTGTCTCTAAATTAAGTCTTCTTTCTGCAAGGAAAGCCATGAAGGCATTTTATATTGATGGATGACTTAGCTCTGAGATCTCCAGGACTGACACAGCAGCCCAGGCTCTCCCGCATTTTCCTCCCTGTCTCCAGCCTCACTGGGCCAGTGCAGGCCCCCAGGCCCCCAGGCCCTTTTACCAGGATCATTGCAATAGCCTGCCAACCTTCCCAGCCAGTTCTCACGCCCGGCACACATCTGACTCTCATCTGTCTCTCCTGGTCCCGCCTCAGACCATGCATTACCTACTGCATAAAGCCTCAACCGCCCCCTTGGCATGTCCCACTCCTTTTCCAACCCTTCGCTGCATCTTCCTTCCATAAACCCTACTCTCAGCCGTTTCTTGCCTGTTTCTTGACCTCCAACCTCCTCCGTCTGCAGACGCTCTAATCTGCAAGGTCTACACCAGGGGCCACCTCCCTGTGAGCCCCTGGTCTACCATATCCGAGGCTTTTCTTCAAGTCACAATTCTCTCTTAAGGCTCGAGACAAGCAACACAAGTCGGGCCACGGGAATGATGCGCGTTGCTCTCAGAGAGGCGGCCAGAGCCCAGATTCATCAGAGAAACCTCCCTCAAGAAAGTGTGTTTGTGTCCGGTGGGTGGATGCTGAGACCCGGCTCCCAGGTGCCCGGGATGAGTCTGGTCCTCGGACTCAGCTTCACAGCACGGGGTGGAAATGCCGAGAAAGCCTTCCTGAGCAGTGGGTCCGTCGTGGGATCGGTTGAACGTGGCAGGTTCTTAACACATTAAGAACATCAGAAATGCCCATAAAGGAGAGCTGTAAATTTGATGCACCTAAGTGAAGAGTTTCTCTTTAGAACCTTAGAGAAGCCACAGTCTGTTTGCCTTGGAACGGGCGGTGACTAAGGCGATCGCCAGGGAATGCGTCCGTGGTTCCACCTGGCGGCATGTTCACACGGGGGCGGGGCGAACGGGGACGAGCTGTCCCAGAGGGGAAGATTTTGCTTGTGGGGGTACCTGTGCCTCGACAGCTCCCTTCATGGCCGCCGGCTACCAAATGAACAGTGAGAGAGAAGAAAGGACCCCATGTGTGTGCCGGGGGGCAGGCGGGTCTTGGCAGACAGGGGAGACTTCGGGGACGAGTTGTCGGGGGACATCTGGCTGTTTTGTCTAAGAATTCCTGGCCTAATGGGTCTGTGGACCCAGTACTTGAGGGCAGGCCTGTTCTGGTTTAGAGCTCTTCCACACACACACAGCACTGATATGAATTGAAAATTCTTAAAGGGGATCAGTGTAATCCCTATTTAATTTGGACTTCTCCTCTTAATTCATTTTGCATATGGCGAGACATTCTTGCAATGGACACAAAGGGCCTCTCACCCATCCTGACGCGCTCTGCACCAGGGGAGAAGCACCCCCCCCCGCCCCTAACTGAGATCCTGAAAGCAGGAGAAAACCCTTGCAAAATTCCCCCAACTTCCCCCTGTGCAGAAGAGAGCCCTGGCACCACCTGAGAGCCTTGGGGAGCCAGTCCCCCGCCCTGGGGACCTCAGGCACTGGGGGCTTCCGTAAGAGCGGGCCAGTGCAGGTGCTGAAGTGAGGCCCCGCATTCATCTCGAAGATTCCCTTGCTGGTCCTTTCACTTGGTCTTAAATTCTGTTAACCCTTCCTAAAATTTACGAGGCCACCGCTTCTCCTGGAAGCTCACAGGGCGCCCAAGAACAGGCCCACCTGGGTGACACGGGTTGCTTGGTTCATATGGATTGTGACCGGCTAGAGGGACGAGGACACAGCGGCAGTTGTAGGGAATCGCCACCTGGCCCAACGGCAGAACAGCTGGCAGGCGGGCAGGGGCGGTTCCGGGGCGAGCGGCCCTCACCTGCCTGGCACGTCTCGGGGCTGCAGCCTGACATCGCCAGAGGCCGGGGCTGTCCTCATGCTCGCTCTCAGAAAGCTCTTCCACAAAATCCCAGCCCCACACATAGGCTTCGTTCGTGCATTTTTTTGGATGGATCCATCTGTTCACCCAGCAGCGATCTGAGCCCCTGTCCTGCACCCAGCGTTGCGCGTGGCACAGACAGGAACAAGTCTGAGTCCCTGTCTTGGAATTTCACTCCAGCGAGAGAGACAGACGGTTTGCAGCCAACAGAGGAGTCAGAGGGCTGGACTGTGTTTGGTCACACGAAAGGCCACTTTGGACAGGGTGTCAGGGCCGGCTTTGGAAGCGGGGACGATCTGGGGGCGTTGAGTGAAGGGAACGTGGACATCCTAAAGACTCAGAGGTGGAGTGGTTGTGTTCTTGGCTCTTTGGAGACCACAGTCTTGGAGGGTTGACCCAAACGCATGGACTGAAACAAGAACTGCTCCGAGAGGGTAGACGAAATCCCAGGGACACTCAGGAAGGAAAGCTCGCATCTAATGGAAACGATCAGAGCCGTTTCTGGAGGGAGTTGATTTGACGTACAGTCGATTTTGAGAAAGGAGGGTCAGGGCGTTCCAGGCAGAAGGGATGGAATAAGACCCCTTGTGGAGGCAGAAAGACAGGGCTTGAGAGAGCAGGGTGCCCTCTCATTTGGCTGAGTTATAAAGAATTTGGAAGTCATGGGCGCTGGGGTAGATGGCAGAGCGAAGTTCCTCGGGAGGGGCAGGCTTCTACACTGGCAGGCCATGGTGTGCAAAATCGTCCCCCCCGCCCCCGGCAGCTCCCCTGGGAGCCACTTTGGATGGCAGTGGGGAGCAGCCATGGCTGGAGAGGAGAAGCCAGGATAGAAACCAAGAACATCCACCACAAATGCACAAACCAGATTACGGCTTACACCAGCTAACCTGGTTTGCTGTTTTCACCAGGAGACCTAGGACGGAATATGCGAGCGTCCTAAGCCTCTCCCAGAGGGAGCCCCCCAGGGGGAGGCCACAAGGAAAGGCAGGGCCCCCACGAGAAAAGCCCCAGAAGGATGCAACAAAGTGCGCGGCCAACGTGGCTGGTGAACCAAGAAATTCCTGTTCCAAAACAAGTCCGTTAGAAAGGTATGAACAGTCCTTGATGGGGGCTTCGGCAGCTTTCCCAGAGCACCTGCGGCCCATCACCTGGATAAGCGCGTGGGCTTCCCGGGCCCGCCCTCCCCGCCCTCCCCGCCCCCGAGCCCGCTGCTGCTCCCTGAGGTCAGCAGGAGGCCGCCCTTGCTCCTCGGCAAACTGCCGTTTCCTTCTTGGAATGTTAAGCGTAAAAACCAAAATTCATGTGCAACCAGTGCGGGAAGGAAATGTCCTAATCGATCCCGAGAACAGGGGCGCTAGCATCAAAGCAAAGAGCAGAAGGGGGCGTCCCTGGAAGGGGAGGTGGACGGGGAGGAGCAGGTGTGCGGGATATGGAAGTAATGATGTCTGTGCGAGAGGAGCAGGCGGGTGTCGGGTCAGATTTCCCAGACGCAGGGCCCTGCCGGGCTCCTTGGACAGGGGGTGTGGTTGGATAGAGGGAGCTCGCTGAGGAAAGGGGAAGGAGGAAGCAGACGGCACAAGGCCAGGGACTGAGCAGGGCTGGGCTCAGTGGACCCGCGCCCCAGCCAGGTGAGGGCAATGACCTTGCAGGTAGGATGGTTTCTGCTCAGCTGCACCCCTGCAGCGCGGTAGGAGGAGCTGCTGAGGGCCCACACGCACACACGGCCTCGGGGTCTGGGCGCCTGGCAATGTCCACAGCAAGGCTCAGAAGTCTTTGCTGCTGGGGCGTGTGAACAGAGAGCTCTGAGCCCACGGAGAAAAACCTGTCGGCCTGGGGGAACAAGAGAGGGGGCAGGAGAGGCAGAAAACCTGGCAGCCGCAGCCCGGCCCCACACCAGCTCCTCTTGCCGTCCTGCTGGAGTCACCGTCCCTGTAGCCCTCCTCCTCCAGGGGTGAGTAGACACCGTGATTGCAGCCAGGCTCTGGGGTCATCAGCCCCTTGTCCTGTAACTGGGTGTGTTCCTGGGGAAGAGTCCACAAGAGAGCGGCCCATTGATCGTGAAGACCTAGAAAGACATGTTGACAGAAGTAGGACGAGTGATCTGGAAAGACTGAAATTAGGCCTTGAAGGAAGGTGTGAGGGCATCACAGGGGGTAAGAGGAGGCAAGGCTAAGAAAATGCACTTGATAGTAAAAAGAAAACGTGCGCGTGTGGACACACACACACACACACACAAGGGAAGGGACGAAGGCAGCAAGCCACCTGGGGCCGATGAGGAGAACAGGGGACTAGGGGACGATCTAGTTCTCACCCTGGATCTGACACCGGAGAGCTGGGGACTTGGACAGGTGTCCTACCCTCACGTGGCCTGAGGAAGAACAAGGTACCCACCCGCCCACTGTACGGGGGCCCCACTCTCTGTCCCAGCCAAGAATGCCGTTCTCCCTGCTCTGGCTCTGCTGGCTTCCCCTCGGGAAGGCCTCTGTTCCCCTATTTAAATCCGCACCCAACCATTGGCTTTCGACATGACAAATAGAATGTTGCGCTCTTGTGTGGGGCCTGCCCTCTACAGACCGTGTTTCCTGTTCGTGCTGCTGTCTGTCTGTCTGTCTGTCTCATCAGTGGACTGGTAGCTCTGGGGGCAGAGGTCTGCTCTGGCCTGCCAGCAGCTCTATCACAAGACTCCAAACAGCCCCTAGTGGGCTCTCAGTGAACACTTTGTGAATGACTGAATGGGACTCACCAGAGGAAAAAAGAAGATAAAAATGAGAAAGGATCAAGGAAAATTTGAAATTCTTTCTCTTTCAAAGTTATCTCTATACCCAGTGTGGGGCTCAAACCCAAAACTCTGAGATCAAGAGTCACATGTTCCACCAACGAAGCCAGCCAGGCACCCGTGAAATTCCCTATACGCCTGGCATTAATATTCTAGGCGTTCTCGGCGAAGGTCACTCCGTGCTTTTCTTTGAGAATATATATGGATATATGGATATCCACTGAAGATCCTTTTTTCTTTCTTTCTTTAGAAATACGGAAACATGATACTCAAGGTGACCGGGACATATTTCCAATGATAAGGAAGAAGCAAATATTCCTTTTATTTAAATTGTGGCTTTGTAAGAACAAAACCGGAAAATCTCCACCTTCGTCTCTCTTAAGTGTAAGGTGACTTTCGTCTCTGCTGGAGCCCTGATTGTCGCTGAGGCCGTTTGCATGAGGCTGGTGTTGGGGTTCCAAGCCTTTCCCTGGTCTGCCCGCCAGCAGGGCCCATCTGCCCCAGGGCACGTGCTCGCCCCAGTCCTCAGCCCGCCTTTTTGGCGTGACCGTGAGATGCATAATCGATAGGCGAGGTCCTGCTCCCCGGGGGTGCTGGGGATCTAGTCCGTCCCTGACATCAGGACCACAGAGACCCAGTCTGGAATGAGCACCTTACTATGTGTTGCTCTGGCTACCAACTCTGGTCCTAGTGCCCCCTTTCCTCAGCGAGCGCTGGGGCCCATGCGTTCCCTGACCCCCACACAGCTCCCACAGACTCTAATGAGGGACATGTGACAGAAACCACGTGCTGGGCTTGGAGAATGCATGGGCTGACCCACACTTTCTCTCCAGGAAGGAGAGCGCTTTTACTCCTCCAGTCAGTCAAGGACAATGAAAACCAAATGTGTCTGCCGTGGCCTGCAAACCCGCATGGACACACGCACACAGACACACACACAGACACGCACACACGCTGCAAATATTCATTACGTGTGATAGGCCAAGGGTTGTTGCTGCTGTTGAAATGGAAGCTTGTTGCTGCTTCTCTAGAAGACAGAACACTGGGATTCAAACAGTTCCTGCGCGCCACGTCCTCCCCTCGCTGCTGCGGCTGAATCACCGCCTTGATCACCAGACTCTGTTCTGTGGGAAAACAGCTGATTCCGTATTCTTTTTTTTTTTTTTTCCTTAAGATTTATTTATTTATTTATTTGACAGACAGAGATCACAAGTAGGCAGAGAGAGAGGAAGAAGCAGGCTTCTGGCTGAGCAGAGAGCCCGATGCGGGGCTCGATCCCAGGACCCTGAGATCATGACCTGAGCCGAAGGCAGAGGCTCAACCCACTGAGCCACCCAGGCGCCCCTGATTCCGTATTCTGTCGACAACGTGTTGTTTGTGTCTAAGGTAGTGCGCCTTTCCAACTCGGAGAAGGTGCCTCAAGTCTTCTGATGTTTCCCCTGCCAACCTGTCCTCACTGCTGGAGGAGGGGCAGGGCCTGCCCCGTATCCCCAGAAAAAGGGACCCCCACGCCCCGCAACTGCTGGAGCAGTAGCCAGACCCTGGCTTGGCTTTCCCAAGAAGGGCTCGGCCTGCAGCCCACACCCCCCGCCACCCCCGGTGGATTCCATTTTGCAGAAGGAAGAGCTGAGTGTCCCCATGTGGGCTGCAGCCAGCGGGGCGAGGGCGGCTCCCCGGTGTGCCCAGCACTCAGCCGGCGCTTGCCGGTGCCTTTGCTGGAACACTTTGGCCAAAGCTGGGGAGGGTCCCTGGCTCTGCTCCCGGGGACATAGTTGGCCGGACAAGCCCACGTGTGACAGTGCATCAAAATTCCTTTATTCTCGCCGAGTCCCCCGATCTCTTTTTACCTCCTTTGGCGGTGTCATCAGGGGTCGCCTGCCGCTGTCTCCTCCCTGGTCCCACTTCTACCTGCCGACACCTTCATTCTTGAGCTGATTCACCGCAGCTCGGTGCGGGGGATCGTGAAGTCTGATCTCTCGTGTCCGACACAGAGTCACTTGGAAAGCCCTCTCCATTTCATCTCCGGTGTAGTTCGCGCGTCTTGGTGGTTTCGTTCCCCGATGCTAGTAACGTCTGTGCACCGCATTTGTCCTCAGCTCAGCCAGCGCAAGAGGCTCCCCGCGGGCCTGCGAGCTTCAGTCTGCTCTCCAGGGCGGCGCGGTCTGGCTGAGTAATTGGCAAAGGCCATTCCTTCCTAAAATAAGGTAAGCTAGAGATGCCTGGGCTGGCTTCGCTGGGGGAGCGTGCGACTCTTGATCTTGGGGTTGTAAGTTCGAGCCCCACGTTCGGTAAAGAGATTACTTTAAACTCTTAGAAAAAGGTAAGAGAATGCCTTCCATGCCTTTTCACCGATTCCTGATATTTCTTTGAGCTAGCCTTTCGTCGCACTGTGAAACGCTCAACGTAAAAATCGAACCACTTCCTCAGAGCATGGCTACTATTAAAAAAAAGTCAGAACAGAGCAAGTGTTGGTGAACATGTGCAGAAATTGGAACCCTTGTGCACTGTAGGTAGGAATGAACAACGACAGTGCTTCTATAAGGGGGTGTCTCCAATTAAAAATACGGTTACCGTATATCCAGCAATTCCCCTTGTGGGTATATATACAGAAGAACTGCAAGCCGGATGTGAGTGATACATTTGTAGGCCGAGTTCTAATCACAGTTGTCAGGGGTTGAGGGCAGCTGGAGTGTCCCCACGTGGATGAACGGATGGACGAAATGTGACTACACATAATGGGATACTGGCCAGCCTTGAAAGGGAAGTGTGTTCTGACACACACTGCAACACGGATGAATCTTGCTCATGATCAATGAACTTGAGGGCATTATGTGAAATGGAACAAGCCAGTTGCAAGGAGCCAAATATACCATGTGATTCCATGGATATGTCTAGAAGAGTTAAGCGAATGGGGGAGCTGTTGTTCTGTGAGTACTGAGTTTCAGTTTGGCAAGATGAAGAAGTCCTGGGTATTTGGTTGCGCAACGGTGTGAATATATGCGACACTACAACATTGTCCAATGTCAGTGGTTAAGATGGTAGGTTTCCTTATGTGTATTGTAACAGTTAAATATTTAAAATAATTTTTAAATTAAGCTTACATTACGATAGAGCAACCTGGGTGTCTGTTGCCCTATTTCATGAAGTTGAATTTCAGTATTTGGCAGAAGAAGTTAACTTCGTAAACTGTATGGAACTTGTAGAATAACAAAATATAAACTCCATCTCTCTTCTAAGAAGGATGAATTAGATCCCCTGCAGTAAATTTATAATATTTATAAGATTCTTTGACATGAAACTTTCCAGGTGAAACTTTGTCCTGTTGTTGACATGACCAATGATCCATGTGCTCCACTTGGCACAGGATTTTTAGCAAGTTTAGGTAGCTGAGAACTTAGAATCTTAAGAAAGTAAATTGCAGGGGTACATTTTGGTACTGGAGCACAAAGGGCTATGAGACTAGTTAGTTACCCAAATCTGGACCATGCGCTGCCCATTTATCAGGAGACTTTCCATTCCCACTTCAAAGGAAGAGAAAGAATAATACGAGCCAGTGTCCAGACCATTTTAATAAATACAGAGTTCCCCAAAAGACCCACCATTCCAGACCTTACGGCTCCTGCCAAATCCTGTAAAAATAAAGATTAAACCATACGGAATATTTGTTTTGTTCTGATTGCCGTTATTTTGTTTTGGTAATAAATGTCTCCAGGCTTCTGGCCTAAGAGAGTGCTGACGGCTCTAACTTTTGATTTGGCTCATCTCTGGCCCTTGAAAAGAAATCACTTCTTCCTTGGCTGCCTGATACCCTCTACTCCTAGAATAACATACCGCCTTGCTCATAGGGAGTGGGAGCACGCAATGCTGCCCTGGGCAAGGGCTAGGTTCTAGCATCGGTGGGCCTGGCTCTCAGATTCCTCATCATGTCCTGAAATTTTGTATTTTTAAATAATTTCAAGCTTATGGAAAATTTACAGGAACAGTACAAAGAACTACTGCAAATCTTTTACCCCGTTTCGTCCATTGTCAATAGTTTGCCTTTCTCTTCCTCTTTCTGTGTCTCATATTGTCACAGTACAATGATCAAAATCAGGCAATGAAACATTAGCACAATAGTTATCCACAGTATGTCTAATGTAGTCAATTTTCCCAATAACGTCTTCTATAGTTTTTTGGTTTTTGTTTTCCAGTCTAGGATTATTCACTGAATGTGTTTAGGCAGTAGGGATTCAGCCACTTTTTTTTTTTTTTTTTTTTTTTTTGGTCAGAGAGAGAGAAAGAGAACACAAGTGTGGGGAGAGGCAGCGGGAGAAGCAGGCTCTGACCTGAGCAAAGAGCCCGGTGTGGGACTTGGTCCTGGGATCATGACCTGAGCAGAAGGCAGACGCTTAACTGCCTGGACCACCCAGGATTCATTTACTCTTGACTACCAGTAAAGCAAGTCAGCCCTCCCTGCTCTTTCCCATTTTCCAGCAGAGAAAGAAGTTGGTGATTACAAGGAATTGGGGAACAGTTAACTTGTTTCCAGCCTATATGAGTTAATCATAATTTAACCTTTCAGATAAGATGAATGTATATGGCTTTATATTATTGATCTATTACCCTATAATAACTGAAAAGAGCCTACAATGAAAAAGAATGTTCTTTTGACTCTTACGATGCACATTATTTAAATGATACAGCTTCCCAGGCTACAGCCATGAAGAAGGTATCCCTCTGCAGAACAGGACAGTGATGATGCAAACATGGTTGCACCGTCCCTTGCCATAGGGCTAATCACACCGTTCATAAGTAACCCAACAGTAATAAGAGGGAGTAGAGAAATGGTCAGAGGGAAAGTCCCCAGGTTGAGGGTGGGAGTTCTCTGATGCTGATGGCACCTGTCGCCCCACCTTATCCACACATCCCAGTTAAAGGCTGGATTGAACCTCTTAAAAATATAGCCCCCGTGCTGTGACTCTATGAAACATACACTCATTTCTCTGGGAATGAGGACTCCCAAAGGAGGAAAGGTTGAGCTTTCAGAGGTTGGTGATGGAAAGGAGGGGCTGGACTTCCAGAATGGAAGTCTGGACTTCTTCCTCAACCCCGTCTTAGGGGTGTATGTGTGTATGTGTGTGTAGCTCCTTTCCGGGGGTATCTTTGATCAGGGTGCATTTTTTTTTAAAGATTTAATTATTTATTTTAGAGAGCATTGTGAGTGGGGGGAGGGGCAGAGACAGGGGGGAACAAGCAGACTCCCTGCTGAGTGTGTAGCCCGACACAAGGCTCAACCCTAGGACCCTGAGATCATGATCTGAGCTGAAACCAAGAGTCAGACCTTCACTGACTGAGCCGCCCAGGTGCCTCAGGGTGTATTTCTTTAGGTCAAAGAGGCTCTTGCTTAAGAGAGAATGGCAATAGTCCATCCCATGGACCTATGAGCAACACTGACCTCTTGAGAGTTGTGACCAGAGGTTTCTGATGTTATTAATTTACTGTGGTGTTTGAAAGGGGCCACCGGGCTCATTCAGGGTGCTCAGTGTTGGATCTGAAATTAGAGACTAGTATCCTTAGGATTGTAGTAATTCCACTTTAAAAAAGATAAATTTTTCATTATGGAAGATTTCAAACACAAATTAGAGTAGTATAATGAGCCCCCAAATACCTATCACACAGCCTCAACAAAATCATCTCATGCATTTTATCTGTTACCTCTTACCTTGACTCCCCTAGATTCTTCCTTATCTTGACTCCCCTTGATGATCCTGAATTATTTCGAATAAACCCTGATGTCATATCATTCCATCAATAAATATTTCAGCATGTATCTTTAGAAGATATATGTTCTTTTTTTTTTTTTTAAGATTTATTTATTTATTTATTTGACAGAGATCACAAGTAGGCAGAGAGGCAGGCAGAGAGAGAGGAAGGGAAGCAGGCTTCCTGCTGAGCAGAGAGCCCTATGTGAGGCTCAATCCCAGGACCCTGAGATCATGACCTGAGCCAAAGGCAGAGGCTCAACCCACTGAGCCACCCAGACACCCCAAAGATACATGTTCTTAAAACAGCCATAAGCCCCAGCATTCCTTGTCACAGCTCCATTTTGGTGGTCGTCAGTAATTTCTCCATATCACTAACTGTTCGGTTGTAGCATTTCCTCTATTATCTTATAAATTGTTTCACTAATTGTTCAAATTAGGATCCAAATTAGGTCCACTCATTGCAATTAGTTAACATGTCTCTTAAGTTTATTTTCATCTGTAAGTCTGTCGGCACATTCTACCCGCCTTGGAAATTAATAGTTGAAGAAACCCAGTCATTTGTCTTGCAGAGTTTCTCAAGGTCCAGATGTTGTTGGTTATGTCCCCCTGGTGTCACTGAACATGTTCCTCTTTCCCCTGTACTTTTTGTCAATTGCTGCTTCCATCTGAAGGCTTAATGAAATCCAGGTTTGAGATTTTTAATAAGACTCCTTCACAGGGAATGGTGTGTTCTCCCAATCAAAGTGGAAAGCAAATGTCTGTTTTTTCCTCCTTTTTGATACTAGCAGCCATTAGTGATTATTGCCTTGATCTATTATTTAGTTAAGGGCTGAAAATTGTGATAGTCTAATTTTATCATTTCATCTTTGCTTGTTATCTGTAAAGATACCTTACCTCGTCCACTATTTGACCCCAAAGCACAGTTCTTGTAGAAAAGCTAGGCTAAGTGCTTCATTCTTGCTTTTTAGCAACTTTTGAAACAAGGAATTGGTTTCCTAGCATATTCCAAATGTAACCGACAAGTTTGTTTTAAAATATCACATGAACTCATGGATTGGGGCGCCTGGGTGGCTCAGTGGGTTAGGCCGCTGCCTTCGGCTCGGGTCGTGATCTCAGAGTCCTGGGATCGAGCCCCGCATTGGGCTCTCTGCTCAGCAGGGAGCCTGCTTCCTCCTCTCTCTGCCTGCCTCTCTGCCTGCTTGTGATCTCTCTGTCAAATAAATAAATAAAATCTTTAAAAAAAAAATAAAATAAAATATCACATGAACTCATGGATTTAAACAGAATTGGTAGGTTGTTTTGTTTTAGGATTATATTTATTTATTTGACAGGAGGAGAAAGAGACAGAGAAAAAGCACAAGTTTGGAGGGGGGGGTTGCAGAGGGAGAAGAAAGCTCCCCACTGAGCAGGGAGCCCAATGTGGGGCTCAGTCCTAGGACCCTAAGATCATGACCTAAACTGAAGGCAGATGCTTAATAAACTGAGCCACTGAGGTGCCCCCAGAATTGGTGGGTTTTAGTCCATTATATTTATTATTCTTAAATGATCGCTCAATTATCCTATTTTTGGGCAACGGATGTCTTTTCAGATTTGTTGCTGTGGCCTTTTGACAGAATCCCAGAAGTCTCTGATGTTTTTTGATAGAAGTCTTTCTAAATTTTTTTTTTTATTTTTTAAAGATTTTATTTTTATTATTTATTTGACAGAGATCACAAGTAGACAGAGAGGCAGGCAGAGAGAGAGAGAGAGAGGGCAGCAGGCTCCCTGCTGAGCAGAGAGCCCGATGCGGGACTCGATCCCAGGACCCTGAGATCATGACCTGAGCCGAAGGCAGCGGCTTAACCCACTGAGCCACCCAGGCGCCCGCTTTCTAAATTTTTTGGTATGACAAGTTGTTCCAAGCTTATCTTGCAAATTTCTGCCCAATTCTGGAGGAAGCCACTTCTCTAAGGGGTCTTGGAGCTTTTTAGCAGGAAATGGTATTTAGAGACCACAAACTAGGTACTAAGGACATTTACTGTTCCTGGGCTGGGGGTCATTTTACGCCCTTTCAAGGAACAAGCCTAAGAAATACATAAAACAAAACAAGACAAAACAAAGAAACCTATAGCATAAGTTCATAATAATATTTCTGATCCAAATTTAGGGATCTATATATTTTACTTACTCTGACCAATCTCCTATCTACCTTCATCCCTTTTCTCCATGTTGAAAAGTCCCAGTACCCAGTGATACCAACATAATTACTCATTTACTTTATGAGCAACACACACATTCCAGTCTCAGAATAATAAGGCTAACACTCTCACCAGCAATACACTTATTGAAATGGACTTTCGTTAAAAAACACACTATGGGGGCACCTGGGTGGCTCAGTGGGTTAAAGCCTCTGCCTTCGGCTCAGGTCATGATCCCAGAGTCCTGGGATCGAGCCCCACATTGGGCTCTCTGTTCGGCAGGGAGCCTGCTTCCTCCTCTCTCTCTCTGCCTGCCTCTCTGCCTACTTGTGATCTCTGTCTGTCAAATAAATAAAATCTTTAAAAAAAAAAAAAACCCACACTATGTAGGGATTTGCTTGAGTGTCTTAGTTTCTCAATTTGTATTTGGGACAATTAATTGCATGTGCGCAGGGAATTAGGATCTCACGGAGGATTCAGTCAACAAAGGAATGCCTCAGTGGATTTTGACTGGTCTCATTACTAGTTGCAAAGAAACTTATGGAAACTGTGAAGTCGAGATGGGGTGAGTGTGCAAGTCCCAGGGCCATAAGACTAGTTAAAGGAAACTTGGGTCACATGTTGTCAGATTTTCATATTAGACATTACTTTCCTTCCACACAGCCTGGCCTCCTTTCAGGCCTAAATTAATTCTTTGAGATCCTGGTTTGTAGGCACAGCTTCACAGGATGTTGGATCTAAAGAGAACTGCAAGCTCAGGGAACATCTAGTTCAACTCTCTTCTATTACAGATAGGGAAATTGGGTCTTAGAGAAGCCCTGTGTGCTTATGATAACGTTTTTTTAATTGAATGTGCAAGGTAGTAAGGAGTGTTCATGTGATGACCTTTTACTGGTTGTGGGAAGGGGGAAGATTAAATCCAAATAATTTGCATAATGACAAAATTATTTTATTAGGAATTAGGTTAAACTTTATCATGGCTAAAAAGATGTCAGAAACTATAACGAAAATGGCAGGGAAATATAATGACTGGTTCTTTTTTACATTACCTGACCACACTAATGGTAAACATTTCAGAGTGACCAAATTTGAAAAGAGGGAAGCTAATGGTATGCCCTGTGTAGTTAATCCTCTTGGTAATAATAAGAAAGCATCTCGGTCAGAATTCTAGGTTTCTGATCCCTTTAAGATAAGAAAAAAAAAAGCAGAGAGGCACCTGGGTGGCTCAGTGGGTTAAAGCCTCTGCCTTCGGCTCAGGTCATGGTCCCAGGGTCCTGGAATCAAGCCCCGCATGGGGCTCTCTGCTCAGCAGGAAGCCTGCTTCCTCCTCTCTCTCTGCCTGCCTCTCTGTGTACTTGTGATCTTTCTCTGTCAAGTAAATAAATAAAATCTTAAAAAAAAAAAAAAGGCAGAAAGGATTTAAACATGTAATTCTCAGAAAAAAAGGAAGGTTACCAATAAGCACGTGATATAAGCAAGTTCACTTACAATCAAAGAAATGCAAGTCAAACCATAAGTGATGTATAATTCTTCACTTACTCGGTTGTGAAACTGTTAAGTGTGTAGTGAGTCCGCACTGTGAATGATGTGGAGAAGTAGATAAGGAAGCACATTGTTGTAGGGAGTGTAAAACTTTGTGAAAGTGGACAGGGTGTTTTGACAATATCTCTCACAATCCAAAAAGTACGCATCCTTTGACTTAGCAATTTTGTTGCTAAGAAATCCACCCTATGGACATTCTTGAAAATTACATAACAATGTCTGTCCCAGGATGTTCATTTCAGCATGTCTGTGATAGCCCCAAATTCCAAGAATTAAATGGGCACCAGTAAAAGTTAAATAAATTATGAAACAGATTTATAATAAAATATGATGCAACCATTAAAAAGCATGAAGTACGACTTTATGTGCTAAAATAGGAATCTTCCCCAAATACATTATTAAGTGAAAAATGCAAGATAAAGACCAATCTGTATATAATATCTAATTCATGTAAAAATAATTCTAAAGACTACACATATCTACTTATGGATATACTACTACATATACATTTGCATAAATTATTTTCTGGAAGTGCACACGTGAAGTAGCAATAGTTCCGGTTTGGGGATGGAGAAACTGAAAATAGCCTTTAAACTGGGTTTTCTATCTTTTTACTTATTTAGTGTTTGTTTTTTGCTGTTTGGATTTTTCACTAATTCATTTTACTTCAATTCTTTTTAAAAGGAGGTTAGGTCCTTATCCTTAAATAGCAGTAGTCAGTAAAGGTAAATAAATATTATCTTAAATGAATATTGAATCAGATTATTTAATCATGGAAAGTGTCCTGGTAGAATTGTCCAGACTTTCGAACTAAGTGAAGAAGGAAGCAGGAAAATCGCTTGGATTTTAATATTTTAACCCTCATGGTATGATAGTTAGTATGTCCATGCATGATAGGCAACAAAGAGAAGAGAGCATGGGTGGGATAGGAAATACAGGATATGGATACAGTGTGATTTAATAGTTCTGAGCTCCCTTTCTGGAAGGGAGTGCTCCCATCTGTAAAATGATGGAAGTGGCCTAGATCTAACCAGGTCCTAAGCTTTCTTCTTGATTCTGGGCTGAGACTGGTTAAGGGGACACGGTCAATTTGGTGTCCTTTCCATAGGTAGCACAGCCTCGGAGTGACAATCAGGGCACCTCAGCCTGATCCCCATGTACAGGAACTCACTTACAAGTGCATCTTTAAAGGATGCCTGGGTGGCTCAGTCAGTTAAGCGGCTGCCTTCGGGTCGGGTCATGATCCCAGGGTCCTGGGATCAAGTCCCGCATCGGGATCCTTGCTCAGCACGGAGCCTGCTTCTCTTTCTGCCTCTACCTGGTTTTGTTCTCTCTCTCTCTCTCTCTGACAAATAAGTAAATAAAATCTTAAAAAAAAACAACACACCAAAAAAAAAACAAAAAAAGGTGCATCTTTAAAAAATTGCTTAATGAACTATAATAAAGCAAACACCCCCATAAATAGCATGCAGGTCATAACTTGGAACTTTACCAGTACCCTAGAATCCCTTCCTTTACTGTCTCAGTGATATAGATATATAATTTTACATATTAAACATGCACATTTAAACAGATTTAACATATTTGAACATATTCTGTGAGTGTTAATCCATTGTGATTATTAACCTTATTGAAACTCCTGGAGCACCATCTTTGGCCAGTGGGAAATTAACAAGTGCTTCTTGATAATAAATCACTCATAGATTCATTAGTTCATTTGCTCTGTCATTCAACTGAGAGTTTCATGTACCTATCATAGGCAAGATGTACAACTAGACAATGTCAAGGGTATAAAAAGAAATAAGATTTGGTTCTTGTCCATAAAAAGCTTGCAGTCTGTAATGAGAAAGAACATATATACAGGCCACCACTAGAAGGTAGTATCATAAGAGGCAGAGAAATAAAGACAGGTTGTAGTGATCTGGAGGTGAAGTTGGTGTGAACCGTGTCCTTGTCACTTACCAGCCTCTTCGCTCCGCCATCCTTAGCGCGAGGATTCCCTTTTAGGATCTACGATGGCTGCTCCATCCTCTGCCAGCAAAAAAAGCGGAGAGGAAGGGAAAGGCAAGCTTCTACCTTTTAAGGTCAGCACCTGGAAGCTGTACAGATGACTTCTGCTCATCTACCAATGGCCAGGTTCTGGCCGCATGGCCACACCTCACTGCAAGGGAGGCTGGGATATGTAGTCTCTGGTCAACCCCTGTACCTTTTCTCCCTGCTATGTGTAAACCCTGGGTAGGTAGACCTTCTACTCCCTGAATTTAATATGCATATGAATCACCTGGGGATCTTGTTAAAATGGAGATTCTGAGTCAGTAGGCATGGGTAGGGAGTGAGGATGTTGGAGTTTTGCATTTCCAGGAGCTCCCAGGTAGAGCAGAGAAGGTTGACTCTTGGACCACATGTAGGCACCACACTTCAAGGGGGTGCGGGTGACCGCATAGACGGGTCTGCTTTGTGGTGGCTATCAGGGCACTATCAGTCCTAGAGACCACTGTGGTCTTCATGAATCTGTAACTGATCCTCCTGGAGCTGTTTGGGTAAATACCTTTGGGGAATGTTGAGTGTGTTGAGTTCCTATCAAATATCCACATAACGGGCCATGTACAAAGTGTAATGAGAAGGCTCTTTGCTCAAGCTAAATTGTATATTAGCTTTTGTTTAGAATTTGAAGTTTTCCCGTAGGATTAGAAAGCTGGGGTCATAATAATTTTTTTTTTAAAGATTTTATTTATTTATTTGTCAGAAAGAGAGAGAGAGAAAGCACACAAGCAGGCAGAGAGGCAGGCAGAGGCAGAGAGAGGCAGGCTCCCTACTGAGCAAGGAGCCCGATGTGGGACTCAATCCCAGTACCCTGGGATCACGACCTGAGCCGAAGGCAGCGGCTTAACCCACTGAGCCACCCAGTCGTCCCCATAATAATTTTTAAAATGAGTTATTTTCTAAGTCAAAACCAAATCACGGCAGCGCACAGATTTCTTGGTGTTCTAGATATTTGGGTTTGTGGCCCTCCTCCAGTTCTCTCCAAACACTTTTGAAAGTGTGAATAATTATACTTTATGCCAATATAAACAGCATTTTAATTTCCTACAGAAGTCTAAACACTTGAAGGCCCTTCAAGTAGGTTATCTGCAAGATTTTTTAATAAAAATAGAGTTGCCAAGACTTCCTTGCTTCCCTGGGCCTGGGTCCACTGCCTGGGATCTCCCTTCCCACTGCACCCTCCAGGTCTCCCGCGAGGCCCTCCGGAACTGTCCACCCCAGGTTGGCAGGACTGTCCTGCCCTTGCTCACTCCTGGATCCCACAGCCTAGAATACTTCCAGTTCCCAGGGGTAGATTCTGAAGTTTGGATTTCTGGGTTTGTTTTGTCCCCAGCAACCGGCCTTTTCTGCTTGAGCTGGCAATGCCTGGAACGGGGCTTTGATCTCACTCCAGCCAGGCACAACCAGGGCTTATCGGAACAGCCCAGGGTTGTTAGGAAGATTGTAAGAGGGAAGATAAGTAGAAGCACTTTGTGATTCAGAGAGTGCCTACAAATGTAATAGAGCCTTACTTTGCATAATAAAAATTATTATTTTTATTATAATTTTTGGGCCATTGCTGCAAGCCAGGAAGTCAGTGTTCTACAAAATTGTCTCCTTTAATTCTCATCTCTAGTTCTCCAACGGAGAAACCTGAGGTTTCAGGAATTTAGCTGAGCTCAGGCAGCTGAGCCGGTGGAGCCAGGAATCTCCCCCAGGCCTGGGACTCCAGAGCCCACGCTCTTAAATTGGATACTTTTAAATCTGATCCCATTATAAGTTGAGAACATATTCTGGGATATGTTCAGACTTGAGTCTGGGTTTTTAAATCACGATCATATTTCGTTTCTTTTCGTATTGCAAACTGTGCTTTACCTACCGGGAGCGCCTCCCGGCAAGTTTTAGCTCCATCTCTGAAGGGGGGCCTCTACCGACCCTCCCTCTGTGCGCATCAGAGGAGCGGTCTGGGTATGTGCTGTGTCCCAGCAGTCGCCTGTCGTCTTTCTGGTTTATCCACGAGAGGACACCCCAGAATCCGGGTGCAAAAGAAGCAGGAGAGAGCAGCGCAGGAAGGATGCCTCCCACTGGCCCGTTTGGGAGTCTCCAATCAATTAGGACCATTATCTTAGCCTGTTCTGTGTGTTTTGTTGCGCATGATGTTAATCCCCCCTCCCTCCAACTTGGAAAATCACTTACCCTACAGTGTATAAAGTAGGAAAGCCCGATGCTTTAGAAAGGTGCATGAAATGGAAAGGGAATTTACCTGACCCGCTCTGGGCACCTCGGTGAGCACTTTGAACGATGCTTAATGAAGCATGGGGCTTTAGAGTGGACGTACATTCAAGCCGCAAGCTTTGGGTTTTTCTCCTTCATCCTCTGATCACGAATGAGAGCAGGTCTCATGTCTCTCTCTCTCCCAGCCCTAGCTCCAAACAGCCCCCATTTACCACCACCCCCCCCCCCCCGCCCCCCCCCCCCCCCCTGCCCACACCCCCCTTCCCCAGCCAGGCGGCAAATATCCTGTGGCTCCCTCCCCCAAGTCAGCCTGAAAATAGCGCTCAGAGGGAGAGAAAGCGGCTTTGGGAAGTGTGACCTGAGCAGTCAGCTTAGGCGAAATGTACACAATAAACTTCTATCTGGACTGAATTGTTCTGTAAAGTGGCAATCACTTCCCAGACAGACGGGCCCTGAAGGACCCGCCATTCTGCATCTTTTAATCACCGTTGCTATGGAGAAAGCCACTATTTCATTAGAGAAAGCGCCTTAACGCAATTAACACATAGTTCAGTTGTTCCCCATCCCTTTGGGGCCCCAAGATGGAGGGGGCTGGGGGTATGGCTTTCCCCGGGGCCCACGAGAGACAGCAGGGCAAGTAGGCAGGGAGGGTTCCCAGGAAGGAAACTGTCAGCAATAAGGACTAGGTTGCGTATTTGTCCTCCTCCCAAAGAGGAGCGAGCTTAAAATTAACGAAAACTCAGGGTGTGGGTTGACTCAGTGTTTCAGAGCAGAGCAACATAAACTAAAACAGAGGAAAAAGCCTCTGGCTCCTTTTTGAGTTGGAAATACACTGATCTCTATACACCCTCTGGTGAAACTGATTTTCCTCCTATTTCTTGTTTCAATTTGCCTTTTTTTTTTTTTTTTCCCCAGAACTGGGACAAACTCTAGCTGGCCATAGAGGCGACCACTGTCCCCACAGTCGGCTACAGATTTTTTCCCTGGCCGCTGTTTCAAACTCCCTTTCACAAGCTCATTTGCAAAACAGGGAAGATAATATTTTCTACTTAACTGGGCCATCCTAAGAAGAAGCTTTCCCCAGGGTGCCTGCCGGGCCAGAAAAAGGAAATGCTCATACAAAAAAGATGAGTTTTGATGTTTATGAAATGAGGGCTTGGAGGGAGTTTTGTGAAGTTACCAAATTCTGGGCATTTCCCAAGAGCGGGGCCATAGATGGGTGCCCCTGTCCTAGGCTTTTCTCTAGCTGCCTAGAACAAAAGACTCCGGCCATCACTGAATTCTCAATTAGCAGTATTAAAAAGAAGTAGAAGGAATACTCATGCATCCTGGGTTCTGAGAAATCTGTCCGGTAGGAGAAGGGCGGCAGAAAAGGCGGGCGGCAAGTGAGTGCTGGCATATAGGACTTGTATAGAGATGTTTGCATCGTCACTAATTAGCTAATGTATTTCTTTCCGCCTGCCCTCTTGGAGGAATTCTCAAGCATGTCCCCTGTCGCTCCTGGAGACCGCAGAAAAGCAAATGACACCGAATTTTCCCTTCTTAATTAAAATGTTAAACAGGGTTAAGATGCCAAGTTTCATCAGAGATATTTGTTCCCCCGGTGAACTCTTTTAAGTCCTGCTGGGGTTCAGTTCAATGGGAGTTATTTGAATCAACACATGTTATTAAGTTTCCAAATGTAATCAGCCCAGATATTTTAATGGAAACTTTCTCCTTTCTTTTAATAAGCATGTGGTTTGGTTAAAAAAGCACTTGGGTGAGGTGCCCTGCGTTGCCCTTCCGTAACCAAATCGCCATAGCAACCGGCAGCTGGTCTCTACAAAGGCGGCGGCGCTGCGAGGGGGCCGCCGGCGGGAGCCCAGCCCCCAGCGGCAGTGTTTGGCCGGGCACAAGGATCCTCAATGGGATTAGAATGTTTAAGGGGCTAAAGGCTGTGGGAAAACTTTTGTCTGCCATATTTATCTCTTCTGCTGTTGTGTGTTAACATTTCCACTCGGGGTACAATGGGGTTAAAAGTAAGAGCAAATGTTTTGATGGGTTCATTTTGAATTATGAATTCATGGTCGGCGTAACCGGCTGTCAGCATCAGCCTGGTCTGACTGTGCCCGAGATTGGGGGGTGGGAGTAGAGCGGGGAGAAGGCGGTGGGAATTTACACCGGGGAAGAGTGTCAGCATGGAGAATTAATTACATGGGTGAGGGGAGCCGCTTTTCCCCCTGGGTGGACACTCCGTATCTTAGAGACAGGTTTTGGGCTCCCAGCGCGGCTCCCCGGGTGAGGTCTTTGCAAAGAGCAGGTCTTCTTCTTGGACCGGTTTGTTGTTCCGGGGCAAGAAGGAATCGGCAGGCGGGTGTTTCTGTCTCCTGGTCCTCACGCGCTCTACAAGTGGGGTAGGATGCGGGGTTCAGTACGGCCGTAAGGAGTGTTCTCCAGTGACGGGCCGAGTTGTGTCCTCCTGTGAACTCCTATGTTGACCTTATAACCCCAAGCCCCTTCGTGTGTGACTGCATTTGGAGATGGGATCTTTGAGGCGGGGTGTGAAAAGAGGGCCGTTAGGGTGAGGCTAGTCCGCTCTGACTGGTGTCCTTGTGAGAGATGTTGGGTTGAGAAGGGACACCAGAAGTAAGAGGGCGTAGGAGAAAGTCCACGTGAAGACCCAGCAAGAAGGTGGCCATGTCCAAGCCAAGGAGAGAAGCCACAGAAGAAACCAAACCAACCAGCATGTCAATGTTGGATTTCTAACCCCTGAAGCTGTGAAAAAATGAATTTCTATTGTCTGAGTCACCCAATCTGTGGCATTTTGTTATGAGAACCCTGGCAAATAAAGACACCCCCCCAAACAATTTTCTAACTCCTTTGGACATGTGGGTGACGTGTGACAGGAAAAGCATGTGTGAAGGCCCTGTGAGGACAGCTGAGGTCATAGCCCAACCCTCTCCCTTTTCCCCTCTTCCTGGGGAAAAGCACATGTCCCATTGCTAAACCAGAGAGCCCGCCATTAAAGCCGGGTTAGCACACACCGTTGTCTATCCCTTCCGAGCGGCCCACCTTTTTCTTTTGTACTCATATCTGGCTTCGATGTTATGTGTAATTGGCACATTTAATGAAGCAGAAGTTGAACTATTACATTATTTCGTAAAACTTCTGTGCTAATCATGATCAGGATGACATGCCCATGTTTATTATGCCTCCCAGGAACCCAGCGTTTGAGGGCCCAGGCCCTCCCCACACGGATCCTTCCCTACGTTCCACTGAGCCAGTCCTGCCATGCCAAGGGAGCAAGGGAAGTCCCTGTTCCAACTGCCCTGGGAGCTGAGCCAAGTGTGAGATGGAAGAGGGTAGGCATGCCCCAATTTTAAGCGACCTGCTGTATCAAACTTGGATTTGAAAACAGAAAATTTAAGGTTGTTGATGTGCGTTTCCATAAGATGCCCTTTGCAAAATGAGATGTGAGGGAAACATTAAACAATAGACTCCTTCAGTACATTTAGAATCGGATTCAGTGTAGAAAATTCTGATTTGCAAGGAATTTCTTGCAGAATACTTGCACAAAGCAAGGCCTTCCTCTTTAGTAGAATAGGACACTGATGAATAAGCAAGATCTCTTTGTTAAGCTCTTTAGGTCAGGAAGGAGGGTAGTGCAGCTGGATGAGGGACAGGTACAACTTATTGGATGAATATACACACACAGAAATATATATACACATGTACATATATCCGTAGATAGAAAATCATATACAGATTCGCACATATACGCATACCTGTGGTCACCCACGCGCGTGCGCGCACACACACACACACACACACACACACACACAATTTCTTGCGGCTGATGCCTCATTCAAGGACCATTTATCAAGGGCTCGCTCTGTTTGCTGTGGTGCTAGCCGCTTAGAATACAGACGATACACAGTTTGTGCCTGAGAAATTCACCACTAGAGGAGTGAGATATGGAAACAAATACTTGTAGCTCCACTGGCGTGAAGCACATGGGGATGTTTGCAGTCACTTCCCCAGGTGCACAGTCCTGCCTACTTTCACAGCCCCGACTTGTGAAGTCAGCCTCTGTGTGGCGGGGTCACCTGCCCGGCTTCAGGGAGAAAGTAGAGAATTCTGTGGCAATATGCGGTCACGTACACTCCCCCCCACCTCCACCCCGTGCATTAGAAGTGATCAAAAGGGGCAAAACTAATGAAGTAGAACGCAAATTTGCCTTAGGATGGTAACGGAGTTTTTTTTTCTTACCTGAAAATGATCTCTAAGGCGAATCTAAAAACCAAACAGGAAACAGTTTGGGTTTCTTTTCAGCCCTTATAACCTGAAGCTTTTGCTGGTCTCCTGTTTCCGGAGTTTGCGGTCACAAAATTTGCACAGCTCCACGGAGAATGTCCACGTTTCACTCCTCCATCTGCTCCTTTCTTCATATTCTGCACCTGCCTTCCTTCCGATTGCCCTTCCCTCCCCTGGTGGACGGGGTGAGAGGAATCCTATGTGCCGTATATCACCCCACCTCATGCTGCTGTCTGAGTAACAGACCTGGGGCACAAGTACAATCGTATTTCCCCTCAGCATCTCCCCCTCCAAGTGTATTTAAACTTTCAGAGCAGCCATCCATGTGCTAAAGAGTATGCATGTGTGTGTCTTACGGAACAGAGTCCCACCCTGAAACCAAGAATCGGGGAGCCTCTGGTTGGAGCCCATTTGGCTCTCAGAAGCTTCTGCCAAGCTCTGTGGCATGCTGGACGCCCCTTGACCTGTCTTTGCTACGTCCACTACCCCACACACCTTTCCACTCATCTCTCACTCACCTGTTGTGCTCTCCCCACCTAGAACGGCTTGTGATAAATTAAAAAAGAAAGTCATGAAGGGTGCCTGGGTGGCTCAGTTGGTTCAAGTGTCTGACTCTTGATTTGGATTCAGGTCATGATTTCAGGGTCCTGATATGGAGCCCCTTCTCGGGCTCTGCACCGGGCCTGGAGCCTGCCTAAGGTTCCTCTCCCTCTGTCCCTCCCACCCTCAATCATACACGCTTGCTCTCTCTCAAAAAAAGTCATGAGCACATTCATGTAAAAGAACAACACTTATATAATAAACAATAAACAAAAGCTCCCATTCAGGGAAAAAAAAAAACAACTCTGAGGAAAAGACACTAAAATATTCAGACTGGTTGTTTCTGGGTACTGGAGTCGTGCGTGTGGTTTTTCTTTCTACTTTTTGTGTTTCCTGAATTTTTAAAAAAGATTGATTTATTTAGAGGGAGAGCATAAGCAGGAGGGACAGAGGGAGAGGGAGAAAAACAATCGCAAGCAGGCTCTGCGCCCAGAAGGGAGCCCAGTGTGGGACTCGATCCCACGACCCTGAGATCATGACCTGAGCTGAAACTAAGAGTCGGACGTTTAACCGACTGCCCCGTCCAGGTGCCCCGTGGGTTTCCTGAATTTTTGATATTAAATATATTTTGCCCTAAGAAAGGAAGGAAAAACAAAAAAAGGATTTCAAAAATAAAACCTACTTATTCTTCAAGACCTAGCCTGGGATGGCGGATAATTCTTCAGATGATAGAAAAGAGAATGAGCTTTTGATTAGTCAAACTGAAGTTCAGAGCCAGCTTCTAACTTAGAGGCGAGGATTAGCTGTGCACGCACATCTTTAACACGGGATAATGTCTTTTGTATAAAACGTGAGGGATAAAATGTAATGTCCGTAAGCTACTTAGCACATTGCTGTGCAGTAGAGGTTAATAGTGAGTGTCAATTTTGATCCCTTCCCCTTCCTCGCCCTCTGTGCGGTCAAAAGCGTTATCAGGAAGCCCTCTCTTCCTACCCTTACTGTGTCGTGATGAAAATCGAGAACACAAAAGCTATTTAGCTACCTCTGTCTGTCCTGGAGCTCCTCTTCCCATAACAGACACTTAAATCTTTTTCGGACGGAAGTAAATAATCAATCTCTGATGAAACAAAGAATCTTCCAGAAAAGTTCTGAGAAACCGAGATACAATGAAAAGCAGATTCAGCCAGAAAGCAAGAAAAACCAAGGGAAAAAGAGTAGCCGTTTTACACTCACTTGAAAGTCATAACTATCAGAAAATTCAGAATTACGACTCCCTCTCCTGCTATAACCTCCTCACATCACACATATATAATAGAGACCGTAAAAGTGAACGCGGCGTTCGGTAGTGCACGTTACAAACAGATTGCATGATGTGTGTGAGTTACTGTGGCGCTGGGATTCATAACTTGGAATTTCCTCGCTTTTATGTGTTCATAATAGCGTCCGCCATAGCTGGGCCTTGACACCCCACACCCGAACTGTATTTATGACTGGAACAAAGAAGGGGAGAAGGTACCCTTCACGAGACCCCGAGACTGCCCTGCCTCTCTTGGGGTTCACTTGCACATGTTCCAAGCACCCGTTTTCAGAGACCTACTGGAATAAATGGAGTATGTTCCTGCAATACAGCACTTCTGCTTGAATTTAGCTCACAGGTTATTTTCCATTAAAATCAATATTTTCCGGTGAGGGCCGTGTCACCGAGGCCGTCGGTGTCGACAGAGGCCCCTGGCTCGCAGTAGGACGCTCTGGGTGTGGGTGACACTGGGACCTCACAGACCATCCGTAGCCAGGGGAGCTCATTCAACGCTTGCCCCTTGTGCTTCCAGGGACATCATGAATGTGACCTCCAGAAGAAGCTGCCCCCCCGCCACCCCGAGGAGAGGTGGGACATGAAATCTTGGGCTGGGAGGTGACCTGGGTTTGCTCTGTCACACTACAAACAGAGATGTCCCACGCGACCCTCCAGCTCTGCGCCCAGGTGAGTGGCTCTGTCCTTTAAAAGATGTGCAGAGTGAGGGCTGCCTTTCCCAGTGGCCTGTCCCTTGACTAATGGTTCTGCTGGCTAGGAAATTAGGCCTTTGTCGTACCTTCATCTTTCATTCCTCGCTCCAAGTCTTTTATTGAGAAAGTCTTCTCCCAAGATGGAGAACAGACAAGGGCTCTGTTCCTAGGAGGCTTTGACCCCGCTGGTTGTTATGAAGGTTTCCTTCACTCTGTCTTCTGCCATCCCGATCAATCCGGCGTGCCTTAGGCCTTTCTCTCCGGGCCTTGTTTTCTTACCCTTCATTGGTTTTGTCATTGTTAGGCTTCCAAGATTCCACTCTCTGGGGCAGAGTCACAGTCCCCAGATGAGTAATTGTGAGCTTAAGGACTGAAGTCTAAACTAATTTTGAGTCTAAGGTAGGACTTGTAACACCCAGGGAAGATTTTCCTTAAAGCACTTGTTCAAATTTATATCAGTAGAACAAAACAGCATCAGATGTGCACCCACACACACACACCCGCACACCCACACACCCACACACACACACGCCCGGATGTTTGAAGTAGTGGAGAGACCGTAGGAGCGAATTATGTGCTTGTTTTCTTCCGAGGAGAGTCAGTTCATGACAGATGGTCATGGCCTTTGGAATATTTTAATATTCCCATAATTTTAAACTCCTGCATTTTATTTTTTATTTACTTTACTTTGCTGAATGTCTTTTGGTAATTCCTGTCAGGGTTGCATTTTGGAAAATGGCAAACACCTCCTTGGCAATACCTAAGAGGAAAAATCTAGGCATACGTTGGGGTGAGGGCCAAGCGGCCTGTCCCTGTGAATGAGCCAGTGAGGTCAGTGTGGGTTTTGTTTATTTTGGTGGGTTGGGGGGGGGATAGGAGGAGGGGTAAGACGGTTTGCTGAAATAAAAATGCCCTCTATGTTTGTGTGAACTTTCAGAAGGACAGAAAATCTTTCAGTAATCCAAAAACAAAGGGGAAATTCTGATAGTTTCAAGCCTTTTGCAGGTGTATTTGGATACATGGTTGTTTTTCGAGAGGTCTCAGAAAGGGTGAGACTGGGAGGAAGTTGGGGGTTTTGATCCTATCAGTAAAATCTCCTTCTCAAGTGGTAGCAAAAAATGGGTGTTTTCTGCAAGGTCTATAAAAGTTAGATGGAAGTTTAAAATTGTTCTAAGAAATTTGACAAATATCAAGGTTTCCCATTCAACTCATCAAGGGTCTTTAAAGCACAAACATGGATCCATTAAGTGCCTAAACTTCTTGGCTAAGGTGATTGGGTTCTGGTTGGGGACATAGTAGTTATTCTAAATGGGATCCACTCTATCCACTCATTCTGGAGAGACCAGGGAGACCTCTGTGCTAAGAAGGCTTGAGTTCTTGAACCCAAGAGTCATAGTAAATGGACTCCACTTTCCTGCTCATTTACTATTTCCAGTGCTACTTTCAGTTAGAGCCACAAAAATCCCTGATAGCGTTTTCTGTGGTGCACTCAGGATAAGTGATTGTACTACAACTGTGTATTTACTGGTTTTTATATACCATTTCCAAAGTTTGACATCTTGAAATAAAGGCATGTAATCAATGAGAGAGATTTTAAAAATAAAGTCAGAAAGAGAGATCACCAACTGTGTTGGGGGAAAGGGGTCATAAGTGGTTGGAGATGGTTCTATGGGGAATATATGGGAAGATGGGTGGGATTAGATTTGGCTGTGACAGAAAACCCAGAGTAATATGGCTTATATGAGAGAGTTTATTTTTCTTTCCTATAAAGGTCCATGGATAGGCAATCTATGTTGAGATGGTAGCCCCATGATCTTGGCTTCTTCTATCTTGCTTATTTATCAGCTTTAGCTTGAACCTCATGGTCCAAAATAGTTGCATAAGCTCCAGCCATCCCATTAACCTACCAATCAGCAGAAAAGGGGGAAAAACTGCACACTACAGTTCCTCTAACATCCTACTTGCCAGAAGTTAACTTATAGCTTCACTATGTCTGATTGGGAAGCAAATCAGAGAGCTCTGGTTTCTATTCTGAGTAACCATATGCCCAGCTAAAAATCACAAGTTCTATGTATATATATTTTAAAGATTTTATTTATTTGACAGAGAAATGCAGCAAAAGAGGGAATACAAACAGGGGGAGTGGGAGAGGGAGAAGCAGGCTTCCCTCTGAGCAGGGAACCCAATGCAGGGCTCGATCCCAGGACCCTGGGATCATGACCTGAGCCGAAGGCAGATGCTTAACCAACTGAGCCACCCAGGCACCCCCAAAAGCTCTATTAAAAAAAAAAAAAAAGGGACAAGAGGTAGTCTGGATACCTATTCTAAAGGAGAGAAAAACACTTAAAAAATTAAATTTAAGGGGCGCCTTAATTTAAGGGGATCATCGGGCTCTCTGCTCAGCGGGGAGCCTGCTTCCTCCTCTCTCTCTCTGCCTGCCTCTCTGCCTACTGTGATCTTTCTCTGTCAAATAAATAAATAAAATCTTTAAAAATAATTAAACTTAAAAAAAGAAGAGAGAAATACTGTCCTAAAATTTGTAATTTATAGCCATATTAGTGTTCATTCCATTAAAATTTGAAAATAATAACAATATTATCTTTATTTAACCATTTACCCAATATTTACCCATTTTTACTTACGAAGAATGGCTTGGAGGATTGGAAATACATCCTTGAGGTGGCTGCCCTCTGCGGCCCCAACCCTGTCACTCCTCCGTGGCAGATCCACTCCAACAGGGACACTGTCTTGTGGGCTAGCAATCAGAAGGCATTGATTTCTCACACCCTCAAAGCCCCTCCCTTGCACTGTGGCCTTGGGCTGCCCCTCCATGCTCTTTGAACCTCAGTTTCCTCTTGAATAAAAAATTCACAGTCATGCCAACCTCAAAGGTGACATTTTAAGTGCACTCCAGGGAACTTAGTGAATGTGACTGTCCTTTGCTATGAGCCTCTTGTCGTCCTCCACCTAATACATTCGGAGCTGATAATGTACCAACAAAGGCTGGGGGCGATCTCCACGCGGGCTCTGGGGGAAGCCATCCATATCACCCGCAGGAGTGTCCGCGTGATGGGAAAGCAGCCTGATGGCCGAGAAGTGTGCCTGGGTCACCCGGCTGGGCAGCAACAGCGGGGACCTCAGCCCAGTTCCCGTGACTTCTGGAGCCCAAGGATGGAAGCTCTGCTGAGCTGAAAATAACAAGTTTGGGTTGAGAGCCCCCTCTCACTTTTCAAACCAGTAAAAACTTTCAAAACTTTCACAACTTTCTAAGCCTAAGCTAGAGGCAATCAAGAAGGCTGCTGGCTTCCGGAGCTTGTGACAGAACCTGTCAATGGTTCAGAATGGTGTGTTTATAAAGTCCACGAGGGGAATAAAAAAGGACCGTTACTGTTTCCTTTTGTTTGTGCTTGAAAACACTGAGGAGAGGGAAGCTTTAAAAAAAAATTTTATTTTTCTAATAATCTTGTTTTTATAATTTATAATTTTTTATAATTTTATTTAAATTTATAATCTAATTTTTTATAATAAATCTTTTAAAAGATTTATCTATTTACTTGTGAGAAAGAGAGATAGAGGAAGCATGATTGGGGCAAAAGGGCAGAGGGAGAGGGAAAAGCAGGCTCCCTGCTCAGCAGGGAGCCCCAGGGATGCAGGGCTCGATCCCAGGATCCCAGGATCACGAACTGAGGCGAAGATACATACTTAACCAACTGAGTTCATCCAGGCCCCACCGAACCATTTTAAAAGAGTCTGGTGCGCCCACTGTTCTCAGCTCCACTGGTGTCTACTCATATTCATGTGCGGGGGGGACAGGTGTTCTCAGGACCCACAGAAAACCTTCTGAATGGGCCATCGTCCCGGGACAGCAGGGGACAGTCCGGTCTGTGGAGCCTGTTCTCCTGCCCTCTGCCCCGTGCGGCGGGCACCGGAGTGGATTCCTCCTTGGCACGGGCTATTTCTCCAGCTCAGACCGTATCAAGGCGTCTGCCTTCCCTTTGATCACCGGTATCTTGCTCTGACCTGAAGCCCCGGGGAAAGCATTTCTCCCCATACCCATTCTCCATCCAGGCATGTAATTCCCACCAACCCCAGGAAGCTGGCTGCAGAGACAGAATGTGGGCTCGTGGGCAGTGGCTGGGGTGGGAGATAAAAGGCGCCAGGGTTGGCACAACTGAGCCTCTGAAACAGAAACTCCGTCTATGGTAGACTAGGCGCCTGTGTGTTTCACCTGTTGGAAGATGTTAAGCCCCAAAAGCCGTGGGGCTCCTACGGAGGGGCATCTTAGCCAGTGCCCTGGGAGTGGGTTTTCTGCCTAAATACACAACTATAAGACCAAAAAAAAAAAAGAAAAAAAAAGTTTTTCTTCACTTCTGAGTATGGGACCCCATGGCTTTTTAAGATGCCCTTTAGAAATAAAGTCAGCCAGGCTCCCATGGAACTTCAGGGCCCTTGCCTCTGGTCACTGCCCACTCCTGCGCTCTACTTTTCCGACAATGTGTGGGAAGGTCTTCCTCAGCGCGGTGCTCAGGTCATGCTGGCCGCGTGCTGGCCATGTGCCACAAGGAACTGACATGGTTGACAGTAGGCTGTGCCCCCTGGAGGAAAGCCGGACCAGTCTCATGGGGCTGGACCGCCACCTCAGATTTCCTGAGTTTCTCTGCGTGGGATTGGAGATCTCTCCCCTCCGCCCAGATACCAGCTTCTGCCCAAAGGCAACCATGCCTTAATAGTCGGGCTGGGTTTCTGCTGGAAGCTTTTGGCTTCAGAAGAAGACGAGGAAGGGGCGCCTAGGTAGCTCATGGGTTAAGCATCCAACTCTTAATTTCACCTCAGGTCATGATCTCAGGGTCATGAGATCGAGCTCCACATCGGGCTCCGTGCTCAGTCAGTGGAGAGTCTACTTCTTTCCCTCTGTCCCTCTCCCTCTGCCCGAGCTTCCTCTCTCTAAAATAAATAAATAAACAAATAAATCTTAAAAAAAAAAAAAAAGAGAGAGAGAGAGAGCGGAAGATGAACTCTTTTCTCTGTTACCTTCCCAGCCTTTGATAAGAGGCTGTCCCCCTTCTAGGAGAACCACCACAACAACATCTCCCAGCCAGAGCCCAAGGCTTTAAGGAGCAAGACCAGGGAGAGATGAGTACATGCTCAGTGCTGGTAAAACCAGCAGAGGGCCTGCTCAGTCTCCAAGGCAGAAGGAAGGATCCTTTTCCCATTCTCTGCTGGGCACACTGGTCTCCCCCACCCCCCAGCTTTACCAATCACTTCGCTGAGTGACCTTGGGCAAGTTACAGACTCTCCCCATCTCTGTGTCTTGGTCTGTAAAAGTAACGGTCCCCGTCTCATAGGGGAGTGGAAAGGATTAAAGGCATCGATGCATAGAGAGGGCTGCATGCGGTGCTTGACCCGTAGATGTGTTCAACAGATGTCCCCTAGGATCACTGTAGTGTCTGTAGGGACTCAGTCTCTGAACAGTGAGCGGGAGACATGGTTAGCCTCGAGCATGTTTCCTTAGGCATTAAAGATATGCACTTGAGTAAATCAGGCAGACTCTAGGGCTCAAATCCCCACTAAAGACCAAAGGGGATGATATATGAGAGAAAAATTCACATAATGGGGGTGTCTGGGAGTAAAGGAACAGGAGGAAGATTAAGAACAGGATGCTGGGTTTTGAGGCTTGACTAGTCAAAACTTGTATCACTTCTCTCATTCATTCATTCATGCAGTGAATAGTTACTGAGTGTATATTGGGGGCCAGGCACCATACTGAGTGCTGGAGATCCCGGGATGACTATGGATAAGTTCATGGAACTTATGTCCTGTTGGCTGGATGGTGGGGAAAGGGAAGGAAGGTCATGGAAAGTTAACAAGTGTGTGAACGAGATTATTTCAGATAGTGGTTGGTTATCCATAGCTGTGCGGCAAACTACCTGAAACAAAGGGACTGGAAACCACCATTTGTTTGCCCAGGATTGCGCAGCTGAGACTGGAGTTGGTGGGGTCAGCCTGTCTTGGCTCCATGTGGCATCGGCTGCCTCACTCCCTGGGCGGGCACACTGTTGCTGGCTATTGGTTCTCAGCTGTTGGCCAGGGCCCAGCTATTCCCAGAGCTGCGACAGGTCTGTCACAGAGGGGCCTAGGTCAATGAGAAAGCATTCCATGATGAGTGGCAAGAGAGCGGGGAAACCACCACGGGGGCCAGCTGGGGCAGGGATGTGATCTGAGAAGGCAAGAGCAGGACCTCTTCTTCATTCATTAAAACGGGAGACCTGCCTGAGCGACTTCGAAGGTTCCTTCCAGCTAATTTTTCCAGAAGAGTGCCACTTCTTTGGTGGCTGTCTTTCTGGATTGGGGTCTTTTCTGCTGCACTTTCTCACCTGGAGAGCAATGAAGAACCAGAAGGCTTCCTGGATGCTTAATGAGAGAAGACACTCACTAGTGAAAGGGTCCTCAGCATGTTCTCCAGGCTGCTTGTGGGCCGGGTCATCAGGTCCCTATGCATGCACAGCATGAGAAAGGCAGGTGCCCAAGCAAAGGCTCTTTGGAGCAAAAAGAAGGAATTCCAGTTATCAGAGAATTTCAGAAGATACAATTCCTCCAGGCCAGACAAGACCGACGTGTAAACCAAATCCCGCCGAGCTGGTGTCACCCCAGGGCAACTCTGTGGTCTGGGAGGCCATTGGAATTGACGTTTTCTTTGCAATTTAATTAGATCAAGATGGTTGATATGCTCCTTAAGGAGGGAGCTGAGCATTGAAAATGATCCCAAAGAAATTTTTCCCCGGGTATCTGATCTGTAAGGGAAACGGTGAACCTATCAAAACGAGTGACAAGGAAGCTACATGTGTCATTTTAAACTAGTTCAAACCAGCCAGGCTGCTCCCTGCTCTGAGCTCCTGGCTATTAGCTGTCATCCAGCCTGGATGTGAGACAGGCAGGTGGATAAGGAAGACATCATCTCGTTAGGACTTGCAGGAACAGGCCAGCAGGGTGCCTATCGCCGTCCACATCTCCGAGGCAGGCTCAGGCTCCAGCATGAGCCACTCTGCTCGACGGCCCTTTTCATTTCAATGACATTTTTTTGGAAAGGTTAGAATTTAATCCTCTCTCAGGATGGAGTTATTTCGGTTTCCACTGATCCTTCTGATAAATGAGACAGGGTTTCATTTTTTTTCATTCTCTTGCTACCGTGGTATCTAATTTTATAAAAGCCTCCAACAATGTCATAATTTATTGTAACAACAGGACGGCTGCGTGTAATGACTCGTCCACTTTCTATTAATTTTCTAAACGAACCTCTTCCCCTTACCACCGAGAAGCTGTGCATGCCTTTCTCTGTGGGTTTCATTAAGACTGTTTGAAGTCATGATGGCAAGATCATTACGATGTTTTTGAAAGATAGTGGGTTTCAAAGAGTTGTACTTACAAGCCTTAAAAAGCTTCATCATCTTAATTCCTATCCTCAGCTACTTTTTCGGAGCTGTGATCTGGATGTGTGGTAATTGGGATCATTTTCCTTACAAGCTCTCCCGTAGCTTTTTTTGTTCTTATCACTGCTATTCCTCTTCTGAAGTGACACGTGTAGTAGGAAATTAAAAAAATAAGTCAGGGTCTAGCATCTTCTAAGGAATTCAAAACCAATGTAGAAATGGCAGCATCCAGTATCCAGAATCAGGGTCATTGTATGTGTCCTTAAGAGGGGGGAAACAGAGGCAGACGATCTTTGATAAGCAGTCTAGCTTAGATAACCACCTCTTACAGTCATGCCATGGCCATGCCCTGGGTAGGGCCCGTGTGGGCATAAAGTAGATACCAGCAGAGGAGCGCGTGAAAACATTTGCAAAATCATCCCCAGGAGATGGGGATGAAGCGGATGAAGGAAAAAAAAGGATCCATTCTGAGCCTCAGAGGCCAGCCTGGGGCTTTCTGCTAAGACAGAGAACTGGAGCTAAGATGGAGACAAGTTGGGGCTGGGCAGTTTGGGGGACAAGCCAATAATTCTCACAGATTCCTAAATTTGACCTTGATTTACAAAGAAGTGTTGTATCTGAATTACAATCATTTCATCTTGTGACTGAAACCCCTAAAGCCTCCGTTTTGCAGAGACGTTAACTCAGGAAGCAAGATGTCAACGAACCTATCCAAGCTCATAAAGAAAGATCACAAATTCAGAGGCAAGTTGTGATATCGCTAGTGTGTGATTTAACCGGCAGAAGCCTCCCGCCTATCCTGGTTAGTGCTAGGAGAGAAAAGGTGGTTGGTGTGATTGTACAAACCAAGGGGCCCCTTCTGCCCCAATGGGCAATGTGTCCATAGTATCCAGGTTTTCTACAGAAAACACTTTGCTGGTTGAGCTGCATTTCAAACCCATTCAGGACATATTACTTTGTAGGCTTAAACTAGATTTGGGACTTTTGATAATGGAACAGATACGCTCCCTTAGCCAAGCATGTCTTACTGATTTCTTAGAGATGGGGGTGTGATCCTATTGGGGGTGGGGGGAAGACAGCGTACAGGAGATCAGCCTTTTGTAGAAAAACAATATTTTTGACAAAGAGCAAACGGATCAAAGCTATCACAGGGAAATTTCCCTTTTTGCTGCTCAAGAAATGTCTCTAAAAATCCAAAGAGTGGGAACACTGCAGTAAAATATAATTGAGGAAAAACGTCTCTGTCCCTTGCCGCGTTCTTTAAAATGGTCTTGTGCCCTTTCCGACACATACACCATGGATGTTGCTGAATGCGCTCTTCCCAGCCTCACCCACTGTCCCTTTACCGAAACTGCCTTCCAAGGAGAGTAACGCTCGGAGGAATGCTGTGCCATCCGCTGTGGCGACCCACATCTCATGGAGCTGCTTTCCTAACTGTGTTTTTGCAATCTGCTTTGAGAGTTTGCCCTCCTTAATCCAAAGTCAGCGTTCGGTGCTGTGGTCTGGGATCGTCCCCTTCAAAGTTGATAGTCACGTGCCTTTCCGTTTGGAGCCCTGGGAAGTTTCTGCGTCGGTGGCTCCCTTACTCAAGATGATAAGATCTGGAAAGAATTTTTTGAAGGAGAGACAGAGAGGTAAAAGGCACTCTGTTATGCAGTGTTATTTTCACTTTTGAAAACACACACTCTTAGATGCACATGCCGGACTGCTCTGGAAACACAGGAGCTCGAGTCCCAGCCAAGGTCTCTGCTGGTTGGCGTCCTTCTTACCCGAAAGGGACCGTTGTAATAGCTGTATTCATAGAAGTTAAAATTAAATTTCTGTGTGTTGATGTAAAGCCAGCTTTCCCCTCAGGGCTATTTATTTTAAAAATCAAAAATAGTAAGGGGTCCACAGGACATGCCGCAACGTAAGCGAATTGGGGGTCTGTGCTCTGAGCAAAGCCTTCTTTGTGCTTGTCCCTGCGATATAATGCCCCGCAGGAGAAGCCTGGCAACATGCTGGCTTCCCCTTCCCCTTCAACATGTGGCAAGCTCAGGCAGTTTGCAGATTCGCCTACAAGAGCCTTTGTTCAAGATTTTTATACCTGGAGGCAAACGCTGTCATCAACAGAGCTGTCCCCGGTGTGCCACCCCCGGGTGTGGGTCAGGGGGTGGGGTGGGCACAGAGGGCTCAGCGCGAGTGGGCGATGACTTCTTTCATGGTCCGAGGCTGGGACTGATGGTGTGTTTAAACATATCTTTTTCAAATAAGAAAATTTTTTTTAATTAAAAGTAAACACTAAAAAGCCAAAGGGAAGGAAGCCATCTCCAATAAATGCCAGTAAATAAAGCCAAGAAATGGCACATGCACTTATAAAGGCAAAGGCTTCCAATGTAGCTGTTTAACAAGGAGAAGAGGAAGAAGAAGTTGAAGGCAGTGGTCACCGTAAGTTGGGGTGCGAAGTAACAGAAACAGAAGGCGTTCGTCTTCTCGGCTCCTTGGTTGGAGTAAAGGAAAAAGCAAGACTTCTTTAAAACGCCTTTGAAAAAATCCCAAAGCCCTTCTAGTTAAGCAAGGAACAGCCAAGGTAGTGGTGGGAAGGCTGATGGGTCAGCGCGGACCTTCCCTTTGCAACCCCCAGCCAGTAGCCCCCCCAGCCCGCAAAGCTGCAGGAAGCCTTTCAGGCTGGATTCGCCTTTGATTTCCACACTTGCAATTTTTATTTTCACCCAGAAGAAGTCTGTCCAGCTCATGAGAGGACTTGCTCATCTTCCTTCTCAGAAGTGAGTCGCGCTGATTTCTCCCTTTGTGTCAGAGAAGCAATTTAACAGATGAAGTACCGGCTGTCGGACAGGAGGAAAAGGAAATATTGATGAGCGAGGCGCCGGGACTTCTCCGGTTGGTGGGAGGCCTGTTTTGGCTGTTCTCGAAAGACTGGGATTGAACGGGAACTGTCCTAGTAACAAGGAAATGCTGCCCGCCTGTCGTTGGCGTGACTCAGTTGCCCTAGAGTGGGGGATTCTGTAATATCGCCCGTGGTTTCTTGTCCATGTGTTATCCAGGACCCCCGACCTGGAAGGGAGCGCAGCAGCCCCCCTTGGCAGCTGGGATTCCGCTTCCTTTGTGCCTCCCTTGGGATCCGTGAGTCATCTGTGCGTTGTACAGGGGAGCGACCTCCGCTTCTCTGGGCGAATTGAACAGAGTTGGAGCTGTAAAAGCAGAACCATAAATCAGTTCCATTACAATGGCAAAGTTCTTGAAAGCACCTAAAAGCCCCACAGGCATTCCTCCTAGTTAATAAGCAACAAGGTAGAGCCTATGTCACTGGCTGGGTGGAGGCCAAGTTAGAACCAGAAGATGGATGTGCAAAACTCAGTCACCCAGGAAAATCTAAGCCACCCAAAGAAACCCAGCCAACTTCAAAGGCCCCTTCTTCCTTCTCCCATACAATGACTTGCTGGCTGAATACTTTGTTAAAAAAAACAAAAAAACCCCAAAAAAACCCGCAGCTGGGTCTTCCATGAACACAGCTGTTGGAACCCATTTGGAGCAAACTATCGAAGGGGACTCAAAACCTTCTTTAAACTTTCCTTGAGGTATTGCCTGGATCCCCCGGGACATGCTAGAAAGCTGGTGGCAGTCTCCTCTTCTCTGGGCTTGGAGGCCCTCATGTTCTCTTACTTGCTGGATTTCTCTGACCCCCAAGTGTGTCGATAGCAACTTGCTCCCTTCGTCAGCTGCCCAGGAGGCGTGCAGCCCCGCAGGCTCACAGTACATGAAACTAAGACAGATTCCTGCTGATGGGGCTTTGCTTTCCCTGTGAGAGGAGGTGTCCCAGGCCTCTGCAGCAGAAGAAAGGAAAATTGAATTCCAAAGCATGTACATAATCCATTTAACCTCTGGTGTGTGTGTGTGTGTGTGTGTGTGTTTCTAGTTTATTGGTCTTCTCTTATCATATTTGCTGTAGATTTACATACGAATCACAGAACTTTAACTTCCTTCCCTCTCCCTTTTAGAATTGGTCCTTATGCACTGGGTAAGTCTTGGCCCACCACACACCCTACAAGCCCCTCCCCCCCAAGGCCATCCCTGTCATGGGGGTACACATTCAACAATAACCAAAGATCCACATGGATTTTTTTGGCTTTCCAGAGAAGCAAAACTCTCCCCCTCCCCATTCCCAATGTAGGTGTCATGTTTGAGAAAAAGCATTTTCCTAGAGGGGTCCTGATTTAATAACAAAAAGGAAATGTGTGCAATAGTTTTACCTTTCAGATGCCTGCCTCATCATGTCCTTTTCACTGGAGTGATGAGCCTTCATTGGGCTCCCCACAAAGTGCATCTCAGTTCTGTGTTGGGGGCGACATGCATGGCCGTATGGCAAAGGTCCCGTAGTGTCTCCAGTGGCGACCCTGACATTTCCGCTTGTGCCATGCCCTGGCCAGCACTTACCGATGGTTTGGGCCATGGCCATGGCCACTGTGGGCTGTTCTCTGAGCTTCATGCTTAACCCTCAGAGCAAAGAGTCTGCTCCTCTTCCTTTAACCCTCACGTACGCATCACTTTCAAACCCCCCATAGAATCCAGCTTGGTTCACACAGTCCCTCAGGGAAGGCTAGTTTCCCTATCAGAGGCCATTTAACCTGTGGTCCCCGGACCCCAGAAAGTCCACGAATGGGTTTTGGGGTTGCAACCACCCCCTGAGAGCATACACAGTGTTGTATGTGCCAAGACTTGTTTTGGTGACAAGTGGGCTTGTCGTTTCATCCTCAGTGGAATCTAGGAGGACTCTGAGACCTGGCAGAAGTTCATTGCCGTCACTCTTGCTGGTTTCCTGATTTCATTCTCTCTCCAGTTCATCCTGTATGTGATATTAGCGTCCTCCGTCCAAAATCGACTCATGTCTTGTTCCACAAGCCACAGCCTGCCAAGACTCCCCTTGCCGGCAAGAAAACGCATACTCTTGTCCTCACAGCCTTCCTCGTTCCCTCTCCCACGGTTCTCTGCACCTCTCCCTCCAGACTGTCCTACTTACCTCCCCACATGCCCACTGTCATCCCTTCCCCACATGCTTACGCTTCAACTCCTTTCAAATCAGACTTCCCCATGATGACTTCCTCCCACTGACCAAGAGCCTCCCTCTCGCCCCCAAGCTTGAACCATCCACGCATGCTCTCACCCCGAATCTGACCCTCCCTCATAATGTTATTTATGTCATAGAACTAATTACCCTTTTTGTGTTTGTTTCGCCATCCAAACTGGATTGTGAATTTCCTGAAGGCCAAGTTTCATTCACTCATTCCTTTGTTCAGCAGATACACAATCAGTGTTTTCTACTTATGGGGTCCTGAGCCGGTGCCGGACTTGGGCCCCCACTGCCCCTGGACCAGTTCTGTGCACAGAGAACATACTCAACGAGCAATGAATGAATGAATGAATGAGTGGGTTTGGGTTAAAGCAAGCTATTTCAGGAGTGCTTACAAACCCAGGGCGCCTGGGTGGCTCAGTCGGTTAAGCGTCTGCCTTCTGCTCAGGTCATGATCCTGGGGTCCTGGGATTGAGCCCCATGCCAGGCTCCCTGAGCAGGGAGCCTGCTTCTCCCTTTCCCACTGCTGCATGCTCGCTCTCTCTCTCTCTCAAATAAATAAGTAAATAAAATATATATTAAAAATTCAATTAACAAAAAAAAAGAATGTACAGCCAGAGACTCCCTAGGTCTCTGGAGCCAAAGCAGAACATTGAGATGTGAGGATTCCTCAATGTAGCCTTCTGGAAGGGCTCAGAGACCCAATCAACAGTTTCTTTCCACATCAAGGGAGACAGTTTTCTGCTGACTCTGCACCGTTCGTGGCAGGTTCCTGGCTTTGCTGGCTCGCCTTGGCTCTCCCTTTCCTGGGGATGGCTGAGCAAGAGTGGGATCAAAGTCTACCCTTTCACTGGAGCTCGTAACCTACAGTGAGGAAAGAAAAAGAAAACACCAGTCCTTTATACCCACCAGAGCTTTCTAGCATTCTCGCCCCCTCAGGGCCAGCAGCTAAACTAATATCTCTGGCGGCGTTCTTTCCTGAAGAAACCCACCTGTGGAACCCGGGCGGGGGCAGCGGCATCCGTGCAGGTGGTGTGGAGTTCGCACACCTTCGGGTGGGCTCGGGACCTGGGTGCTAGGTGCACATGGCTTTTAGAGGCTGCTTTGAAAGCCCCTGAGTGTTTGTCTTGGCTGGGTCCACGGGCACTTGAATATCTGCCCTGAGAGCTGGCCAGGCTGGCAGCTCCGTTTGCAAGGCCTTTGAATCTTGGTTTGGGATGGATTCCGCCCCTCTGCTTCCATCAAAGAAGGGGGAATATAGCCCCCAAGACCAGGGAGCAGCAGTGAGCTCCCACTCTGGAAGCCACATCCCGGAGGCTGGGGGCTGGCCCCGGGGCTGCGGGACTCTGTCCTCGCTGCTGCAAACCAGAGCACCAGTTCTGCTCCTGGCCCGAGGCCCCCGCGTCTGCTGTTTCTCCTTTCTGCCTCCTGCTCTCTCCTGCCAGTAAAAATAAGAGCGTGAAACAGCTTTGATGGCGGACCTCCCTCCAGACGACCTGGTGCGCGCCGGCAGGGAGAGAGAGAGAGATTGTGCGTGTGCATTTCAGCGTATCTTTTACGCCTCAGGCTTTGTTTCTCTTGACTCTTTTTTTGCAGAAGTCCCCTGCAGAGGTCCTGAGCAGCTACCTTCAAAGCAATATAAGTAAAATACACTGCAACACTGTTTGGTTGGGACCATGGACAGGATGTTCTCGAATGGGAGAAAAGTCACCTTTTACTCTTTATAAAACGGACCCATGTGGGGCGCCTGGGTGGGCTCAGTCAGTTAAGCATCCCACTCTTGGTTTTGGCTCAAGTCAAAATCTCAGGGTGTGGGGTCCCCTCTCTCTCCCTCTGCCCCTCCCCGTGCTCGCATTTTCTCTCTAAAATAAATAAATAAACTTTTTAAAAAATGGGCCCATGTGAAAATATGCTCAGTTACCTTTTGATTTTATTGTGGTAAAATACATATACTATAAAATTTGCCATCTTAACAGCTTTAAATGGGACAGTTCAGTGGCATTTGGCGCATTCATGACTTTGTGCGGCCGTCATCACCATCTACTTCCAGAACATTTTTATCACCCCTACAAGAAGCCTTGCCCCATCAGAAGTCATCCCCACTCCTCTCCCCCAAACCCTGGCAACCACTACTCAGATTTCTGTCTCTACAGGTTTCCCTATTCTGCATATTTCATGTAAATGGAATCGGACGTGCCCTTCGTGTGTGGCTTCCTTCACTCAGTGTCAGGCTTCCACATTCATCCACAAGATGGCATATATCAGAACAACTGTCCTATGTCCTCTTTTCTCTCCTTTGAATTTCCATTCCCGCCCACACCTTCACTCTGGGTCTAGACCTTCAGAGGTCATGACTCATCTAAACTTGATTCCTCCTGACTTGCTCCCCTCCAATCTGGCCAGCAACCCCCAAACCATACCTGAGAACCACCTGCACCAGGGTCTCCTGAAGCACTGATTAAAACTTCAGCTTCCCAGCCCTGCTCCACAGCTCCACAACCCCTAAGCTGCTTCCTCTGGGGAAGGAGCCAGAAAATCTGCATTTCTTACACGATCCTTGGTCTGTGGTGCGCACATGTGTGACCACCAGGACTGTGCCACAGGGCTAGTGCACTCCTCCCGAACACCACGGTCAAATCTCAATGGCTCGACTTCAACCCCATCCATGCCCACCGGAAGCCCAGCTCGAATGCCACATCACCTCTGATCTGTAAGACTTTCCTCAACTCTGGGCTAGAAATCATCTCTCTTAGACTATGAGCAACCTGGAAGCAGGGTCCAGGCTTCTCTTAGTATCCCTTGAATAAAATTCATTCCCAGAACTCACTTACATGCAGGTGTTATCCTATGTGCTTCTTATCAGTCACCACATTTAATCTTCACGGGACACATATGTCATATCCCCAAACACCTGCAACAGCTACCTTTCCAGGAAGCGCCAGGGTCTTTCTGCTTGTGACAGATGGGGACTGAGCCTTCAGCCTGTCAGGAAGCCATGCACGAATAAATTAAAAAAAAAAAAAAAAAAAAAAGGCTATCCTAAACTCACTGCTTAAAAAAAAAAAAAGCTGTCCTAAACTCAATGGTAATAAAAAAGTCTCATGGTGCTGGCAGGATAATACTCAATTTAAAACAAATATTAGTGGCTTCTAAGGAAGAGATGTGCCACGCTCAGCTGGGCTTTCAACCCCACAGAGGGCTTCCTTCTGTCCCCCCGCTTTGTGCTTCCTCTTGGGTACCTGGCCAGCTCTTCTGCACCTGAGGCTTCCTATGTGGAAGGTGTTCATCTTCCTTCTCTTTTGCTTTGGGTCTCACTTGGTTCACTTTTCTCAATCCTGGCCAAAGCAGAAGGTATGAGCCGTTTACCGTAAGAAAGGCACACATTAACTCATGACTGGGCTCCAGCAGCAAGACCTGTGGGACACGTGGCCCCGGCGGCTCCTGTCTGGTAGTCTAGGGCAAGCCTTAGCCAAGAAAGTAAAGCTCTGAAGCAAAATCGAGACTTTCCTTACCACGTAACCTAGCAATTCCACTCCTAGGCATACTTTCAAAATACTTGAAAACAGGGACTTCAGATGCTTATGTATCCGTGTTCGTAGCAGCGCCATTATTCATAATGGCCGAGAGGTGGGAACAACCCAGTGTCCATCGACAGATGAATGGATAGACAGAACGGGAGACGTACGCACTGTAGAATGAGCTTCAGCCCTATAAAGAAGTAGTGACACATGCTGTGACATGGATTAACCTGGAAGCATTACGCTAGGTGAAATAAGGACAAAAGGACAAATCATTTTATAATCTCACTTACGTGAAATAGCTAGAGTAGGCAGATTCATAGAGACAGAGAGTGGACTGGAGTTTACCCGGGGTCATGGGAGGGAGGTACGGAGAGTTATTGCTTAATGGGGACAGAGTTTCTGTTTAAGGTGTTGAAAAACATTTGGAAAATAAGCAGTGGCGATATTTGCATAACATTGTGAATGTAATTAATGCCACTGAGCGGTACATTTAAAAATGTTTAAAATGGTAAATTTGATGTTACTTATAGTTTACCAAAGGGAAAAAAAAAAAAAACACAGCTTTTCTTTTTAACCACTATAATGAAATAAAGAACTGGGGGTTTGCCAGATTCTGTTGCAGAATTCTTGGATCTTAGGTCCCCTTTGAATAGGGTCTATTAGGAGCTCCCTGCTGTTGAGCACATAATCTGTTTAACCTCCTACTTCCCAGGCCCAGCTGCTGTGGTCTGGGCTGAAAAGGATTTCTGGCTTTCTCTGAACGGCCCCTGGAAGAGTATGTCCCAGCTGAGAGTCAACCCCTGGCCTGCAGGCCCTCCCAGCAAGTCTCAACCAGCAGATGTGCCCCAGGGCACGTTCTGTTCTGGGATCAGAGTCCGGGCCGGTTATCTTGCAGTGGCCGCTAACTGCGGTGTTCTTTCATTGTTCGGAATTCCAGGCTAACATGCTGCCTGTGTCCTTTCAGGGCTGATAGACTTTCCAACAATGAGCCAAGCATTGGATAAATGTCCAGATTCACCCCCAGCAGTGTGGATATACCTACAGAGACTCTGCAGACCAGGTGGAGGTAGTCCTGCGAATCCCACAAGACAGGAGGGCAGCGACCAGAACTAGGGACAAAAACATGACTGACTGGTGGCAAGGCTCACAGTGGGGTTGATGGATGCTGTCAAATACCCCCATATTCAGAGCACATGGTTAATAATCTTCAATCATCTCCAGTTTATGTGCATGTCATATTGATTCTATAAGCAAAAAAGTCTCCATATCAATTAAATGCTCTATCAAAGACCTCCATGCCTCCCCAAAGCCTCATGTGCTCCAGGCTATTTGGAAAAACAGTGGCTTAGCTCTTCTGGGAAGTCACTTATGGATATTTTATTTTATTTTAATTTTTATTATTAGTTTATTAAGCTTGTATGTAGATTTATTATATGCCCAATATATTCCGAGCTCTCTACAAATATCACCTCGTTGAATCTTCCTAATGGTCCTAGGAGGTAGTTCTTACCCGTTATTAGGTTCATTTTACAGACAAGAAGACTGAGGCACAGACTGCCAGGACATTTCCTAAGGGGGACACACAAGAGACCAAACAACCCAGCACCCATATGTAGGGTCAGCACCCAGACCCACCTGCCCATGATGCTTCTAGAACCTGGCACGGTCCTCTAAATGGCAGGGCAAGAATAGGAAGCCTGGCCGCCTGCCTCTCTTTTTCCTCCCGTCCCTTGTCCACCTGCTCTCCTCGGCTGCTGTGAAACTGAGGGACCGAGGGAGGGGCCAGTGTCTTTTTCCACCTGCCTTGGAGGTTCTTGTCAGGAATCGATGGCGGAGGGGAGGCCGGGGTCTCCCGATCATCCCAGGCGTGGGCGCACCTGGAGCGTGGGAGCTGAGCCATTAAGAGCGGTGCTGCAACTCCCGGCAATGCAGCCTTTGTTGAAAGCCCTGCAAGAGGTGCCTAACATACCATTGTTTAAGGCTGAGTGAGGGCCCTGAGTCGGCCCAAAGGCGGTTTCCGGGTTTTGATGTGTGCCTTAGTGATGCGAGATGTTATCGTGGGGGGAGCTGGGTGAAAGGTACACAGGTCCCCTGTGCGCTACTTTTGCAGCTTCCTATGTATCTATAATTATTTCAGAATAGAAGAGTGTTTTAAAATGCCATTGTTGGCAACCAGGGAGCCGTGGCCCCTTCTTCAGCTGTGTTTCTCTGCGCTTCTAAGCTTCCTGCCGGCTGACTTCTGCCGTGGAACAATTGCCCCCCAGGGGCTGTGCTTGCCTCTGTCAGACGCTGACCCCCCGCTTGGCACCCACCCCCCCTTTGCCCTACGCTGGGGGTTCTCTTTTCCGCTCTGGAGCTGGGACATTCTCAGGTGCTCCCTTGGGTGCCACTAGGGCCCTGTGCTACTTGCCCATAAACCTCGGGCACCTTCAGCCCCGAGACTCCCAGCCTCGCGCCCCAGCTTTCTGGAGGGTCCGTCCCTCTCGTCCACTGTTGGGCACTTCACTGGGTTCTCCCAACAGCAGGGAAGGACTTTTTTTAAAGGATTTATTTATTTATTTATTTGTCAGAGAGAGAGAGAGAGAGAGAGAGAGAGAGAGAGCACAGGCAGGCAGAGCCGCAGGCAGAGGCAGAGGGAGAAGCAAGCTCCCCGCTGAGCAAGGAGCCCGATGTGGGACTTGATCCCAGGAGCTAGGATCACGGCCAGAGCCGAAGGCAGCCGCTTAACCAATTGAGCCACCCAGGTGGGCCTACAAGGAAGGATTTTTGACCCCGGAAGTGCAGGTGTCTGTGGGGCAGGGAGCCCCAGAAGCCAAGGTGTGGTGACAAGACTGTGTGGGCCACTGGGAACAGTGGAGGTGCCCTGGGGTCACACCATCACTTAGGGCCTGGGCGTCGTGGGAGTATTCTGAGGCCTGGAGTTAACGAGGCTCCTGGCAAATAGGGAAATGAGGTTCTCAGCCCCAGTAAAACAGTCTGGGCTTTCTTCGTGCTCCAGACATAAAGGGCTGTCATCTTGCCCAGGTTCTGAGAAGCGTGTGAAGTGTCTCCTACTTTTGTGGCCGGGCTGCAGGAGCCTACCCTTATGGTCCCGACTGCCCCAGACTCCAATCGCTCCGAACCCTGGCCTTTGGGGCTGGGGCCTCTTCAAGGGGAAACAAACCACGATGGAACATGGTGGCCGCAACGGTGAAGTCCCCAAGCCTGCAGGGCCTCGAATCCCTGTGTGTTGGATTGGGCTAGAACGCCTCGGGGGTTAGGGGTGCTTTAGGGAATCTGAACCCCGAGGCCCTGGATTAGGAGGTGCGGGGATCGCTTCTGGGCATCTTCTCTCTCCACCTCACTCAGCTTTGGCTTTGGAGTCCAGAAACAAGGCTGCCATCCCAGGCTCTAGGGCTGCACCCCTCCCGGCTCCCTGCCCCCTTGTCCCGAGGAGCCAGGACAATGGTCTCCCCAAAGGTCCGGGCATCAGATGAACAATGCTCAGGAGAACGATGTCATCAGGGGCGGTCCTCTCTCTATCCCCGTCTCTAGCCTAGCCTGCTTTTTTTGTGGTTCCTTCCCCCCAAGACGACCAAGCAGCTTTTCACAGGCTGTTTCTGAATTTTGGCCTCCAGTCTGAGTCAACTGATTCTCCCATGGGGGGCCACATTGGGTCCTAAAGGTTGGCACCTTAATTTTCTCCCTAAGAGGCTCCTGTCTTGGCCATAAGCCCCCCGAGTGGAACTGCAGGGTCTCTCAGTAGGAGGACCCCACCCTGCATCCCGGCTTCCCACCAGCAGGCACCATGGGCCTTGTTCTCACTAACAGGCCCCCTGAGGCCTGGCAGACACAGATTGCCAGGGTGGGGGGGCAGCTGGGGGGTCCCCGCTGGGACAGCAGCCTCCAGCTCCAGGAAGCTGAGTGGGAGGAAAAGCAGGTCACAACTTAACCTCACTTAAGCAGTGAAAGAAGGGGTGCCCTGTGGCTCAGTCGGTTGAGCGTCCAACTCTTGGTTTTGGCTCAGGTCATGATCTCTGGGTCCAGGGATGGAACCCCGCATTAGACTCCCCACTCAGCTGGGACTCTGCTCATCTCCTTCTTCCTCTGCTGCTTCTCCTGATCACTTGTGCACTCTCTAAAATAAATAAATAAATCTTAAAAAAAAAAAGGAAAGGAAAAAAGTGGTGAAGGAAAAGGAGGGCCCATACCATATTTTATGTGGTGATGGTAAAGGTGACCTCGCAGATGGACAGGGGCTCTGTGTGCTAAGACCCTGGCCTGACTTCACGTCCAGTAGTGTCCACTCCAGGCTTGGCAACACTAGCTAATACTTCCGTACCACCGCTATCTTGCGTGCTTGTTACCTAAAAGCTCAGCTAATCCTCCTCACAGCCCCATTTTATGGATGGAAACTGAGATTTAACCACTAGGAGACTTGAACTTATATGGTCTGGCTCCAGGGTCCTTGCTATTAACCACTAAGCAGCCGTTAATAATAATAATAATAATAATAATAAATTAGATCATAAATAATAAATATTAAAATATTTACTCTAGAAATTCATATTTATAGAATATTAATTTAATAATTGTTATAATATATTATACTAGTGTATATAATGATATAGATTAAATATGTAATATTATATAATACAATATATTTAATTTTCTATTAAGTAATATTAATTTTGATATTTAAATAATTTAATATTATTAACATGATAGTTTAATGCTAATAAAGTATTTGCTAAGCCCTTTTTAAATGTCAGGCACCATGCTTTGAAATGCATCACCCTCATTCCTCTGGAGAAGGTGTTTTATGCCCATTTTATGGGTACAGAAACTGAGGCTCAGTTCAGCACAAGATCTTGGCTCAGGCTTCTCTGCTTCAGGCTTCTCCTGGTCCTTATTTGGGGTGATCCAGGTGGAAGAGAGACTATCAAATGCTCCCTGGGAGGGAACCCCAGCAGCGGTGTAGCAGGTCTTTTCTGTACATGTACTTCCTAGGGGCTCAGACTTGCCTGTCACATGGCCTCTGATTCTTGCCAAGTACCTTCCCTTGATGTTCTGGCTCGCCCAGTACCTGAACCCAACATGGCTGGACTTGAATGCCACCCATGACCCATGTACCACCCACCCTGAATCTCTAGGAAACCAGCCCCTTGTTCAGCTGCACTTTCTGTCACCCACCCCCCTTGTCTTGAAACCTTGGGGTCATCTTTGACTCTTTTTTCCCACTTGTCCTTAAACCCAATAGTTACCAAGTCAGAAAAAAGCAGTGACCCCTGGGACACACTCATGACTTTCTAGTGGAGAAAACACTGGAGTGGCCAGATGAGATCCTGGATCTCTGGCTCTTTCTTCCGGGGTCCATGCTAGCATCTAATAAACATAAGCCCCCATGCGCTGAGCTACTATGTTCTATGCCAGCCTTGAGTCTCCCTCTCCAGCTTCATGGGCTTCAGGGGTTCTGCTGCTATGTATGCAATGTTTGTGTCCCCCTCAGAGTCCTCTGCTGAAGCCCTAACCCCCATTGGGATGGCATCTGGAGATGGGGTCTTTGGGAGGGGATTAGGGTTAGATGAGGGGACGACCAACCACCCAAAACAATAGGATAAAAGTTTCAAAGCAGAAAGTCAAGAGGTACCAAAGGGAAGCGGACCCCCCTGGACCTAGTTCCCTTCCCCAGAGGCAAACACTGCTCCCCCTTGATTTGATGGGAATATCCCAGAGATAGTTGATGCTTCCTCCATCACACAGCCAAACCCGCTCCGACCTTTTTACCTGCATGGTAGCATGTTATACTCACTGTCTGGTCCTCGATTTAAGCAAACCCCACAGATACTATTTCCCTCCTTCTGCTTCACGGTCTGTGTGACCCATAACGGACGGAACCAACTTCCTAATAACGGGCATGTAGGTTGTTTGCAGTCTTTTTGAGTCTTGGGAATCCGGACCGTGAAATATGGTCTGGAACAGGATGCAAATTGTGCCATATTTTTTTTTCACAATGAGGGTTGAGAGTCTCCTTTTATTTAAGTACAGTCATTTGGATGCGGTTTTCTGTGCATTTACTGGGTAAGGCTTTGCTCTCAGCAACTTGGGTCTCCGTGGTAAGAAACACCCTTAAGACCATTTCCATTCCTTAACACCAAAAACTGCCTGCTCAAGGCGTGCGGGAGTGACAGCTACAGGAGGGTTGGCAGAGTCCCCTCTGAGTTGAAAGATGGGATGAAAGGAGAGATGCCCCCTTGCAGGACTGTCAGCCTGGCAGCTTGTGTTCCAAGGAAGAAAATGATTTCTGTCAACCCAAGGCATCTCTCAAACGTCTGAACATACCTTTTTTTTTTTTTAAAGATTTTATTTATCTATTTGACAGAGATCACAAGGAGTCAGAGAAGCAGGCAGAGAGATAGGGGGAAGCAGGCTCCCTGCTGAGCAGAGAGCCCGATGCGGGGCTCGATCCCAGGACCCTGAGATCACGACCCGAGCCGAAGGCAGAGGCTTTAACCCACTGAGCCACCCAGGCGCCCCTGAACATACCTTTAACAAGAGTAGCAGCCAACGTTCTTTCTTGCAACTCCCCGAGGAGCCTCAAGAAAGACTGTGTGCTGGACAGCAATGGTTCAGCTCATCAGGTGCATTATTTCCTTTGATTCTCACCATCAGGTCAGTACCGTTGCACCTGTTTTACGGAAGAGAAGACCAAGGCACAGAGGGGTCAAGCAAGTTGTCTGGGATCACACACCAATGGGCAGGATTTGAACCCAGGTTATACCTTTCATGCTAGACATCCTCCCACATGAGTAGACAAGCGCGTCTCAGGCTGGTGGGCATAAGGGTAGCCCAGGGAAGTAGGTATTGTGAGGGACTCCACCAAGAACTTCCTGACTTCTTCAAGGTCACGGTCACCCTTGCCGGTGATGTTCATCAGAGGGGCCGTCATAACCTCCCTCACCAAAAGCAAAAACTATCCCATTAAGGTCGTAAGAAGCCCCTTTGCTCAGGGCTCAGCTTTGCCTTCCTTCTATTAGACTTGTTTCGGCAGGAGCAGCCAGGAGTTTGGCTGTCCTGTAAAAGAGAAACACCTACAAAGCGGGGAGGGTGTTTCCCTCTTCAGCCCCTCTGGCACCCTGGTGTCCTTCCAAAGCAGCATATGAATCCCTAGCTTCTGGAAGGGAAGCTCCTCTGACCCCTCCTGGGAGGGGAACCAACCACAGCAGCACTCAGGGAGGAGGGAGACAACCTTCTGCACCTGCTCGGCCTTTGGCTGAGGCCTGGAAGACTTTCCAGCTGCACCCAAGCTACATGATGATTCAAGGCTACACCCGGCTTAGGATGTAGGACCGAGGGGCTATTTCCACCAGCAGCTCCTGGCATGCTGGGACAACCTAGGAGCCTGAAGACAGGTGACCTCAGATATGGGCCTCAGATCTGTCAGTTTCTGGTGCCACTTCTCTCCCTTTCACAGGGAGGGTATATCTTACCTCACCTGCTCCCCCCGGGTGGGTATGTACCACGGGGAGATTGCCAGAAGCTTTCCTCTCTCTCTTTCCTGATGCCGCCCTGCTGAGCACCCACCTCGCTCTCACCCAGAGCTGACGGCAGTCTGTATGCCGGCCATCACATCCAGGCTGGTGGAGGCTCCCGTGGCCTCAAAGTTGTCCAAAGTGTGTGTGTGTGTGTGCGTGTGTGTGTGTGTGTGTGGAGAGAGAGGGAAGGGTGAAAGGTAATAAATGCAATAGAGAGATCACTTGCGTCAAAATTTTTCTCTCTCCCAAATATGCACCTTCAGGAGGAATTTTCTAGAAAACGAGGCCAGAGTTGTTTTCTACCCAGGATATACAGTGAATAGCTAAGAGAGTGAACAAGTTGTCAGGCTCAGCCATGCGGGAAAAGGTAGCTCCTCGGTCAAGCTGGCTCTGGCGCCACTTCTAGCCTTGGTGAATCAGGGTTATGGAAGCTCCAAGGCCTTCCCGCCTGGTCCCCACCTTCTCTTTCGCTACCCCGTATGGGAACCGTGCCGAACCGCTTACCAAGTACCCGCAGACCCATTCTTTCCCACTTCCATGCCTTTGCTCGTGCCTTTCGCTCCCCCGGGAGAGCCTTCCTTCTGTCTCCCAGGCTCCCACATTTTCTGTGCCTCGGGTCCCAGCTATAGGCCACCCCCTCCTCTGGGCCACCTCCCACATTGCTCAGGGAATGAGCAGATCTCAAAGGGAAAGGGACGGGGGCCAATCAGACGCCGCAGATGTGGAGAGCCATGGTCCACAGCGCTAAGTGCCTCTTGTTTGGTTCGGGAAGCAATGAGCCCGACTGAAAAAACTACCGTCCCAGCTCCCTTGCAGCTGGGGGACCGTGTGTCCCAGTTCTGACCAGGAAGATGTAAAGAGAAGCTTGAGTAGGCCTTCTGGGGACACGGCTTAAATGGGAACAGGATCACGAAGTGGCCCCCCCCCAAGGATCCAAGTCCCACACTAGGGTTGGCCATAGAGGGGCTGGAAGGAGCCTGGGTCCCTGCGGGCTCTGGGAGGAAGGCTTCCCGAGCCCGGAGAAGTTCCGTGCAACCGATCCAGGTTTTGTGAGGCCTGAGGCTTTTCCAATGTTAGGTGAGGGGGGCCTTCTTTGCGAAAAAGAATACAAAATAGGAAATATAACGGCTAAAACGTGGGAGGGGTCCCAAAGTTTCCTGGGACCTCTGGCAGGACGCCGATTTCTGTGCCTCTTTTAACAAAGAAAAAAGGAACTCTTCATTTGTCTAGGCCACAGTGCTCAGAATGCCATTACTCGGAGCAGAACAACATTCCTAACACCCCCATGTCCTCAGGAGCATTAGCAAGTGCGGGCCACCCCGTCCGTCCAGAACAAGGTCCTGAACCTGGCTGTTGGCTCGCCGCGCCTGAGACACGTCCATGGTCTTTGCTGGGTGTTGAGCTGTGCTCCAGAATTCAGTCCCTAGAATTTGTAAGCCGATGTGCCTGGTGTCCTTGTAAACAGGGCAAGTTGGACCGGAGCTGGGCACAGAGGAAAGACAATTAGAAGGCATGGGAAGAAGATGTCGTCTACACGCCAAGGAGCAAGGCTTCAGAAGTAACCAACCCAGCTGACAGCTTGGTCTGGGACTTCTAGCCTCCAGAACCGTGAAACACAGTCGATTTTGGTTGTTCAAGCTGCTGCCGTGGCCTGGCTTGTGAGACTCTGTTAGGGCAGCCCTGAGACCCAGGCCCCACCCGGAGAGTCTGATTCAATGGCCTGGGGTCAGTCAGAGCTGGTCCTGTGTTAAACCGGTCCTGGGGTGATCTAGTCTGCAGCCAGGATGTAGAATCCTGGCTACAGAGGATTGAAGGAAGATTCAGAGAGTAGATGAAGCTCCCGTGGGCCTTGAAGACTGACTGGCTGAACGGCTCAACGCAGGGAAGGTGCTCAGACAGGTAACCGGCCAGAGTCAGCAGCGCACAGCCCAGCCGTGTGGCCACGTCAGAGGGACCAGGCAGGGGGGCTGGAGGTGAGGGCAGAAGGGGGACCTAGGCCCCAGGTGAGTGGGGTCTCATGTGGCCTGTGCGGGGCATTTTCCCCAGCAGCAGGGAGTCGGTCACGTCTGCGGACTGAGGCCGGCCGGGTTCAGAGCTGTTCTTCAGAAAGGCAGCGTCTTTACTCTCCCCGGGTGTTGGTGGCCGGGTCTGAATCCCTCAGCTCGGGGGCAGCTCTGAACGCGCACGGGTCATAGCTGCGCGGCGCCGCAGTGGCTGTCCACAGGCTGGGCCCCTAGGACAGCGAGTGTGACACCCGTGGACACTCACAGGCTGAAATCAGTGGGCTTTCCTTTCACGGAACGCCCTTCCCCCTTGTCCTCTGGGCAAACTCCTACAGCACCTTCAACACCCAGAGCCCCCCACCTCTCCTGGACAGCCCGTCCTCTCTTCCTTCGGAGGCCGCCGCCATCCCCCATTCCAGAACCTTCCATGCTGCACTGCCCCCTCCTCACTGGTCTGTGGGTCCCTGAAGAATAATGACGCTGTCTCCTCTGTCATTTATTCAACAACGGTTACCACGCAGCGGCCACCTGCCGGACACCACCCTGCAGCGGGGAGCGCGGCTGATGCTCCGCAGGCCGGACTGATGGAGCAGGAAGAAGACTCTTAAGGATGCGGAAACCAAAGGAACAATTTTGCATTGCGGCAGCTTGAAGATGTGTGAGGGTGTGGATGGCTCCAGGGCCTGTATTGTGTGAATTCAGTTAACCCCTTAAAACTCTCCAGGCTGTTTGCCGGTCTATAAAGCAAGAGTCTGAATCAGCTATAGGTGCAAATCTCTTTGAGGCAAATTCACTAAATTGTATTCTGTCTGCGCTTACTTTCTTTCCCGGGGCTGGTGCCTGTATGAATTCTGAGCATTTGGTCAGTTTTCTGGTCATGTCTCCTGTGCGGGGAGAACCTCGCTGCCTCCTCCTACCCCCAGGCTTCGGTGTGGGTGGAATGCGGACAAGCCCATGGCCGGTCCCCCTGTCCCTGTCCTAGCCGCCTGTTCCCCTCTCGCCCACTGCAGGCTTTGCTCTGATGCAAGGCTTCCTGGGTGAAATTTTGGGTCCCCCTGCAGCCCCGAGCGTTGTCTGCCGAAGCAATGGCTGTATTAGAGAGATGAAGAAGACAGGAAAGCCCAGGGCGTGACTTGCTGAGACCCGAGAGGAAGGTGGTCTGAGCATCATCAGCAGCCTGTCTCCTCCTCCTCAGGCCACATCGTCTCAGCCACCAGGACTTCATTCCCTGAGCTGGTTTCTCCTCCGGCACCGGAGGCCCCCGGGAGGCAGATTCCAGTCCGCCTGGCAGAAAGGCCAGCTTCAGAGGGAAAGGCTCAGCTTCCTGCTGAAAGCAAACCAGGTGTTCCCAGGGGAATTCTGCCATTCAGGAATGATAAATGCCTCCTTGGCAGAAAGCCTGCTGCAGAGGGGAGTGGCTGTTGTAGCAAAAAAGTCACAATTAATGGATATTTCTTTGAACCCATCCCATGTGTTACAGGAACAAGCTTTTATTAAAGATCACACTGACCCTGGTATTTGGCATTTACTTCCTTGCGCTGGCCCAGAGCTGTCAGCTGCTGGACACCGAGGCAGCCCAAGCCACCCACTATCTATTTGGTGAGGGGCCTTCTTTGCCCCGAGGTGGACAGGCCCGGAAGATGCCATTCTAGGTGTTTCGACAACTCGAGACAGTGGATCATGCTTTGACTGCCTTAGAAGTTACGCCTGGATGGGGGCCCCTGGGTGGTTCAGTCGGTGAAGACCGTCTGACTCTTGATTTTGCCTCAGGTCATGGTCTCAGGGTCCTGAGATCGAGCCCCGCATTGGGCTCCGCACTGAGCAGGGGGTCTGCTTGAGAATTCTCTCTCTCCCTCTGCCCCTTGCCCCACTCATTCTCTCTCTCTCTCTCAAATAAATAAATCTTTAAAAAGAGAAGTCGTGCTTGGGTGAATGGGTTGTTTTTGGGAGGGATGAGATGTTGTTCCATGTCAGTAGCAAGGGCACACAGAGTTGAGGGACAGGGGGGTGAGGGGGCCCAGGTTTGCCACCTGTGGGGGCAAGGAGTCTTGAAATTGGACCCAATACAGGCTCCGGCCGGGTTTCTTCGGCAGCAAGTGAGGACCACAGCCTGGAGGGTACACCAGCGACAGGCCTGCTCCTTAGAACCGCTGTGGGCCCTTAGCTCACCCCCGAGGGTGCGAACACCGCTGCCTCGGAGGGCTGCTGCATGGGGGGAGAAGCTAGAAACTTTGGGCAAGCTGAAGGTAATGTTCTCACCTTTCCCTGCTCCTTCTAGCAGCCAGGTGGGAGCCCACTACTGGCAGTTTCTTTGAAACTCTGACCTTTTGGCTTATTTGACCAATGCTTGCCATGGGCTTACTTAGGAAGGGGCTAGGGGCGCCTGGGTGCCTCAGTGGGTTGGGCCTCTGCCTTCGGTTCAGGTCACGGTCTCAGGGTCCTGGGATTGGGCCCGTGTCGGGCTCTCTGGCGAGGGGCCTTCTTCCCCTTTCCCCTCTGCCTGCCTCTCTGCCTGGTTTTGATCTCTCTTTCACTCACTGTCAAATAAATAGATAAATAAAATATAAAAAGAAAGAAAGAAAGGGGCTAGGATATGGCCACCTCGAGGGGTAACCATCTCACCGGACACCCAGGCCCTGTGGCCCTTCAGCGGCAGGCTCTGCCTCTCTCATCTCTCTCCCCTTGTCCCCCCACCCCCATCAAATCTGCCACCTTCCAGGCTGTGCCCGACTCCCTCACTCAGCCTTTCTAGGGTTCCTCAATCCTGAATCCTGGATTTCAAAGACCAGTACGATCTGGCCCCACCGCCCTCCCAACTTTGATCCCTCTGGGAGAATTATCTCTTCCTGAAGTTCCAGATAACCCAGAAACACTTTGCCCTCCCAGCCATGCTCCCAGCCTGGGATCCTCTCTGCCTGGCAACTTGCCCACGTCCTCAGCCCACCACAACCTGGGAGCTCCCAACTCAAGGCCTTATCCAAATCCCTCTTTGCCCTGATTCCCAAATGGAGCCAGGCCTTCCTCCTGCGCTTTCCATGGCTCAAGCACCTCCCACACTGGCTAATATCCCCAGCCTGCTTCACGCAGTATATCTCAGATCCCTTTTTCACTTAATATGGAGCCTCATATGTTAAGGCTCTGGTTCTCAAACTTCCTGCACGTTGGAACCTTGTGGAGGGCTTTGCAGGAACACCAACGTCTGGGGTCGACGCCCAGAGATTCTGACATCATTAGTCTGTGTCAAGTTGGGAGGTTTAAGAACTCAACACGCGGTTCTAGTATCCAGTGATGTTTCGAGACCATCTTTACATCCTCAGTGCTATCCAATTTATTGAATTTGAAGGAATTATTGGAACTTGGAGGTAGAGTTAGGACATGAGGTTATTGACCAGCACTGACCAATGGAAATATAATGTGAGCCACAAATATGAGCAATGTATGTAATCTCCAATTTTCTAGTCACCACACTCAAGGAAGTAAAGGAAGTAAAAGGAAACAGTGAAGTTAATGGGTTTTTTTTGTTTTTTTGTTTTTTTTTTTTTTTTGGTACCAGCTCTTTGAAATCAGGAGTGTATTTTATACTTTCGGTACATCTCAGGTAGGAGGAGCTCCCTAGCCCTGCGTGGCTGGCGGCTGCCATCTTGGTAGGTAGTTGTGGTCCGGAGGCTGATGACGTCTCAAGGTTGCGGTGCTGAGCTCGCCTGGAGGGCACCTGCGTGCTCTGCCTGCAGAAGGCGAGGTGGCTTCCGCAGCTGTGATGAGAGAGATCTGACACTCCTGGCCCTGAGCACTGCCCTCTTTCTGGTTAAATCACTCTATCTTCTTATCTTGCTCCATTCCTCTCCCTTAGAGCCCCACCATCTGGATCGCACATCCAAAACAAATTTCCTCCCATCCTCAGCCTCCTGTGCGCCAGCTTTCCAGCCCCCAGCTGCAGACCTGCTGTTGTTTCCTGTTCCCCTTGCTCTTGGAGAGCTGGCGGCCAGTTGCGGCGGGAGAGAGGCGTGGGAGGGGGGGGGGGCACCTGGCCTGGCCATCTGGGAGAGGTCCTCGGGAGCGTGGGGAGTGTGTGCTCTCCCATTTGTAACCCTTCGCTTCCTCTTGCTTTCTCTTGGGGTCAGCTGCTACAGCCACTGACCGTTCCCCAACCCGCAGCCCCACCCTCGGGGCCTTGAGGAGCTCCGCAGCCTTTGAGAAGCCCCCAGAGCCGAGCAGTTCTCCAGGTGAGAATCATCTGGCTATTTGCCAACCTCTCCAGCGGCAACCCCTGGAGGGGACATTTGGATGCCAAAATGTGCAGAGCCAGCAAGAACAGGACTATTATTAGACCTCCCTCCCCCCCCCCCATCCCTGCCATCCCAGTTACCGGCCACATGACTTGGCCCTTTGATGTCACAGTAGGATCTTGGGTCCAGCTCTCACTCCGCGACACGAATATGGTATTTCTGCAAATGCTTTCCCACTGGCACATACTATTACCGTGCTCTCAATGATTATCTTTTATTTCCAAAGGCAATTAATCTTCTTTGTGGTCTTTTCTTTTTTTTTCCTGCATATGGCCAGTCCTGGTCTTTGTTGCTGTTTCAAATCTGTGAATTGTTTGGGAGCATGTGGTACATTGGCTTTTATGCTCTACGTTTTTGCTGAAAGCTGAGGTGGCAGGAATGGCTAATGAGAAATATATATTTTTAAAAGTGCTATAATTCTTAGTCATGTAGCAGGAGGTTTCACACGGAAACTTGGGAAGATTAATTGTCAATGACCCAATTTTATGGCAGTGTAGAGTGCTACAACCTCACCGGTCTTGCAGATCAAACATCGGAGATTGATGGGGCTGGCAACGGGACAGCTCCTGACAGGCTCCTGAGGAGGTGTGGTGGGGACAGACAATAAGCCTCGTCTAGTAAAAGGAGATAAGATGTCCTGTGCAGGTAGATAGAGGCCACAAGATCACATATGCTAAAAGGAAGTCTACAAAAGCAACACTACAGACCTAACTGGGGGCCAGACAAGGAGGGGTGATCTGGGAGGCTCCCCAGAGGAGGTGTGCTTGGGCAGAGCAAAAGGATAGGCTGGTCATAGCCACAGCAGCCAGGGAGGACATCCAGTAACTCCCACAGAAGGTTTCCATGAGCCTAGAGGGGGTGTCAGGCTTTGTGATGCTTGAAGTTTGGAAGATGTTCTATTTCATGGCAGAATTTGTGATTCCAAAAGTCAAGAACATTCAATTCTCCTTTTAGCTCTACTGCTAATAACCCTCTGGTGACTTTGGCGAGGCACATAACCACCTCTGGACCACTTCTAGGACTGAGGGTTCCTGTCATTGCCTTTCCCTTGATCTGCTGTTCAGAAAAGATCAGAAATTGACCATTCACCATCATTCACCATCTAAACATCTGTCCATCTATCTATCCAACCATCTATCCATAAATCCATCCATCCATCCAATCATAGACCTGTCTGTCCATCCATCTGCCCATCCACTACCCATTCACCCATCCAGACATCCGTGCATTCACCTGGCCACCCATCAAATCATCCATCCATCCGTAAATGGACCCATGCACCCATCCACTTGTCCTCCCATTTATCAGCAGTGTGTTCATTCATTTATTCATCCAGTCCTTGTTTTCTGAAGGCCTAGCCTGTTATGTACACTGTACTAAGTGCTAAGAAATGCAGAGCCAAAAAGCACAGTTCTCCAGTCAAGAAGAGTAAGGATGCATACGCAAATGACAGAGTTCCTGCCATAAGACGGGGTAAACAAAGGACTGCCAGGTTAGAGGAAGAAAAGGACCCTGAAGGAGTAGTAACAGTGTGAGTTCTCCTCTCCCTGAGCACTGACTTCATGGGATTGATTATCTGTGTGTCTTCTTTGTTGGATTCTAAGCTCTTGAACACAGAGACCATGGTTTCAGTACCACCCTCTGACTGAGGCAGAGGGATCTCTGTTCAATTTCAGGGCCTGGCTCTGATTCTCCGTCAATTCCCCCATCTCCCCAGGGACACACTCCCCTGGAGCCCATGCCTCCTCTTCTCTTTCGAGTCATGCCACAGATGGCCAAGGCCACCAAAAACCAAGGCCAGAATTCTTGGTCCACATGGACCTAAAGAGGCCTCTTCCCTGTCCCATATCACTGGTGTGTGCATCCCTAAGACCAAGTGGTGGTCCAAGGGCCGCCATTTGTGGGGTTCAGGTGAAACTTGGAAGTGCAGACTAGGTTGTCCATTTGTGTGCATGCAAGGCTCCTAATGATGTGGGACAGAGTCCAGATGGCCAGAGAAAGGGGGGCAGGCTACAGGCCAGGGACAGGAGGCTGCTCTTCCCAAGTCATGGATTCCAGCATAGAACCCCAAGGAGTCCAAGAATTCTACATTGGAAACTGGACTTTCCAGTTGTTTTGAAGCTGCATTTGTTGAGTAGGAGGACAGAACATATTTTAATGAATGGTTGAAAAAAATAGCCTTTAGATATTTAGATCTATGACCCACGTGCCTCCTCTAGTGCTCTTGCCTGGGTCACATAAATGTTAGGGATGGGACTCCATGCCTTTCTATGGCTAAATGGCAAATCCCCAAGTACAAGTGATGTAGTATGTAATTATGTATGTAGTATGTAGATGTAGTATGTAATTCTGGATGGGATTCTGGACTAGAGGAAAGAATTCTGTAAGAGACATGATTGGGACAATGGACAAAATTGGAATTTGGACTGTAGATTGAAGTATTATATCAATGTGAAATTCTAGTATTTGAGAGCTGTGTTGTGGTTGCCTGAAGGAAGGTCCTTATGTTTAGGGATCACAGCAGAAGTCTAAGGGGCGAAGGGGCGTGATGTCTGCGGTCCTTCTCAAATGATCCAGAGCAGGGGGAAATGACAGTGAGAAAACACACGGAGAAAACATTAGAAACTCATGAATGTGGGTACCGGGTATATAGAGGGCCTCTGTATCATTCCTTCAGCTTTTCTTTCAACTGTCAGCTTGAGATTATTTTAAAATAAGAAGTTTGAAAACAAAGCAGCAGAGTGCCTTGGGCAGAGAAAGCGGTGTTTGCTGGGGTAACAGCTCAGCCGGCCCTGGAGGAGGGCTCTGGCTTCAATAGTCGGAAATGGGGGGAGAAATAGGGGTTAACAGCCACGGCCAACAAGCATGTGGCATGGAAGTCGTGTCTACATCTTGCTGAGGGGCTTTGCTGTATCAACTCACTTAATCCCCGTGAAAGCCGTGTGCGGTGGGTTTGATCGTTTTCGCCGTTGCACAGAGGCGAGGCCGTAGCCCAGGGAGGTGAGCTGCACTGCCCAGGCCCTGCAGGGGTTCACAGCAGAGGCGGGGCCAGAAGCCAGGTGCAAGAGCTGAGAGCTCACCTCTCAGCCCTTACACTCCCCTGCGTCTGATAACATTAGCTGATACCCCGTGGGCACACAGTGCAGAGTGTCTTGGTGCCGGATCTTTACCATCTCTCGCCTCCATTACGCCCCATAGGATCCCTCTGCCATGCTGTCTAAATCACTTAAGTATTAGGCTTATTTTTATTTTATGCCCCCCCACGCCACCTTCAGCTAGAACGCAATTGCCGTTAAAGCCGAGATGTTTTATCTATTTTGTGCGCTGATGTGTCCCCAAAGCCCACAACCGTGTCTGCCTCATTGTAGCTACTCAGTAAATCCAATGGACTTCACGGAGTTGGGGGATCCGGAGGGACTGGTTGGGGCGGAGGTGTTTTGAGGCCAAAGAGAAGCGCTCTGGGACCTTCTAGAGGTCTAAAGCAGCCCCCTCCCCATTCCTCTCTCTATGGGGCTTCCCAGGACCCAGATGCTACATGCCGGCTCCTGGGGCCTTGGGCTGCCCCTGCCTGACCCCGAGAGACCTGAGCTAGTACGTCTGGGAGCAAGGGCTGTGAGAGCAGGAGAGTTTTAACGTTACTCTTTCCGGCAGGAGTCACTGGACTGAATCAGATCGGCAGGTGTAGCGTTGGATAGCATAACAGCACTTTTTCCCTGAAAAGACGTTTCTCGCGGACAGCGGGTGAAGGCGGACAAGCCGTGCTCCCCGTGCTCCCGACAAACGACGTCCCTCTGGAAGTCGTACAAAGGCGGCGTTGTTCTCAGGAGGGGAGCTGAGCCTCCATCTCCCCACGGAGCGAGCGGCTCAGCGCGTGGGCGGCGGATGCGGGCGCTGCCGCCCCCTCCGGAGGCCTGGGGCGCCCTTCCCGCGATCACCGCCACCCCTGCTGCTGCTGACCCGCGGCCAGAGCCCGGGGGCCCAGTGTTGATTCGGATGCTCCCCCGGGCTGCACCTGGCGCCCTGCTCCCTGGCTGCCCCAGCAGTTGGAAGACGCGCTCGGGGCCGCTTCCACACTTGGCTCTGCCCACGGAAACTCTGGGCCGGTTCATACCGCCGAGCAGCTGGCCGCCCGCCGGGCCTCCCAGCGCCGCTCCTTCCTGCCCGGAGACCCGTCCTTCCCGGGAGCAGGTCCTTTGCCTTTGCTTTCTCAGGGCCTGCGGTGGGGCTCGGCATCCACACGGTCCCCATCGAGGCTCTCAAGTCGAGCCTGAAGACAGGAGCTATCTGCAGATCGATGACACCCACTCCTGGAGGTCCGCCCAATAAACCGGCCACCCCCCGCTGGTGAACAGCCAGGGCCAGGATAACCAAATAAACCTTCTAGAGCTTTGGACAAGATCCTGTTTATAAAAACCGGGGACTTTTTCCATTTTACACAAAGACCTTCCCAAAACTGGCCCCCTTCCCTGTGCCATGTCTCCCAACACTCTGCCTGAGCGCCCTGTTAGGTCCTCCGTGCACAGTGCGCGGCCCTCGGTCGGCACCCACTGCACAGAGGCTGAGCGCATGCCTTCCTTCCCGCTGGGAGGGGTGCTTTCTACCTCACCGGAGCCGGAGCCCCTCTAGCACCCACAACCAGTCCTGCTCCCCTGTGAAGATTTCTCCAAGCTCTTTCCTAAGGAGCTTCCCCTGGACACAGAGGTCCAGCCTTTCCTTCAGCTCCGTCAGCATCCCCTTCCCTCCAAACAAATCCTTAAATCACGCGGCGCTGGTTTCTGTGGCTTGCATCAAAGAATCTCCTAAATTTTTCTTTGGGAACAGGGACGAGGATGTGGTGAGGGGGGGTCCTCACGTGGACTGAGTATTCCTCCAGGCCAGGCAAGGTGCCAAGCCTCACACATTCAAGTGCGCACGTTCCCCCGACACACATGCATTTTCATGTGAACAAACCAGCCTGGTTTTACCCCAGCGGCCAGCCACAGAGCCGACTGTCGGTGTACCTACCGGTGGGTGAAGGTCAAAATTTGCAGGGTCAGGGCCTCTGACAGAAATCCCGGAGACAATGAAGAGAACTCTCTTAAGAGAAGCTACATAATTCCAGAACGAGGTTTGGTTTGGATTTGTTTTTTTTTTTTTAGAAGTGCTATGTCTCCAGCAGTCACAGAGGACAGTATTTTGTGGGAAAACGTGGATGGTGACAAGTCTCGATTAAAAGGATAATTGTAGGGACGCCTGGCGGGCACATAGCTCTTGATCTTGGGGTTGTGAGTTCGAGCACCATGTTCGATGTAGAGATTACTTAAAAAAATAAGTACTTAAAAAAGATAATTGAGAAGAATAGGGCTCTAAATGACAAGAAGGTTTAGGAATGTTTTAGCCAATTTATTTTACTTTTCTTTTAAGATTTATTTATTTGAGAGAAAGAGAGAGGGAACATGAGTGGAGGGAGGGTTCAGGAGGGAGGGGCGGGGGGGTTCTTAAGCAGACTCCGCAATGAGCTGGGATGAGCAGGGAGCCGGACGTGGGGCTGGATGCCACAACCCTGAGATCACGACCTAAGCCAAAACCAAGAGTGGGACACTTAACCGACCTAGGATCCAGGCGTTCCTAAGCAATTTAAATCACTTAAATATCTCATTTCATCATGAATACCATAGAAGGATGTCTGATGAAAATACTGTGTAAAGAGGCACCTGGGTGGCTCAGTGGGTTAAAGCCTCTGCCTTCAGCTCAGGTCATGATCTCAGGGTCCTGGGATCGAGCCCCGCATCGGGCTCTCTGCTCAGCAGGGAGCCTGCTTCCTCCTCTCTCTCTCTCTCTGCCTGCCTCTCTGCTTGCTTGTGATCTTTGTCTGTCAAAAAATAAATAAATAAAATTAAAATACTATGTAAATAAATCTAAAACAGTTTGGTTGATAAGGATAGAATAAACATTCTAAACTAGGGATTGGCAACATTTTTCTATAAAGGCCAGTAAATGTTTCAGGCAGTGTGAGCCAGATAATCCCCATCACAACCAAGGAGCTCCGCTGTTGTAGCCTTATGGACTACAAGAGAGCAAATGGGCATGACTGTGCTCCTGTATGTGTATAAATATCCCATAATATTCATTTGTGGACACCAAAATTTGGATGTCATACAGCTTTTACGTGTCATGAAAAACTGTGTGTGTGTGTGTGTGTGTGTGTGTGTGTGTAACCATTTGCAAATATAAAAGCCATTCTTAGCTCGTGGGCCATACAAAAATAGAGGGTAGGCTGATAGCTTGCCAACCCCTGTGCTAAGTGATAAGAAAGCTCTGTATCACGGCCCAAGTGACAGCATCTTTTCTCCGAGTTCACTCACGCTTCAGTAATGATGGACCATAGGGTCCTTGCGGTCCGTTTCACAGCAGTCCTGTGAAGCAGGTAGATTCCCAGACGGAGCAACAACACATGCAGAGGTTTTGTTGCCCAAGATTGAGCTGTTGGCAAGTGGCAGAGTGCAGGTTCCACCCTAGTCTGGTTAATTCACTAAAAAGTCCCACAAGAAACAAAAACAGATGCTTTTTTAAAGGTAGCAAATCGGATGCTATAACGGACCTTATGTCCACAGGAAAAACCTGCAGTGGGTCTGGTGGCTTTCATTTGAATCTGCCCCATCCATACAGAAGAACGCAGGAATTTAGGTCTAGATTTGGGACAGTCACCGCATGACGGGCCAGGTAGGTCACTATTCTAACCAGGAGCCGATGGCCTGGTTCCCTGACCAGCACGTACTTTGAAGGCTCTAATTTTCATAAGGCTCATCAGGCTCACTGTCCTACTTACCTCTTACTGTTTCGAAATACATTTTTTTTAAAGATTTTATTTATTTATTTGACAGAGAGAAATCACAAGCAGGCAGAGAGGCAGGCAGAGAGAGAGGAGGAAGCAGGCTCCCCGCTGAGCAGAAAGCCCGATGCGGGGCTTGAACCCAGGACCTGGGATCATGACCTGAGCCGAAGGCAGCGGCTTAACCCACTGAGCCACCCAGGCGCCCCTCGAAATACATTTTTATTCAGAGGAAAATGCAGATAAAACAAATGGAATGAAGTGTTGCTTGTAATAGGTGCTCCTGGCCTCAGCTCCCTCCCTGGTCGGCTTCGGCTCGCACACTCCTGGTTTTCTGGAACCCAGGCAGGGCATTGGCTCCGTCACTCGGGTCCCCGGGAAGCCTGGCGGAGCAGAGGTGTGGAACGGCGAGCCTCGTGGTCGGTGGAGCAGGGGCTGGCCGGCCCGGTGGCCTCAGAGCCGCGGAAGGAATGAACAAGTGTTCTGCTCCATTGTTCCCAGGCCCCGCACTGGGGAAGGGCCTCCTGGACCAGCCTGAGATGAGTCCTGCAAATGAGCTTCCAAAATCAATAGGGTGCCAAGAGCTCTCTGGCCCGCAGACCTTGCCTTGGGCGGCTTCACCTGCATCGAGACTTTGCTCTCCCTGGCATGGCTCGGGGGCACACCGCGGCTTAGGTCACAGCTGCGACACGGGCCTGGGAAGCGATACCAGGAGTGAGTGGCAGTAAAGACCGAACAAATGCGTCTCGCTGGGGATCCTTCCTGGTGTGCTGTCCTCCCGGTGGCCCTCTCAGAGACCCTGCTTTCCCTTCTTCGGGTTGTGGCCCTGGAGGGTTGAATGTCTTCTGAGGACTGTTGGGGTCCTTCTTCATAAGATCAGCGGCTACCAGTTCCTGAGCAGCGGCTGTGTGCCAGGCATGGCTCTCTGAACTTCAGAACGGTTTTCTGTCTCTCCTTTTTTTTTTCTCCTTCACACCAACCGTTACAGTGTTATCCCTCCTTTACGGAGGAGGAAACTGAGCCTCAGAGAGGGGCTGAATGTGGCTTGCGGTCTAGGCTGGGGTGCAGCATCCATTCTGTCTTGGTGGAGGCCGGGGCTAATTTCACGGTACCGGAGCTGAGAATTAAAGAGCCCATCAGAACCGTGGCCTGAAATCAGACCTGTCCGCGGAATCATTCCTCGTGTCCAGGTTCTCCTGAATTCAGCCCTTTGCCCGGCTCAGCTAGAAGCTGGCAACCATCTGTACCTCACATGGGACGCGGAAGCAGGGGTTGTGGATTTCTCCCCCCGCCCCGCACCCCCTACCCCGCTCCGGACTAGAGTTGGAGCACACGGAGGGAGGAGGGCAAGCCAGAGTTCTCTGCAGCTGCCCCACTGCCCTCGTGTGCAAGGGCTTCCTATTTGCTTGTGGAACCCACGCATGAACCCACTATCCGATCACCCTGTCCCTCTGTCAAACAGTCATGATCTCCAGGTGAAAGCTTTCCTCCACAATGTGGAGCTGATGGGATGTTACCGCATCTCTCATCCTTGGAAGCCGCTTGATTTCCGGGTTAAATCTATGTGCGCAGCCGGCTGGGGGACGATTGGGAAGGAAGGGGCTTTTCCTTATAAAAACAGAATGTATTTTTGAACTTACAGGTTGTCTCCAAGGCATGCCAATCCTTAGGGTTATATCTTACTGTGACAGAGCAGTGGGCTGGTGAGAGCAAGCTGTGCATTTCCCGTCTGGCAGGGAATTGGAAATACACAGACTGAGCATGGAGACGATGTTGCAGTGTTTGCGGGAAACCAAGACACACGTGTGATTATACACTGCCACACGGAACCAGCTCCCGGCACTGGGTACTGTGGTTGGGTAGCAGAAGGGAAGCCAACAGCTCTAGAGACATGGAGAATCCACTCCCTCCACCACCAACCAACGCCACCCCCCTTCACGGAGAGAAGACTGTAGATGCAGAACACGGCTTTGAAAGGAAACTCCCCCGTTCTGCCTTGCCAAAGGGACCTGAAAACGAGTGCAGACCTTCCAACCGAGCCGGGGGCTGGTTTTGCACCCTTTCATGCTACTAACAGAACTAACCCCATGGTGAGTTTCTGCTTAAAATGGCCCTGGAATATCCTTCTTTTTTTTTTTTTTCCTTAAATAAAGATTTTATTTATTTATTTGACAGAGAGAGACACAGCGAGAGAGGGAACACAAGCAGGGGGAGTGGGAGAGGGAGAAGCAGGCTTCCCACTGAGCAGGGAGCCCGATGCAGTCCTGATCATGACCTGGGCCGAAAGCAGACTCTTAACCAACTGAGCCACCTAGGTGCCCCTCAGTTAGTTGTTTTTAACTAACTGTTCAAGTTGGGAGCCCGCCAAGCGAAGATTTCAAAACCAAGGGTTACAGCTGTTGGCAGACCCAAGGACACTCTGATTGCGGATCAACATCTGAGAGGCATCAAGACTAGCTCCATGCATACGGTGCTCTACTGAGAGTCGTGGGGACACCCCACCTCCACCCCACAAAGGACTGACGCCACTTGGAGAGAAAAGGAAGACAAGGGATCAAGAGAGCGGACAAGGCACGCCTGATTGAACAAGGGGATCTGGGTAATGCAGGGGTTTGGAGGAAGAAGGGACTCCTGGGAGTCTGCATGGAAGAGAGGGCTTTCCCTGGGCCCACACTGTGAGGAGAGGATTGGGGTCCTCCAGCAAGAATGGAGTGGAGACAGGGAGTGGACAGGGCAGACAGACTCTGCTGGCCAGAGTGTTTGCTTTAAGGGTAGAGCTGGACATGGGTGTGCATGTAGGTTGGCCCCAGTTGTAGGGCATTTGGATTTTTTTTTTAAAGATTTTATCCATTTATTTGAGAGACAGAGACAGCATGAGCAAGTGGGAGGGGCAGAGGGAGAGGGAGAAACAGACTCCTTGCTGAATAGGGAGGCCAATGCAGGACTCAATCCCAGGACCCCAGGATCATGACCTGAGCTGGAGGCAGATGTTAAACCGACTGAACCCCCCCAGGTGCCCTGGGATTTGGATTTCTACCCCTAGCAGTCAGGAGCAGAGCTCCAGGTCCACGTTTCCCCCACCTGCTCCTCTCTCTGGCTTCTCCATCTTGGGATCACCACCCTCCCCTGCTGAGGGCTCCAGCCAGGAGCTGCCTTGATTCTTCTCTGTCCGTCCTCCCTGGGCCCATGGCCTCCAGTCCATCAGATGTCCCGTCATCTCTGTTTTCAAAATATATCCCAGGTACCACCACTTTTTATCCCCTCTCCGGCTCCCATGCTGGTCCAAGGCTCCATTGTTTCTTGGCGGGGTGAGTACAATGGCTCCTTCCCTAGCCTCTGTTTCCATCTCCTTAAGGCTGCCAAAATGATCTGTCTACCGTACATGTGACTGGGAATTTACTGTCCCTCCATAGCCCCCCGTTACACTTGGGATGAAACCCCAGCTCTGCACCTGGGTTGCAGAGCCCTGAGGGCCTGGTCCAGCTGACTACCCTTCCCCTTTCTGGTCTCCATCCCCCGTCTGGCCTCCTTCAGCCACACTGCAGCATGTCCCACTCAGGCCTACCTCAGGACCTTTGCATTTGCTATAGTGTCCATCCCCAGGCTCTTTTCCTGCTCACGTTTTCTCAACCAGATCTCTTCCCAAATGTCCTGCCCTCTGACAGTCTCCGTGACCCACCATCCAGACAGGCCCTCCTCTGCCATCCAGTCCTTCCGTAGCCCTCGCCCTACCCTATTTTCTTTTAGTAGAGCTCATGGTGTGAAGGGACATTATTATTCATTTGTGCCTGTGCTCGTTCTCTGTCTCACTCCAGGGAGCACAGTTCTAGGGGTACCTGCATCTGGTCTTGCTCATTGTGGGAGATCGGACCCCTTGGTCACCTAGTGACCTTCTCAGAATAATGGTTTTGAATGCATGAAATAAGAGCGTAAGATAACAGCAGGTATTGAAATATAATCTCAATGGTTATGAAAATACTAAAAATGGGTGATAGTATAACAGGGCATAAGCTTCTTCATTAATGAAATTCAATGTGGGTATAATAACTACAGTAACAATTACCGTAATAACTACATTTCAAGGTAATGATGAGGGTAAACGCTATTTTATAATGTCTGCAGCAGTTATAAGATGATACGAAAACTACCTGAGATTTGGGTTGGTGGCACTAGGCAAGGCACTGCTAATACTGTGGCTTGGGGCCTATATTCATAATTGGTGGAAACACTGAATATTAATTTGAGGTTAGTAAAATTAAAGATATCTTTTTTTCCTCTTGCTGCAAGGAGTGTCCAGTCCCATTGGATTAAACAGTCATACACGAGCAGATAATTTCGATACAACAGAGCAAATTGAACTGCCTACCCCGAGGTACTGAGCCCACAGGGGGTCTGCAGAGCAAGCGCCTGGAGGAGAATCCCTTGAGCTAAATGCTGGGGATAAATGACACCTGTCCAGATGAAGGCAGGGTTGGAAGTGTGTTCTAGACCCATGGAACAGCATGAGTGGAGCTCAGAGTTTTAAGGGGTGGGGAAGAGCAAAATGCACTGTGGGGAGTTAAGGAGGCTGATTCCTTCCACAGAGGTTTATTGAGCACCTACTAAGTGCCAGGGAATCCTGTGCTGAAGGAGACAGATTCTCTGCTTCTAATGAGCTTGTGTTTTGGTCAAGAGAGTCAGACAGCAAACAAGTAAGTGTACACACTGTGGTGTCCAGCGGTGATGGTTCTGGTACAAGGAGAGTGGGAGGTGGGGCTGAGTTCCCGCAGGAACTCTAGGCCATGTGTGGGGTAAAGAGATGGCCCGGCAGACACCATGTCGGAGGCGATGGCAATATACAGGCGGGCACTTGGGCCTGCCTGGGCCACTGAGCCACTGAGCCTTGATGACACTGAGATTTGTTCCATCCCTGCATTTTCAGGCAGACTAGGAAATGGGGGGAGGGAGCTCATTGTCCCGAGACTTCCTCTCCCTGGCCGGCAGAGCTCTTGGGGACCCCATTGTTCCCACACAAAGGGGCAGTGAGAAGTTGGTTGTTTGTAGCTTCTGGTGCCAGTGAGAGAGGCTGCCTCCCTGCCCTAGGGCCCGCCCGTGTGGGGTACCAGAAGATGTGAGGCCTGGAGCTCTCCCTTGGTGGCGGAGGAGGGGCCGGGCTCGTACCTGAATCACAGAAGCGGCATTGATGGGCTCCGGGCAGGCTGGGCAGGCTGAGGACCAAGCTGGACAGCGCCGGGCTGGCACTGGCTGCTCCCGGGTCCAGGAGGGACATGTGCCACGTCTCTGTACTCAGTCCTACTCTCCTTGCTGCCTGGCCTTCCTTCCCCCTGCCCACCCTCCTCCTTTCCTCCCTGTCCCTTTCTCTCTCTTCATCCTCTCCCCTTCCCCTTCCACTCCCGATAGATGGCTAACCTGTCCAGCAGGTGTCTATCGCTCTCCCCGCCCTCCCCTCGAGAGCCCTGCACCCCCATGCAGGCCTGAGCTCCCACCGCAGCACCTAGCACCCCTTGTCCCCAGGTCAGTCTGTGCCTAGTCCACTTCCCCCACTTCTCTTCATCCAAACTTACCTGTCCTACATCTCAGTGCCCTCCAAACCCTGCGGGGTGGGTGGCTTGGTGCTGGGCCGAAGCACTTGTTCGGTAAGCGGAGTTACTGGCTGATCTGAGCTCATTGGGGCTGATGGATCGGCTGGAGTCAGTGATTTAATGTCTTCTCCCTCTTATGTCACCTTGGCATTATCAGGGCTCCTCCTGGCTCTGATCTTGTGGCCATGGGTCAAGGGGAAGGGGTTCCCTAGCTTTTGGTCTACTCCACTGCCTCACTAGGCTAAGCACCCTTGCCCTCCTAGGGACCCAACAGGGATTCTGCCTCTGCAAGCCCGGCTGGCCAGGGAGGGACACTATAGTCTGGCCTAGACCTCTGGTTCTGTGCTCCCCCTGTCCTGGGCCCCCAGTACACACCTGCGTCTTAGCTACCGCCACCTTTCTGCTTTCTCGGCTTGACCAGTGGTCTGATGAAATAGTTACAGCCATGCTATGGCTTCTGGTTTCATGGAGCCTCTATATTTTAAATGGCACAGCCCAAGGGACAAGGTGGATCTCAAAATAGGGATATTTCTGCGTGATGGGTAGGTGGGTTGGGTGGCCTTCTTGTTCAGAGGAGTCTTTATCCTTGTCCTCAGAATCACCCTGTGCCGCCCACAGCAGGGCCCTGTCTTCTAGCATCGGCATGGCAGGTGCCTCCCCAATGTTTGTCTGACAAAGGCGCACGTGAGACACAGCCATGATGATGAGACCTCGTACCGGCACTTGCCTACGACTGCTTGTCCTGTAAGTGCAGAGATTTGCATCCATTTTGTTCTGTTTCCGCGGCAAACACCTGCATGGTATTTGGCCTACAATTTGCACCCCCCATATCCTTCTCGAATAAGTGAATGCAACAGAGTGCCCTAGCCAGGAATGGCCATTATCTCCAGGAGGCTGGGTACTGGACTGAATGGATTCTTAGGGTTCCCTACAGTCCTGGGGATCTATCCCGTGTAGGTTTTTTCCTACAATCAGCAAGAGGCCTCTTCTAGCTGCCAGCAAACCTGACTTCGTAATTACGCGCCATGTTTGGATGCTTTCGGATCCTTGTTCCATTTGCTCCTCACGATCACCTATGAAGCAGGCAGAACTAACCACGTTAAGCCATTCTATAGAGGGGAAACTGAGGCTTGGGGACATTTAGTGTCTTGCCCAAGGTCACACAAACAGTGAGTGAGCCCAGAAGCCAAGTCCGTGGCCTTCTGCTGGCCTTCCTGTGTTGGGGGCATCTGTGAGCATTGAGGTCGTGACTGACGAGAGAGGGTCTTGAGAGGGTCTTACCAACCAAAGCCAGGAAGACCTTTCCACCCAAAGAAGACAAAGATCCTTTTAGATTTATGTGCGTGGCCTCTGGGGCCTTGGAGTTGTTCACTTTCTTAGTGAAGTAAAAATCACACAACATAAAAATAATTGTTCAAAAATGCACACTTTTGTGGCATTTGGTATATTCACAGTGCCCAAGGCTTCGCAGCCACGAATGGGCTGTCTGTTGCTATGGACTTTCCTGTTCTGGGCATGCTCAATGAACCCGGAGGGACCTGGACAGAGAGCTCGGGGGGGACAGCCCTGGGGAGGGGAGTCAGCAGACCACGCCCTGCGATCCCTGCCTCGCGTTCACTGGCAGCCTCGCGGAGAACTTTCCTTGCTGGGTTGCGTGTCCCACTCCATGCAAGTGAGGTGTAGGCCCCAGTCCCCTCCCGCCTTGCACACCCCAAGCTCCAATCTATTCATTTCTGGTACTAGCTGCTCCAGGCCTAGTGTCCAGCTTGGGGTTCCCAGCTTGTTTTTCCATGGGAAACTTTCGGATGCTCATCAGAACCTTCCCCAGGTTCCAATCTCCGAACTCCAGTGTGAACCACCTGTGGGGCCATAGGTTCATGAATGAGTACTCATGGGGCAATTACCTGAGTTCATTACACACATTTTCTGGCTTCTAAATTTTCAGCAACTCTCTGTGAACACTGTGATCATCAGTATTATTATAATTGAGTACAGTGGAAAAAGCAGTACAAAAATGCGGCTGCTTGGCCCACCTGTTGGCCGAATTCCCCATTTCCCTGCAAGTCTGAGCTGGGAACCGTGGACCGGTCTTCCGGGGAGCTCAGCATCCCCTGTGGCTATCAGGAACCAGCGTTCCCAGCCTCCTGCCGCCCCGCACACAAAGAGAAGGTGGGCTCGGCATCCCAGAGTATAGTCCATATTTAACAGGATCCAAAGCAGAGACAGCACTTCCTCCTCACCGCTCTCCCCACATCCTGTTTCCAAGTGGCTTTGAGGATAGAGCCAGCTTCGTAAGTGATACCACACAACGATCCCGGCAATCAGGAGCTCATTGCTACCTTGGATGCTTTGGCTGAAATGCAACAAGTTTCATAAATGAGCGTTTCTTGAGCTTTTGTGTGCTTACCGACCCCCTGCGACCTGCCCAAAACATCGAGGTTGTTCAACAGCAGGGTAGAGCCCGAGATTCTGCATTTCCAGCAGTCTCCCAGGGGAGCTGGCCTGCTGGTCCTTGGATCACCCCCGGGGGAGCAAGGGTCTACACGTTTCGTGCCCTTTCCTGGGCTGCATGTGTGAGGCTCAGCTGTCACGGGAGCTTTTGGAAACCCCCTAACAGGGCTTGTCTGCGGCTCGTGAGCTATGACAGTGGTGTTCCTGAATGACATCAGGAGAGGGAGTCCGACAGCTGTGACCAGCCGGGATGCAGGAGGAGCCGTGGCCTGTCGTGTTAATGGCCCGTGACCTGGAGCAGAACTGTGGTCTATTCCATCTGCTGGTTTGAACCTGCAGGCACCTTTCTTGCCCATGGCCACTGCTCAGCTGCAGGGGTGCTCAGTCCGTGGGCCTGGGGCTGGGGTGGGGGGTGCCAGGGGGCACATGGGAAGGGCGGGGGTTTGGGCCTCTTTCCCTGCCATGGTTTCTGGTCTCAGTCAAATGTCAACTGTTAGCGCGATTCTGGGTGTTTCCTTCTCGCCACACGGGCTGCACCAGGCTGCAGAGGCAGGGAGGGGGACTACCTCGCCCTCCTGGGGTCACCCAGGCCAGACCCTGAACCACCTGGTCCCCCAGCTATTCCAGTGTCTGCTGGAGGAGGGGTCACATTGCCGAGACCGTGGAGTACACAAAGACATCTGGAAGATTCCACAACCAGAAAAGAATGCCCACTCTAATCCTGAGAGGATGCAGGACATGAGCACCCCACTTCCCGCCGGGATCCCGTGCCCACGCCGGGCTCCCTGTCATTCCACCCCTTGGTACGATCCGTGACCACCAGGCCTTGGGACTTAGTGTTTTTCTCATAATGTATGGGGCAAGGGTTTCCTCCAGGAAATGGGGTAGAGAGCCAGAAATCATACCCTTTGTTCTTTCCTTTTCTATCTAGGGGAATGGGAATGTTCTTGGAAAAGGAGACAAGTGGGCACCCCCTTTGGGTGCCATAAATTTCAGACACACCTTGCAGGGAGCGATGGGACTGAGCCTCAGCTGGGGCAAGTGGCCAGGGGTGGAAAGAACAGTTTGAAGCAACTTTATTTTATTATTTTTTTAAATTTTATTTATTTATTTGACAGACAGAGATTTCAAGTAGTCAGAGAGGCAGGCAGAGAGAGACGAAGAAGCAGGCTCCCTGCTTAGCAGAGAGCCCGATGCAGGGCTTGATCCCAGGACCCTGGGATCATGACCTGAGCCGAAGGCAGAGGTTTAACCCACTGAGCCACCCAGGCGCCGCTTGAAGCAACTTTAAATGCTCCTCTTCTTCAGATCAGGGCAGAGAGGCCAAGGCCAGGGGATGCTTGGGCAGCTGGGAATATGAGGATGGGGGAGGGGCAGAGCAGATCTGCTACGGCATGGTGCTGGTCCCATAGGTGCCTCCTGGTTGGTGGGAAATAGAAAAGGAGGCACCAGGGCGCCTGGGTTGCTCAGTTGGTTAAGGGTCGACTCTTGATTTTAGCTCAGGTCATGTTCCCAGGGTCCTGGGATGGAGCCCCAGGTTGGGTTCCCTGTTTGGCAGGGAACCTGCTTCTCCCTCTCTCAAAAAAAAAAAAAAAAAGAAAAAAGAAAATCAGGCAGCAGAGTGAAAGCCAATGGGGAGAAAATGAGGGGTTTCTTCTCAGAGCAAGTGGGGAAAAGGTGGGACATGAGAGAAGTCTCCTCTGGGAAAAAACTATTTGTCACCCAGAATCTGCTTCGGAGTAAGTGCTTCACAGGTGCCTTCACTCAGTTAATCCTCAAAGATCAAGCAAGGGAGAAGTTTTTATGTCCATCTTACAGATGCAAAAACCAAGGCTCCTTTAAAGGAGGTGGTCGTTTACAGTCCCCATGTGACCCCTGGAGGGTGGAGCCCCAGGCCTGGATCTGGAAGCAGCTGGCCCAGTGCCCCAGGTGATTCCGAGGCCGCTGTAGCCACAGCCACACGTCTGGGCTGGGGTGGTGGTCGCTGTTCTTCAGAAGGGACACTTTGCCTCTAAAAACTGAGACATAGCATCTATGAAAGCTCAGTGGAGAAAAACAGTGCGAGAGGACCTTCTAGAAGTATTCTGTGGGTTCTCCAGGCAAAAAAAAAAAAAAAAAACTTCTGAGCTTGGACCAAGTGCTGGAAGAACTTGACAATTGCATGGAATTAGCTCGTTCAGAGCATGTGTGTTACCTTCTCGTTGACAGCGGATGGTGAGTCAAGCTCCCACTGGTTTCCAGCAGAATCAAAACAAACTGACAGTTTTGTATTTGCTCATGTCTCCATACGGTAAGGCCTTTGTCTTTAAAAGATTTTACTGATTCAGGGCTTCCTGAGATGCCTGTCGTAATCTGTTTCTGTGCAGAACCCGAGTGGGTGCATCAGTATTGAATCAGTGGTGGACATTTATTGGGTGTTTACTATGGGCCAGATATTTCAAAACGCACTTTACAAGTATTGCCTCCTGAGACCTCACTGCAAGCCTGGATGCAGGTCCTGTCAGATGAGGACACTGAGGCCCAGAGAGGTTCGGTGACTTTCCCTTGATCACACAGCCAGAGAATTCTGGAACAAAGATAGGAGACCAGACGTGTTTGTTTGTCTTAAAAAACTGTTTACTTTGGAACATTTCAAAGTAGAGAGAATTGCATAATGAACTCCCATGTTTCTATCACCTACTTTCAACGTTGATCAACATTCTGCCATCTTGGGTTTTTTTTTTTTCTTTCCCACATTTGCTGCTGTTTTTTGCAATATTTTAATCCCAGATATCATATCACTTCACCTATAAATACTTTAGTGAGTTTATGTCACAGATTAGGACTTTTCCTTTTTCATATGGCCATAATACTATAATTACTCCCCACATTATTCCTTCATATCATCTAACACCTGGTGGGATCAGTTTTCCCTGATCACCCCCAACATGTCTTTTTGCAGCTGGTATGTTTGAATCAAGATGCAACCACCCAACGTCGCACTTGGGTGATATTTTTCATCTCTTTAGGACAGTTTCCCACTCTTCTCCAGGCCATTTCTGGGTAGAATGGTGTAGATTTTGCTGTTTCTGTCGTGGTGGTGTCATCCAACCTATTCCGTGGGAGTTAGAACGAGGGGTGGGATTCCATTCAGGCTTAATTCCCTGGAAAGAACCCTTCATGGGTATCGCTCTTCCTCCCTCGTAGGTAGGCTGTCTGGGGACACCGTTTTTAATGATGTGAATTGTTCTGTGGATTCAGGTGGTGTCAGCCTGGTCACTTCACGACCCTGCTCCCCGTTGGTCTTTGTAGCCATCGTGAGCACCGTCGAGGTCCCCCCGGGACAGCAAAATGGAGTTGTGTCTCCTCCTGCCATCCTGATCCGTATCCATTAGCTGAGCTGCTTCTCTGAAGTTTGCCCACTAACTCAGGCAGTTGGACTTGAGAGTTTGTATTCCGAAACTGGGGTTCTCGAACCTTCGTGTGCGCCCAGATCAACTGAGAGTCTTGTTAGGTTGCAGATTCTGGCTCACTAGGACAGGGATGGGACGTGAGATTCTGTATTTTTAATAAGCTCCCAAGTGAATGGATGCCGGGTGCTGCTCCGTGAACCACATTTAAGGAGCAAGACCAATCAATCACCAGTTTTTGCCCCCCAGTTAAATTTTTCTGGCTGCTTCTTTTCTCTACAGAATTATACTTGACTTATACAGGGACAAGCTATTCCAATGCTAAACTCTGGCTTCACAACTACCCAAGGCCAGTGGTTTTTACAAGAAGGTTTTTGCAAGAAGCTACCAGCATCGAAGATTGGATCTTCTTGCAGGATCGCCACTCCTCTACCTCCCAAAGCGACCCCACCAACACCACCAATTGCAGCCACATCTAAAGGATGTTTCAATTATGGGGGTCTCCGTGAGGTCCCTGCGTCATCAGACAAGTTTTGTGTAGTACATTCTGCTTAAGAAGGTAGGGAAGGGGAGGGCCCGGCTGGCACAGTTGGTTGAACGTTTGACTCTTGGTCTCGGCTCAGGTCATGGTCCTCAGGGTCGAGAGATGGAGCTCCGAGTCAGGCTTCATGCAGGGCGTGGAGTCTGCTTGAGATTCTCTCCCCCTCCCTCTGACCCTCCCCACTCGAGTGCGTGCATGTGTGTGTGTGTGTGCGCACGTGCTCTCTCTCTCTCTCTCAAATGAAAAAAGGAAGGGAGGGTGGAATTTCTTGCTGAAGAAAGTAGAAGGATATTCATCCTCCTAATTCTCAACAAAACAAATTAGTAAATAACAAAAATAAAAATAAAACCCCAAAAAGCAAAGAGAGAAAAACAAATAGAAAGAAAGAAAAGAAAAGAAAAAAGCCCTACCAAAAACAAACAAATGAACAAACAAACAAACCAAAAACCCACAAGTAGTAACCAAGCAAGGAATTACCTTTTTCTGGGAAAGTCATGACCTTGGAAAGAAACAGTAAATCCCAATGTAGGGCCGCTCCCGAGTCCAAACCTCTCTCTCCGAGAAAAGAAAGAACGTTGGTGAAATTCAGCATTTTTACTAATTCTCTTCCATTTAGAGAGAAACAGGATCTCCAGCAGAGAATGCAAGAGGAGGTAGCGCCGTGAAAAGATCCGTTGAGTGTGCAGGGCCCACGATGTCCCCTTGAAACCTCAGCCGAGGCTCGCCAGCAATCAGGAAGCCAAAACCTGTGGAAGTGAGGTGCAGCCTTGGCCGATGAAGTGGCCCTTGATTCATGACATCCAGTGACAGCCCAAAGAGAGCAGTGCCCAGGCTTCCACGAGAAGGCTGCCGGCCCAGCTCCCTACCCCATGACCTGCTCCTTCCCCATCTCCTTTGCCCCGATTATAAAAGAATGGAGAGCTAGTAAAATCCCCACCAGGCTGTGACCTACAAGACAATGAACTCTCAATAATGCGAAGACCAAGGAAAATTCTTCTACTGTTTCTTTTCTTCTTTGTTGTCTCCTTCTTCCTTTTTTTTTTTTTAAGATTTAATTATTTATTTTAGAAAGAGAGAGAGAGTGCACAAGCTGGAGAGGGGCAGAGGGATAGAGAGCAAGGGGAAGCAGACTCCTCACTGAGTGGGGAGCCTGAGGCAAGGTGGGGCTTGATCCCACAATCCTGAGACCATGCCCTGAGCTGAAACCAAGGGTCCAACGCTTAACCCACTAAGCAACCCAGGCGCCCCTAAAAATTCCTCCACTATTTTAGAACAAATAGGTGCATAAATGGGTGCACTCATTCAACTTGAATAAAAAAGACACGGGATGACAACCCCGCAAATACATCATAGCAACGGCAACATAGGAAAGACAGGGAACACAGCTGGCAAAAAACCAAATAGACGAGGAGCGGGCCACGGATGAAAACGTATTCCAGGAACTACTGTGGACATGCTGGGTAACAGAATAACTTAGTAATACTGTGAATCCATTAACACAAGACCTCAAAAGCTAAATGATATAAAATAATTGAATGTGATTTTAAAAGATCTCAGAACAAAAGAAGCACACTGAGAAGTCAAAAAAAAAAAGCAGTATTGATGATATCGCTAATACTGGAAGTCAGGAATAATAGAGATGCCACTGAAAAATCGAATTATTGACAAGGAAGACTTGCTGGAATTGTTCCTAGTATATACTCAGGAAGAAGCAAAGACGAGAGTAGGATAGAACACATGAAAGCCACAAAGGACAAAGAGGGCCCAACATGGTCATGAGCGCTGAGTGAGGGACCCGACAAATGAAAGAAAGGAAATGTGCTTGGATAGAGAAATTCTCGAAAAGAAAGTACAAACCTTAGAACAAAAGGGCATCGGGAAGAAAACAGCACGGACATACTGACGTTCAGCTGTATCCTGGTGAAGATCTTGAACTTGGAGGGTAAACAAAGGCTTCTCAGACATTCAGAAGAAGCCAATAAGGGGAAAAAGTCAGGTTTCGCAGACTCAGTAAGAGAAGACAATAAAGCAATGTCTTGAGTGTTCGGAAGGAAGGAAAGCCAAATCCAAAAATATTAAACCGATGCAAGCCGTCACTCAAGCCAAAGAGCAGCGTGCAGACACCCGAGCAGAGCCCGTGCAGGACCTCCCCCGCCTGCCCGCTCCTCTGTAAGGAGCCCCTCCAGCCGAAAACACGAATTCAAGTGAAGACCTTGGAAGTGCCGTGCACGCAACAAAAACTAGGAGGGGGCTGGAAACGACTCCAAATTCGTGGTCTCTTTTTTTTAAGAATAAAAAATCAAGGGGCGCCTGAATGGCTCAGTTGGTTAAGTGTCTGCCTTTGGCTCAGGTCATATTAATATATCACAATCAGATCATTTAATATCCTATATTATATATAGCATTATAATATATAATATAGCATAAATAGCATCTTAAATATATTATATTAATATATCATAGCTCATATATCATACATTACATATGATATATATATATAGCATTATTATATATGTAATACTATAAAATTATTTCTTATCCTTCTGTCTATCCTTACAGAACTTTAGAATGATGTTCACCAAATATTAATGCTGTGATTTCTGGGTGGTTGGATGTGTGTCTTTGAAACTTTCATGTTGACTAAACTCTTTCTATAAAGCACATGTGTGACACTTTTCAATGAAATACAGGTATTTAAAAAAAAACTTGTATGAATGCTCTAGTTAATTGGAAATTGAGGAATTATTCCCTTTCACTTATTCATTTTGCTGCTTTTTCATTGTTAACGATACTGAATGTTTTCCCATATCTTTGTTAGCTCAGGAATACATTAATCCTCGTTGAAATGTTCAATGTTAGATAGTATTCTGCTTATTTGCCTGGATATATAAATGTGTTCTTTTGACTTTTACAATCTCCAACACATTTCTTCTTTACTGTACATATTATTCCTGGCCTTGTTTATGTTCATGTCTTAATTATTAAAATAATATATTTTTCTTTATAAAAATACATGATCATTGCAGAAAAATCAAATAATATAAATACAGTGAAGGGAGAAATCACACAATCCCACCTATTCAGAAACAACATCCATTAACACCTTGGAGTACAGATTTCCAGATGCTTTTCTGTATAAATACCAGTTGGGATTTTTTTTTTTTAAACAAAAACGTCACAATTCCACACTGTTTTGCAATATGCTTTTCTTCACTTAATTTACTGTGAGCATCTTTCCATATCATTAAACTGTCCTGTTTTATTATTTGGCTCCTTATTTTTGGTTAATTCACTCTTGGCTCTTTCAATGGTTTCCTGTCTTTTGCTATTTTAATCGACAGCCGCATGGAGGTGTTTTATAAATAGATTTTTGTGCACACCCATGTTTCTTTCCATGTACAGTTGCTGGGACAAAAACTAGACACATTTTTAAAAGATGTTTGACATATATCAAAAACTGTCATCCAGGAAGACTGACCAAATTTCAGTCCCAAGGGAAGTAGACGGGTACTTTTGTCCTGACAACTTGCTGAAAAGTCATCCTGTTGGTTTCTTAAACCTCCTTACAGGTGAAAAATTGTGTCTGAAAGTTGCTTTAACATGAAATACTTTGATTAGGGGGAAGGTTGATTTTTTAAAATTCTTATCTGTCATTTCTTTTTCTTCTCTAAGAAATGCATCTTCATGTCTTCCATCATTAGACAAACATGGGTATCTATTATATCTTCTTGTTTTGGAATAATTGCTTATGTCATAAGGACATAAGTCACCCTTTATTATATATTTTATAACTCTTTTTCGTGGTTTGACATTTAATTTTTATTCTGATCTTTGTGCTGAAGTTTTGTTTATTTCTGTTGCAAAGTTATCAAAATTCTCCTTAAAAACACTAGGGGAGCGTAGAGCGTAACATACAGAGTTTCCACTTAACCTCAGTGAGAGCAGAAATGCTCAAGCACGTGACCTTGCAAATGGATTCTCCAGCATTGCTCTTTCTCCCAGGTTTCTTTTCCTTCTCCCCCCACCTAAATATTTTATTTATTTATTTGAGAGAGAGAGAGAGCACAAGCAGTGGGAGAGGGGGAAGGAGAAGCCGACTCCTTACTGTGCTGGGAGCCCAACATGGGGCTCCGATCCCAGGACCCTGGCATCATGAACCTGAGCCAAAGGCAGACACGTAACCACCATCCAGGCGTCCCTCTGCTGAGGGTTCCGATCACCCTGGTTCTGCCGCAGTTTGCTTTCATCTGTCCCCAGGATGCTGGTGACCTGCCACAATCCATTTCTCTTTTCTGGGGCACCTGCTACTCACCAGGTCGTGGATGAGAAGATGAGTTTGACAAGGCCGGTGCTCCGGGGTGCCTGCACTTTAAGCCGGGCTGGTGGAGCTGCCCCAGGCGCCAAAGCAGTCCCCCTGCTTAGCCAGCCCTTCCCCGGGGTGGGGGGGGGGGGCTGCTGACATTGCTGCATATGCAGGGTGTGTAGGTTTGGGCTCCAAGGGGATGTGGTTCTGGGCTGGACCCCCTCCCTGGGACCCCGGAAGGGGGCAGGGCGAGGCTCCTCCAGTCCTGGAGAACATGGGGCGTCCCTAGACAGCCTGGCCACTAACAGATCTGAGGAAGCCGGGTTGTGGGGAGCAAAGTCAGGGTCCGGAAACCAGAGGTGGTCAGAGTGCAGCAGCTGCAAGAAAGGGGCTCTGGAGACCTTAACACCCGCAGGCTTTAATGTTTCTTGACTTATGAGCCCCGTGCCCCAAACTTCAGGCAGTCCCCCCTGCGCCCATACATATTCCCCACCCACTGTGTGGCACGCTTTGCTCTGGGCTAGGGTAGCTGCTCCACAGGTGTTATCTGCCTACTGGATCGCACCTCCCTGAGGTCCTGTGTCTGCACCCCCTCGAGCGCCCAACACGGAGCTTGGCCGGCACAAGCCTCCCTGCAGAATGGATGCCTCACGGGGATGGGTGACCGGCCATGCACCGATTCAGTTGTCAAAACAGAAAGCTTCTCCTCCTCCTCCTCCTCATGACGATGATGGAAGCGTTGGTGGCGGTGATACTTAATGAAGCATTTGTTTCCCTAAAGTTGGCGGCAGGCATTGCGCACTAAAGAAATAGGATTTTCCCAGCCATTCACTTTTGTCTCAAAGACGAGTTTTGCTGTAAACAAGGTTTCTTTGTTACAAAGTATGAAAACCGGATCCAAAGTGGCATTTTTCTGTTTGCTTCCCTGAGGACCGAACTCCGGTCGGGCGCTCACTGCAGGACTTCCTGATCGGTTTCCACAGGACCAGCCAAGGCCATGGACACAAGGGATGCAACCGTCCGAAGATATGGGAAGCAGGAAACCCTGTGTCCTGCCCGAGCGGACGCCTGGGGGACACTTTACTCCAAGGATCCAGCCTACAATGTCACAGGGGGAAGCTGACCCCAAAACCACAGAAGCCAAGCCAAGACCCTGAGAAGAAGCACCGTCCATTTAGAGATGTGACACCCCAGCTCCTGGGGTGGGAGGTTGTGCAAAAGGAAGTGGTGGGACAATCAGGGAGACAATGGCAGAAGATAGTGAGGCTTCTGCTCCTGCCCCGTGGCCTGTTTCCAGCTTTGGGAAGGGAATGGTTGAACATGAACCTGAACTATTCATGTTCTCGCACATAAGCTCTGTTGCCCTTCTCGCCGGCTCTGACCTAGAAGTGTGGGATGTCAGAATATAGTCACACCCCAACTCAGACAACCGCGGGGCTCCGAGTCGCAGCACAGGCGTGGGGGGGGGCGGGCTTCCACCCTGCAGGTGCCCGCCCCCCCAGCTCCCTTCCCGGGGTCCCCCAGCAGCAGCATCCTAAACAAAAGCCCACTGGTGAAGGTTCTGGCTGGCGGGGGAGAAGAAAGGCTGACGGTGGGTTTGCTGAGAGCCCAGAGCCATAAACCCAAGGTCCCCTCCACAGCCAGAAAGGAACAGAGGAGTGCTTGTTATTCTTTAAAATGTGTCTTTCTAAGCATCTGGCAAAGGCACCACATATAAATAAAGCACGTTCCGGCGAAGGGAGGGTTTAAGTGATACAGCTGACAGTGTGTTTGACTTGAACGACAGTGGGAAGGGTGAGTGTGTACTTGACATTTCTTCTTGAGTGTCTAATGTGTTGCCAATCTGTCTCCAGGATGGGACGCTCGTGGAGACCTCTGTGTGTTCACCAGCAACGACGCAGGTTCTGAGTTGCCCAGCGTGGAACCGCTTTTGGCAAAACCCCTCAGAGATCCCAATTTTATTTCTTTGTTCCCAACCACACGGGGGTGTAGGTTCCCAGCATCCGATTTGAGTTAGGCTACTTTGTCACTGTGTTCCCACCGGCAGGTCGCTTGGCCTCTCTGTGCCCTAGTTTTAACATTTGCACAGAGCAGAGTGTCAGATTTAACATCTGTGCGAGCCATCTTTAGGCGAGAGTTCAGCAAACGGTGGCCCCTGGGTCAAATCTAGCTTTTGTATGGCTGGAGAGATAAGAAAGGTTTTTACATCTTTAGATCATTGAAAAACATCAAAAGAAGAATATTTTGTGCAATGCCACAATTATATAAAATTCACACGATGCTAAGTGAAATAAGCCAGACACGAAAGGATAAAATACTGATTCTGCTCATGTGAGGTAAGTTCAAGTTCACAGGGACAGAAAGTAGAATGGTGGGTGCTGGGGGAGGGGAAAAGGGTGGGGGAGAGGAATGGGGAGTTAGTGTTTGATTTGTACGGAGTTTCAGTTTGGGAAGACGAAAATGTTCCAGAGATGGGTGGTGGCGGTATGGTTACTGCCTACTGACCCGTACACTCCAAAATGGTTAACGTGGTCAATTTATGTTACGTGTGCTTTATCACAATAAAACAATGATGTGGAGCCCCTGGGTGGCTCAGTCATTGAGCTTCTGTCTTTGGCTCAGGTCATGATCCCAGGGTTCTGGGATCGAGCCCTGCATCGGGCTCCCTGCTTGGCCGAAGGCCTGCTTCTCCTTCTCCCATTACCCCCCTCTCACTCTGTCTCTCTCTGTCAAATAAGTAAATAAAATTAAAAAGAAAAAACAATGATGTGAAATTCAAATTTCAGCATCCATAGGTTAAGTCTGATCAGAATACTGTGCAGCCAGCCACTCACAGATCATCAACGGCTCCTTGTGCCACAACTGCGGACTCCAATAGTCACAACAGAGACCGTATGGTTCACAAAGCCAATATCATTTCTATCTGGCCTTTTGCAGAGAAGGTTTGCTGAACCCTCGAGTCGTAAAACAGCATTGAGGCAGATGCGGGGACCCCCACGTATTCAGGCGTCTCTGAATTCAAGGCATCTCTCGTGGAGGCGGGGTGGTGAGACAGAAAGACATGGCGACGTGGGGAGCAGTCGTCAAGCTCTGCCACCAGCTATCTGGGTGACTGTGGACAGGTCCTATCCCTCTCCGGGCCACAGTGTACTGAGAGGTGTGGAGGTGCATGTGGACCCCGGAGGGGCAGGTATATATCTACGACCAGTCAGAGCCACTTCTGAGCTGTGGGATGGTTGGATTAGGAATGGTACCGCCCCGTGCCTCAGTTTCCCCCTCCTCACCGGATTAAAGAGGAGAAGTGTGTAGTTTGGGATGGTGAAAAAGTTCTGGACACAGGTGCTGGTGATGGTTGCACAACAATGTGAATGAACTTCATGCCCGCGAACTGCCTACTTAGAACACCTAAGACGATACACTTTACGTGATGGACATTTCACCACAACAATATAGAAAGAGTGGATCGCGCGCAGAGTTTAGCCTCGCACCTGGCATGCAGCAAGCACTTAATAAAGACAAACCATCTATGTGATGAAGGTTTGAAACCAGATGATGGTGAAGAACGATGGTAACACTTGGGATCTGAGGGGTGTGTGCTCTTTGGATCCCAAATTCATTGCCCTCCCGTTAGTTCCTGAAAGCAGACTCTACCTGCTTGGGCCTTCTCCCATGGGGCTTTTGCTCAGTGCCCAGCAGGGACAACCGGTCAGCTGTTAGGATTTTCCTCCCCATTGAAGAGAGCCACCACCTTAAGGAACATGCTTGCGTTCTTCCTACTCCACGATACCCGGGGGAAAAAACATGACTTCTACCTCCCACGGTCCCACCTGCACTTCCTTGATGAGACCCAGCAAATGACTGGCCCTCAGTGGCCCCCGTTATGAGCTGAGAATGGGGACATTACCTCGCTTGCTTGCTTCTCGTAAGAGAAGCAAATAGTTCCCTTCAGAGATGATTAAGAACATTACTGCTGCGTAATGAAGTGTCCTAAATCCCACTATGCCAATGCCGTGACTTACTAGTTTTAGCAGGCTTTACCAGCCTCTGCGTTTGGTTTCCAAAATAATCGAGTTAGAGTTAAATTAACAAGGAGTGATCAGTTCATTGCTTTGAGAGGCTTGTACCTGGGGCGCCTGGGTGGCTCAGTGGGTTAAGCCACTGCCTTTGGCTCAGGTCATGGTCTCAGGTCATGGTCTCAGAGTCCTGGGATCGAGCCCCGCATCGGGCTCTCTGCTCAGCGGGGAGCCTGCTTCCTCCTCTCTCTCTGCCTGCCTCTCTGCCTCCTTTTGATCTCTCTGTCAAATAAATAAATAAAATCTTAAAAAAAAAAAAAAAGAGAGGCTTGTACCGTCCCACGGAACGGTCATTTCTAATAGGGCTGGAACAGGCGGGGAGGGCAGGAGAGTTAAATAAGACTTTTCTTCGAGGTAAAACTTTATTTCTGGTTTTTAAAGTAATGTTCGTGGAGAAAGCCAGCTGAAGCCCAGCCTCCCTGCGTCATTACCCAGGGAGCCCACATGCGTGGAAGCGGACCCACGAGAAAGGCCGGGGCTGAGACGAGCGCTTCTCAATTTGAGCAGGCGCGCTAAAAAACAATCTGTGCTTTTGCAAAACGGCAGCTCAAATTTCAGTCTTGAGGTTTGCCACAGTCTGTGACCATCCGTTTAAACAGTCAGGTTGTAACTTAATTCTGTAGATCAGCGTTCCTCTAAAGGAGACGTTTTTAGCTGGGGGGCTCTGCCCAGCCTTTTCCTGGCAGCCTCGCTCGGAAGCCGTGTGTGCCTTTCTGCCTCCTCAGATCTTTAAGGACAGAACTGAATACTGAGAAACTTTAGTCCATTTAAAAGAAACCCAGTCCATATGTAGACCCCTGAGAGGACCCAGGGCATGTTGGAGATTAAAAAATGTGATGATCACACCTTGTTTGGGCTGTGGGAGGGCGGGTAGAGGGGAACGGGATAGTTTTTTAAACAGTAAAGGCATGTGTACGACATAGATCTGAAAGAATTTCTGTAAATGCATTTTTACAAGCAGCATGCTAAATGCACTCGTTTTGGGGGGAAACTTGATGGTAAAGGATTCTCTTCCAGATGGTCTCTCTCTCTCCTTTCTTTTTTTCTAAGATTCTATCCATTTATCTTAGAGAGAGATAGAGGGAGTGAGAGGGGGAGGGGCTGGGGGAGAAAGACAAGCAGACTCCCCACTAAGTGTGAGCCCAATGAAGGCCCTATCCCAGGACCCTGGGATCATGACCTGAGCCGAAGGCAGATGCTTAACCGACTAAGCCACCCAGGTGCCCCCAGATGGTGTTTCCCTTTTTTTTTTTTTTTTTGTTAAAGATTTTGTTTATTTATTTGACAGAGATCACAAGTAGGCAGAGAGGCAGGCAGAGAGAGAGGGGGAAGCAGGCTCCCTGCTGAGCAGAGAGCCTGATGCTGGGCTCCATCCCAGGACCCTGAGATCATGACCTGAGCTGAAGGCAGAGGCTTAACCCACTGAGCCACCCAGGCTTTGCAACAGTGTTATGCTGACTTGCCCACAATTGCCAGGGGAGGGCAGAGAACTGGGAGGATGGGTAGACACTGGGAGGAGTATGTGGGCTAAGAAGAGTCAGGCAGGGTTTGGTGCCATGATTATAGTAGCAGTGTGCTTGTAAATGCGTAACAGCTGCTTCCCCGAGAGGGGAAAAAAGCGCCCCGATTTATAGCATTTGCCGATGACTGTGGTGGAAACACTCCCACCATGGCCATGCTCAAGCGATCCACATGACCTCTCCAGACATGCCCTCGGCGGGAGGTGCACACCGCGGGCTCCCGAGAACCCGAGGAGCCAGCTCCATCCCACCTATGGGATAAATAGTGATTCTCCGGGATTCAGGAGAGAGATGGCCGTGGGCACGAGGGAAGGAGACCTGGTTGAGGAAAGTCCCTGGCTGTGACCTAGGCTCAGTCATTGGGGGTGGGGAGCTGGCACCTGACACTTCTCACTAGAGACAGGACATGTCAGCAGGGATGCTTGGGGCCCTTTCTGAGAATTTTCATGTCTTGACATGGAAATTTGGATCCCTGTCCGTTTGTATTGGGTTGTTGGCCATGATACTGACACGGAGAGCAATGACATTCAGCAACCTTCTCTGTGAGAGGCAGCAAGACCACCCTGGGCCAGGCATAGCCTCTCCCTCTGCAGAGCTCAAACCCCAGAAAGAGACATGTAACATACCAACGATGCTATGGTCCAGATAGGTATGGCAGCGAGGTGAAGGGACGGTGACTTCTGACCAAATGTCTGCATTGTGCACCCACGGTCACGACCAATCCGTGAGCTCCGAAACACACACACCAAACGAAGATGTGAGACGCTCCTGGAACTGCGGCTGACATCAACGTGCCGACTCCCCCTGGAGCTCTTGGGAGCCACGTGCTGACATCCCACACTTCAGTGGAAGAGTCTGGGACACTGCCTGAGCTTACTGCTCTGTGGCCTTAGGCAAGTTTCTTAACTTCTCTGAGGTTCATGGTCAAGCATTGCAGAATGGGACCTTGCAGAACCACAGGGACGGAGACCAGAGTGGCACTCCGCAGTGCTCGTGTTCTTGAGGGCAAGGAGCTTACACCTGCAGCGTGATTCTGAACCCACATTCTGCTAATGGGCTTTGTGGCTTCAGGTCACTCTTTACCTCCCCAGGAATCACTAATTTATGTCTTGAATAAATAGTTTGGATCTGATCATCTCTAAGGATCTCTTTACAAAACAGGGACAAAGGGGTAACCATGTGCCTTCACTTACCCGGAACAGTCCTGATCGACACTTGCTGTTCCGGCATAATTATGAAAGTGCCCTATTTGCTACCCAAAGTGTCCCTGTTTGGCCAATAGCATATACGGTCACCTCCTACAGCTGACATTTTTCAAGTACTTACTACTTGTCAGATGATGTGCTTTATAAATTTGATTTCATTTAATGATTTCTCTTTCATTTCATCATTTAAATTTATGGGTTCATAAGCTTGGAGGGTGTAAGGTCATCCAGAGTGACAAACATCACTGAGACATGGACCCGGATCCTTCAGTCTGAAGCCAACATCTCAGTCCCTTCCAGACACCAAGCTTCACTGCCTCAATGTTGTTCAGTCACTCAACAAATATTTATAGAGTGCTTGTTATTCTATTCTAGTCCTGTGGTTCAGAAGAGGGTTCCAGAAACGAGTTCAAAAGGCTGTGCGTGTGAAGTTGGTTATTGCTAATAAGGAAAAGCATCATTAATTAGCCTGTGCCTACGGCACACACTGTGGGCTTTCACGCACATGTGGTGCATACATGCGGCACATCTAGGCTTCAGGGAATCTTGCAGTAAAAAGAGTTTTGCCTTTTTCAACTTGATGCTTTGGGGAGGCCAAACTAATGTGAAACATTAGCTTAAGTAAAGCACCAATTAAGTAGGTGTGTTTGGTGCAAGGCGTGTTTCTGCTTGATAATTGTTCTTTATCGTACACAGATGTGGGTCAGATTCCCAGAGATGCCCAAACCTGACGCCAAAGAAAATCGGGGAGACCCATCGGGGGCTTAAAGAGACAGTAAAGCCTTTTCAGGTACGACTGGTTTTGCGTGATGTTTTTGCAAGGCTTCTCTGTGACTCCCAATTGCTGTCTTTTTCTCTGACCACCGCAGATCCGTTCGTCCTGCACTAAACCCTTACACCGCACGCCCAGGTGGACGCCCAGCCGCTTCCTTCACATCGCTAACTAGGATCCCCTTCTGCTTCAAGGCTGGGTAAACTCCAGGCTTCTAGATCTGACTTCTCATCATACGAATGTCTGTTTCCTCTGGTCGTACCACACACTGCAAGGAAAGCAGGGCTGCACTGTTAGCCCGATCCACAGATGGGCCTCCAGGGCCAGGAGGTTCAGTGCTTGCTAGCAAGGTCGCTGGGGCTCGAGTGTCATCCCGCCCAACCTGCTGCTCTGTCCGAAGCACCCAGGGCGCCTGAGGACCGAGTACAGCCCTCGGAGACTGGGTAATGGAAAGATGCAGGTCCAAGCAGAGTAAAACGGCTGGGTCCTGAGATGCGTGTTGGGGGCGGGGGGCTGCTAAGGGCAAGCCACGCAGCCAGGGTCTGCAGCGTGCCCCGTGGTCTGTAGTCCTTGGACCAGCAGCATCAGCGTCATCTGAAAGGAGGTGCGACAGGCAGCGTCTCAAGCCCCAGCCCAGAACTCGGGTACGAGACTGCATTTTTTGGTAGGATCCGCAGGTGCTTCGTGGGCAAACTGAAGTTGGAGACCATCTTTAGACAGTGGCTGCCCACCTGCCGGAGGGTGGGCTCCAAACCACAAGGACGAGACCCCTCGGGCGCTCTTGACCTCCAGCCTTTATTTTCTTGTTCCCTCTTGGTGTGATCTGTAATTGTCTTGTTTATATATTTACTGGGCTATTGTCTGTCCCTTCCAGAATATAAATTTTATTGAGGGGGGCAGCAAAGACATCGTCTTACTCCATGCTGAATTCCTGGTGCCTCATCCAGAGCTTGGCACAAGGCAGGTGTGCAAAAATACATTAGTAGGTTGGCTGGTTGGTTGGATGAGAATGAATGAATATGGGGGGGAGGAAGGAAGGAGAGGGGTGCATTGGCAGACAAGTGGCCATCCTTTTCTCAAATCTCCTAAAGGCTCCTCTTGTTGCTTGTGAACTATTTGTCCCTCTGTCACAAAGCTGCCATTAGTAGAAATGGGTGACATTTATAGATTGACTGTAAGAGATACAGAGTTGTCAGTGGGATCCTTTAATGACCTAGCATTGGGGTTGTCACGTTTACTTTAGCAGGGAAACTCCTTTGAAAGTGAAGTCTGATTGCAGAAACCCGACTTAGATGACGTACATAGCCAGCAGCAAAGGGATTCCAGATCAGCGGACCCTGGCATGTCCAGCTGAGGCCTCCCAGGTGCCCTGCATTGGGGGGGGGGGTTGCTGGGCACCTCCTCACTTCCATCCCTCTTGTTCTGGCCCTGACCACCTTCAGAATGAACACAGAGTGTCCCTGTTTCCCCTCTTCCACAATGGGGCTCGATGGTCAGCAGAGTGATGGAAAGCTGAAGGTGCTGCTCAGCCCAGGACAATGGGGGCAGCGGCCGGGACCTCCCTGGAGCCACAACCTTCCCAGGCCTGCACAGCGGGCCTTTCCCCTGCTAGACAGGTAACAGCACACAGGTGCCCAGACAACAGTGTGGTTGGGGACCAGCCTCTGGCCCCAGGGGAAGCTCCCCACCTCCGCCACCCATTGCTCCCCTGTTGGTCAGTGGAAGAGCGTGGCCCACCAGCCCTTTTCAACCAAGTTTGCAGATAAGAAAACAAAGCCAGAGAAGGGCAGTGTTTGCATTTGGCCTCCAGTGACCAAGCTGGGATGAGAACTGCCGTCCCTGGGGCAGTCCCAGTCCTTCCCCCACCTCCCCAGGCTGGGCCTGTCTTTTGGAAAGAAAGAAGGAAAGGAAGGAAGGAAGGAGGGAAGGGAGGAAAGGAGAGAGAAAGAAAGAAAGAGAGGGGGGAGAGAGAAAGGAAGGAAGGAAGAGAGAAAGAAAGAAAAGAAGGACAGAAAGAAAGAGAGAGGGAGGGAGAGAGGAAGGAAGAGGGGGAGAGAGAGAAGGACAGAAGGAGAGAAGGAAAGAAGGAAAGAAAAGGAGGAAGGGATGAAGGAAGGAAGGGAAGAGGAGGAGGAAGGGAGGAAGAAAGGGGAGGGAAAGCCGGAGGGAGGAAAGCAGGGAATGCTGGGAACAGACGGCTTGCGTTCCCACCTCCCCGCCCCGGCCCTAAATTCAGATGTTGAAACTGAATCCCAAATGTGACGAGATCTGGAGGTGGGGCTTTTGGAAGGGAATTAGGTCATGAGGGTGGAGTCCTCGTGAAGGGGATTCACGCCCTAATAATAGAGGCCCGAGAGCTCCCTTCCCCCTCCACCACTTGAGGACCCAGCCAGAAGATGGTCATTCATGAACCAGAAGGCGAGCTCTCACCAGACCTCCAATCTTCCAGCACCTTGATCTTGGCCTTCCCAGCCTCTGGAACCGTGAGAAACAACTATTTGATGTTTAAGGACCCGGTCTAGGTGTCTGTGTTGTAGCAGCCCCAACAGACTCAGACACTGAGTCACCAGAATGATGGGCTGTAGGGAAGAGTGGTGGAGGAGTGGCTGTTTGTCTCCACGGTCAAGTGTCCATTTCCTGGTGTGAACTTCAGACCAATCTCTGCACGATATTTGGTGGCCGGGTCATGGCATCGCGTGCAGGACTGTGCCCATCGAAACTAGGCAGCAGACACCATTAATTCTCAAATCATTTGTTCATAATGTATTAATTTTTCAAACAGGACCTGGGCTGAGAGCTGCAGAACCCAATCTGTGCGGGCTTTGAGGGGAGACGCAGGACTAACAACATGATTCGCATTTGCAGTGAGACGTGGTTCTACGGCGTTCTTCCGACTTGTGATTACTTCTGGAACACCTGGGCTCCCACCTGACCGCAAGCTCCAGGACCATGGGCTCGAGCCGCCCAGCTACTCAGTAAACGGTGACTGAATGACTGAATGTACAAATCAGAGTCACTAGAAGTTGGAGTTTCTTGGTTATTCATTGCGTGGCTGTCCATGCATTTTATCAAATGTTCCAATTACCTCCCAGATATGTCTTGATGTGGAGACCGACCATTTTTTTTGGTTTCATTTTGTTGGATTTTAAATTGGTTTTGGGAACACCTCCAAAAGTAGGAGAAGGCGCTGAGACAGCTGACCGGCGACACCATTAGTCACTGCGGAGAGCAGGGACACAGGCGTGCGGTGACTGTCCCCACACCCCTGGGCTGCAGTCCACAGCAATATCTTTATGCTCTCTGGAATTGCCTTGTGGATGAGAAATCACTTTCTGGAAACCTAGTGTGGTTTTCGCATTACGGTTTGGGAGTCCTTTAAATCTATTTCTGATACCCACACCCGTCCCCCACCGCTTTTCCCAGGAAAGGATTGGATTGGCCTTCTAGGTGTGGGGTGGGGGGGTCCTCAGGGGCTCAGTTCAGAGATCACCGCCAAGCTATAGTAGTATCTGTAGTCTGTGTGTGTGAAATCAGGCAGGGATGAGAGAAAGGAGGTTAAAAAAAAAAACAAACCCAAAAACAAGCAAGTGTGTGTCTCTTTCCCGACTGTTCTCTATGTGGATTTAAGTGTTCTGCCGTGAATTCAGCCCCAAGCTTAAGCTTCAGCGGATTTAGATCCCAGCACGGTCACATAGAAAACGGCTCCTGGAAAGTGTGTTTGAAGCTTGGGATGGAAAAGTGCGGAGCGTTGTGTGTCTTGTGGTCACCCGCAGACTCCAGTGGGTCAGTGAAAGCTCCCCGTTTGCATCAGGGATGTCCAAACCAGGGAAGAAGTGACGAGGCCAGGACAGTGTGGCTTCAAAGCCAAGCCATGCTCCCCCTGCCATCTCTCGCCCATTGAGGGAAAGGTGGAAAGTTTCCTTGTTTCCATGATTCGTGTCTCCAGCCATCGGTCTCTCTGCAGCTTCAATGTCAAGCTGGGACCGCTCTGTGACCGATCCTTCTGCCCAGGCTGCTGTGAGTCCTTAGCCACCAGTGGGGTCTGTAGCACCACAAAGGGGAGTGTCATCCTCCATCCCCCAAGAGTGGTCTCCTGCGGTGGATTAAAGATGGCCTCGAATTTTCTGCTGCTCCTCCCTCCTCCAAGGGTCCCTTCCCACTCCCCTTGGATTTGGGCTGGCCTGACTTGCTTGGATGAGAGGGATATGAGGGAGCCTCGGGGGCTGGGGTCTCCCAGGTCTGCAGCTTCTGCTCGGAACACAGCGCTACCCCCACGAGAAGCTCAAGCCCTGCGGAGGGACTGTAGAGAGGGAAACTGAGGGTCTCTGTCGACGGCCCATCGGAGCTCCCAGATGACAGCTTGCACACATCGCTGACTGTGCGAGTGGATGAGAGAGCGGGCATTCCTGCCCAGCGAAGCTTCCAGATGAGCACGCCCCTGGTGACACCACTGGAGAGCCGAAAACCCCCAGCTGAGCCCAGCCAACCCACACGACTGTGGGGAGAGCAACCAGCTGCTGAGGCAGTCAAACATGCCTCAGAATCATGACAAAAAGGAGGTCCTGCTCAAGAGCCTCAGGTGGCCTCTCACCTGGCTTCCTTGACCTTGGCAGGTGCTCTGGGCTGAGCCGAGGCTGTGAGCGGCAGGTACTGATCATGACCTCCTGGGCCGCTGGAAGCGTCGCCTGGCTTGTGGGGAGGGCCTGACTGGATTGCACCTGGAGATGTTCCAGAAGGATCTGCAGCTAGGACTCTCCCTCCCCCACAACCTAACAGGGAGTGTTTCCTCTGAGCGGAACTTCCACACGCAGGCCCCTAGGAGGGATCCATAAACTAGGGTTATTAACCAGCTGAGAGGCGAGGAGCTCCGGACCCAGGGCTTTGACACTAGGAGGATTCAAACATCACCACATTTGTTTATTTTTTTTTACGTTTCTGAGCGAATGTATATTTCTTCATGTTTAGAGATTGGCAGCCCTGGAAAATGAAGTTTATTTATCCACCAGATACACATCATATAAACAGCTGCAAACGGCTTCCCCCTACTCCCCCCGCGGCTGTGGCTCTCAGCTCTGACCTGTGGGACCGCAGGCTCTGTGACTGAAAGGTGGTTTCATTTTCTGGCATGCTCTGCCCTTGGCCTGGCCTGGGGTGGTGCCTATGGGAGGTGGAGAGCCTGCATTCTGGGACCCAGGTAGTGGGGAGACTAAGTCTCGGCTGCAAGAGGGGGCGGCTTTCAGAATCCTATCTAGTTGCCTCCAATCATTCCCAGCTTGCGCTTACTTGTTCATTCAACAAACTGATATCCCTGTGCTAGTCACTGGTAATGCAGGGATAATCAGCCCAGCACCCCCCCCTCCGAGGGGGACCCTTACCCTGAAGGTGAGAGCCTCGAGAAGCAGTGTCTTGGGGGAAACGGTGACTTCCCTCTGGGGCGTCTTTCAACCCCAACGGAGCCTACCCGCCTCTTCTATTTCCCCAGCGGCTACAGCTGTCCATCGTCCTCCCTGCCCTGTTCCCATCTGTGCTGGGGGATGTGGGGGGTGAACTTAAGGACATTTCCGGAAATGAGGAGAGGTCAGGATGCTAAAGTGTTTGGAAGTCATTCTAGAGGACGTCCGCTGAGGCCCTCGCTCTCCATGAAACTCTGCTTGTGGGACTGCTCTGGCTTTGCACGTGTTCCCATTTATTAAACGTGGAGGCGCTCAGCTTCGGGGTGAGATCCCAGGGCTGCTGATGGGATCCATCAAACCTTTCCTCCACTGCATATCGAAGGCGGGTGGACAGAAGAAATGCACAAGGGCGGTCATCAGCCAATACCCAGAGTCTTGCATGTAATGCAGATCCCCCAAGAATTATGGCTCCTGGAAGGCTCACTTGGCAAGAGTGTTTGGATGTTATTGTTTTTCTTTCTAGGAAGAGCAGTTCACGTTTACAAGATGGATGATTATCGGGCCAGGCGCGGCAGAGGGTGCAATTTCTTGCCTGAAAATTACTCGTCTTCTGAAGCTTTCAGCCACTAAGTCAGCCCCTTGCTTTGTCTTTGCTTCTTCCTGGCGGGGCTGGGTTTTTCCTATCTGCATTTCCTAACAGGAAGGCTCTTTTTTCCGGCCAGCTGGGCAGCAGGATTTCCAGGGTGGTACGGTTTCTCCGTTCTCACTCTTTAATCAGCTCAACCTGCCAGTGGGCGCAGCACCTGAGATCTGGCCTTCCAGAACAGGTGGGACTTGAAGAGCGGCCAAGTCGTGCATTTGGACAGCCCAGGGGTGGAGCGGGGCTCGCAGGCAAGGGGGCAGCCTGAGTTAAGGGCTCTAGGGAAAGCTGAACCCGTGCTGAGACAGGGATGGTCAGGAAGGCAGGACAGAAGGAGACTCCATTTCTCAGGCTCTTGCCACACGTGCACCAGCTGGCCCAATGCATGCCCGCCGGGACCCAGACCGCATGACCGTAGAGCTGCCCAGTGCCTCCCCCATTGGTTAAGCACCAGCCAAAGGTCTGGTCCCCATGCTAGGTGCTTTTCTGCCATTACCTTGTGTTTTGGGTTGAATTTTGTCCTTTTGAAGTCCTAACCCCATGATCTATGAATGCGACCTTGTCTGGAAATAGGATCTCTGCTGCTGGAATCAAGTTAAGATGAGGTCGTCATGGTGGACCTCCCTTCAGTGGGACTGGTGTCCTCGGAAGAAGAGGGAAATTGGGACCCAGACCTGCAGGAGAAGACTGACTCCAGACAGAGGCAGAGCGGCAAGACTGGGACTCAGTGACTGCCAGCCACCACCAGGAGCCAGGAGAAGAGAGGGAGAATTCTCCTCTAAGGTTTCAGAGGGAGCATGGCCCCGCTGACCGCTTGATTTGGGCCTTCTAGACACCAGGACTGTGAGACGAGTCACCTGGCTTGTGGCACTTGGTTCCACTAGTCCTAGGAAACCAGTACGCCGGGGGTTACTCTACAACGTTGTCACCCAACCTGTGGTTGGCAAATAATGGCCCCCGTCCCGCGATGTCCATTCTCTACTCCCCAGAATCTGGTGAAAGGACTTGCAGATGACATTAGAGCTGCTGAGGTTGAAACAAGGAGCATACCTGGGTGGACCCGACCTGATCACGTGAGCCCCTGAAAGCAGACAGAGTCGTCCAGCTGGAGCAGAAGAGATGTGGCAGGGGGGAAGGCACAGAGACTTGGAGGGTGACGGGGGCTGGAATGAAGCTGCCGGCTCTGAACATGAAGGCCAGGCGCTGAGGGAGGCTCCCGGCTGCTGGTCAGGCCAGGAAATAGCAACTGAGTTTTGCAGCCATGAGGAACTGCCTTCTGCCAACAACCAGAACATGCCCAGAAGAGGTTCTTGCTCTGGAGTCTCCAGGAAGGAACACAGCTCCGCCAATGCCTTGATTTTGACGGAGTCCCCCCAGACCCCTGGCCTTACAGAACTGTGATCTGAGGAATATGTGTTGTTTCAAGCCACTAAGTTTATGGTTACGTGTTCCGGCAGCCCTAGGACACCAATGCACCATGTATAAACCTCATGGAGCAGAGAGGGGTTAGCCACCTTGCCCAAGTTCAGATGAAGGCTCAGTGGAGAAGTGGGCACGGGGACCCAGCTCTGACTGAAACCAATGTCCACGACTTACCTGTTGGAAGCCGAAGACATTTGTGGCAAAAGTGAATGACGGGTAATGTGAGGCAGAGAACATCACTGATGTGACGTATGGGGGCTGGCAGGGGGTAGGGGTGGGTAGACAGGGGGACTGGTGATCCCCACGCTGGTAGGGGGGTGGTACCCACCAGACATGGCTGACACGGTCAGGGTCAGGAGAAGTTGCTGGGAACCCCACAGGCTCGAGCAGAGAGCCAGCCCTGACCACCAGAACCAGGTAGAGTGGCAGAGGCTGGTGCTGGCAGGCAGCCAGAAAAATGGGCCAAGCACGAGGGCGCATTTGTAGCAGGAGGGTGGTCTGGCCCTATCCCGGACCAAAGTTCTATTTTCCCCACAAACTAACTCCCCATAGGATAGCTAAGACAGGTGAGAAACCACGGTGGTGGGAGGCTGTCATCCCAAGCTTTGTGGCCAAAGTCCTCCTGGACCCACACTGACCCTGAGCAGGAAGGCAGGACCCAGGACGGCCTGTGAAGCACCATTCTGTGGTGACATGGTCACTGGGTTCTAAGAAATGGATGGTGACCAGGATTTCTCCTGAGGGCAGGTGCCAGAGGCTGCTGAGGACCTGCCAATAGTGGTGAAACTGGCTGGTCCCTTAAATGTCTGGGGTCTCACAGAGATTGTCCACTGTGGCAAGACTCTGCCCTGGGGAACTGACCCCAGCCACACGTCTCGTGTGCACATTTGATGACCAAACACCATAGCATCCTCACGCCCCAGTCGACAACCAGATGCTACTTCATTCAAGAGAAAAATATGGCGGGGCGCCCGGCTGGCTCAGTTGGGAGGGCGTGCGACTCGTCATCTCAGGTTGTGAGTTTGAGCTCCACGTTGGGTATAGAGATTACTTAAAAATAAAACCTTAAAAAAGATCCCTTTAATTAAAAAAAAGAGGAAACAGGACATTCTATAAGATTACTATCATTAACACCAAATATACAAATAGCTCTGTCAATTCATAAATTAATCACTTCAAAATAGGCCCAAGTCTGCCATACGGTGGCCCCAGAAACCAAGCCCAGGGAAAGCATTACAGTTTCTGATCAGGCCTGACCCCCTTCTATTTAATGGAGACTTTTCCAGTGTGAGCCCAGGATGGAAGGAAAAGGCAGGTAATGCCCAGTGGTCTCTGGGAAGAATGCCCACTCTCTTGGACTTGTCCCAACCAGTCAACTTGTATGAGTGGCTTTTCCCCAGTATTGGGTTGCCATAGAAAATATAGAACACAAAGTTCAATCTGAGTTTCAGAAAAACAATAATTTTTTTAAAAGATTTTTTATTTTATTTATTTATTTGACTGAGATCACAAGTAGGCAGAGAGGCAGGCAGAGGGGTGGGGGGGAAGCAGGCTACCTGCTGAGCAAAGACCCAGATTCAGGGCTCGATCCTAAGACCCTGAGATCATGACCCAAGCTAAAGGCAGAGACCCAACCCACTGAGCCACCAGCACCCTGAAAAACAATAATTTTTAACGTAAGTATGTCCCATGCAGTATTTGTTCATACAATATTGGGGAATGCTTCTCCTAAAAAAAAAAAAAAAAAAAAAAAAAAGTGTTTATCTGAAATTCTAATTTAACTGGGTGTCCTGCATTTTTATTATTTGTTACCCCAAACTAGCAGTGTTCTGAAGTGGTATCTTGTCTTATTTGGAGGAGACAAGGCGAACAAATGTCTTGGTTCCCATTTTGAAGCATATAGAGGACTTTTTTTTTTTTTTTTTTTTTTTTTTTTTACAAAGGAAATGTCCTTGTCCCCAGAGGATGGGACAAAACAATGTTTCAGGTGGATCCATGCAGAAGGTGCCCATCACCATGACAAGCTACCTCTGGAATGAATCTGTGTGATTTCAGGAAGCCCTTTAGAAGAAAGTGAGCGAATGCTCTGCCCTCAACAGCTCCAGCTTCTGCTGGAATCAAGGCTTTTAGAGGTGAGTCTGCAATATGGTTACATCCAATATTCACAACCTATGAATAAGGACACAGACAGAAAAGCCAAGAAACTTGCCCAGAGTCACACAGCAAAGATAAACAGGGGGAAGTAAGGCCAGGGTTAGGACAGGGCTACAAAGAAGGTTCTGCATGCTTCTAGTCTGGAAACAGGAATCTCAGCTAACACACACTGACCGGTTGCCATGAACCGAGCACCCCCCTGAAGCCTCCCATTCAATCCACACAAACTCGGGTAAGCACGTTAAGCAGGTTTATTACTCCAATTTACAGAGAAAGATGTGGTCAGAAGGGGCAGACATGAGGCCCTTTGGCAGCCAAACTGGCTTACAGATCCCGTGTTCCTAGCCACTTCCGGACAGCAGATGATAAGACCTGCAGACCCACAGGCCAACCCAACAAAGGAGTTATTGTCTAAAAATTGAGACAATTAGGGGCGCCTGGGTGGTTCAGTCGGTTCAGTGGCTGCCTTTTGCTCAGGTCATGATGCCAGGGTCCTGGGATGGAGCCCTGCATTGGGCTCCCAGCTCAGTGGGGAGCCTGCTTCTCTCTCTCCCTCTGCCACTCCTCCCAGCTTGTGTTCTCAATATCTCTCAAAAAAATAAATAATATCTTAAAAAAAATAAAAACAGAGACAATTACTGTAATCTGGATCGGAAGGCCAACTTCTCCGGAAGGAATGGAAGAATGGGCTCCATTGGCCTACATTCCCAGTCTTGGGATGCCCTGCCACTCTGGACCCTCCCCCACCTGGCCCACACCCCGTGCTCACCTATACGGACAGCATAAGTGAAAAGCACACACTCAGAAATCAGGCTCCCTCCCTCAAGACCCTATGACCTTGGGCATGCTTTCAAAGTTTCCGCTGCCCAATTTGTAAAACTGGGGTCATAATGGAATCCACTTCACAGGGCCCTCGTAATCAATATGTGCTAATTCATGAAAGGCTCTGCTCACAGTTGTTTGGAATGTAATAGGAATCCAGTAAGTGTCCGCCACCACGCACCCAGTTCTGCGCAGAGAGAGCAGTTGCCATGATTCTTGCAAATGGGGACCCACCAAGTCTCTGAGTGACCTGATGGAGAAAGTTGACAGTGGTCCCCTCTGGGGACCAGAGTGGCTGGTAAGCTGCCCAAGGATCCTGAATGACCATCCAGATGGAGCCTGGACAGCTTCAATGATACTAGAGAAAAGACCAAAAAGGATGGGATACGTGGCTTTCAAAAGACAGCCCAGATCTAGGCTTGGGATGGCCTCGGTGAGAGGAGAGCTGGCAACCCCCGGCCTGGAGGGGGCCGGCCCAGGTGGAGACTGGGGCCTTAAGCTCAAAGAGGAGGCGGGTAGTTGAAGCCGGTAAAGGCAGCTGTCTGGCTTGAGAATCCAGGCGAGGAGTTGCCGCCCCAAGCTGTGGACAGAGAGGAAGCCGGAGATAGCTTCAGGCCAGGCCAGGCCCCGGGTGGAGACGGGGCAGGATCGCCTCCCAGCCACGCTTCAGCAAGCTCCAGGATTCCTGCCGCAGACACGCCTCGGCCTTGATCGCTCATCACCTGCACAGCCCGAACGAGTTCGGGGTGAGGCCTGGTGCAGACGGATCGCCCCTCCTCCGCGCCGGGCCTCCAACCCGCATCGCGCTCCTAGTCCCCCAGCCCCCTGCCCCGGGCGCCGACCGCCCCCGCACCCACCCTGCGCCTCTCCGGACGCGCGCTGCCACACGGGGGCGCTAGCACCCGCCGCGCGTACCTGCGCAGAGCCCCGAGAACAAAGGGAGCCCTGGGGACCTGGGCCTCTTTCACCTGGAGCCACCTGCTCCCCAGGCTGCGGGCCGGAGCGCCGCGCCGGCATCTGGCCCCCAGGAAGGAGTTAAGTTTTGCTCAACGCTGCTCTTAGAAATCTGTTAAAGAAATCGCTCCTCCCCTGATGGCCTTTCTCCCCAGCTTGGGGACAAAATATAAGAGCTCTGGGACTCTAAAAGGGTTACTGGGTTTGTGGTTTTACGTTGCGTCCTGCTCTGTATTCTCCGTCTCCTTCCCGGAGTTTACCAGGATCCTGGCAGCATCATTTTTCTCCCCTTTGGTTTATTAAAGTGAACTTCTTTTCACGTTTGGACGAAGTAGACACACACTCTGGGGAAATGGTGTAACAAACTAAACAGAAATCAAGGGGAAGGAGGGAGGAACGCCTGGTGGAAACCGGGTCATTGCAAGGAAGGGAAACGTGCACTGCCGGGTTCCACAGGCCTTGCCCTGATGTAGCTTTTATTGTCTAACTTCGAAACATACCTCATCCGCTAGGCGCAAAACCCCGTGCCAATGTACCCGGATGCCTTAATTGGGAAACCCCCAAAGAGGCTAAGTTACAATCACCATCAATCAAGTATCTATTGAGGGTCTGTGAGCACAAAGGGCTTGTAGCAAACTACCAGAGTCTGGCCAGGCAGCACGCCCGGCCCTCCAACTGCAAGATGGGGGAGGCAGCTGAGCTTTCTGGGGGTTCTAATTTAGTGGTCCCCGATGAACCCCCTCCCCCCAAACTGATGCCCATGGTCAGATTCAATGGGGCGTTTTCGAAGGCATCGCCCTCTTGGTTCAACCAGCCTTTCTCCCTCTGGGTTCCTGGCTCTGAACGCACAGCTCTGAGTTCCTGGGGACTTGAGAGAGGAGGGGTCCTCCCAGAGAGAATCAGAACCCACAGAAATCCCCTGTGGCAGCTCCTTCGAGTGGTCCCCAGAATCAGGACATGATGCTACAGACACCATATCACTTAGGTTCAGTCAACAGTAAGATTCCAGTTGTCCAACAAAGACCTTTCCTGGGACTCTCCAGGACTCTTGCCCAGCCGAGGAGATGAGTTCCCACCTCTAAAGTTCTCTGGTAGCAGGACACCAGCGAGAATCCATGGGAGTTGGAGTGGGGGAGGCAGAAGCAGTTCCTGGGGACTCTCCTGGCTAAGGAGACCTCGGAGGAAAAGAAGAAGACAGGGTACTCTCCAATGGCCATTTCCTGTAATCCCAGCAACACTCAATTTGGTGGCCAGAGCCATTAGTGGCTGTTGAGCTTGTGAAATGTGGTTGGCACTCCTGAAGGGCTGATGTGTAAGTTTTATTTAGTTTTAATTAATTTAACTTGAAATCATCGCACTGGCTAGTGGCTACCATATCAGATAGTGCCGGTACAGCTCTAAGCAGGGACGGTGGGCAGGGGGTGGCAATAGGACATCATGGTTAATCTCTTTCTAGTTGCCCCACCCTGGCTAAAAGCACCTGCATAGTTTCCCTCCAGTCTGCTGGGAGCCCATTGTTGTGGTGGAGATGGGAGCTGAGTGCAGGCCAAGGGTGTCGGGAAGGCACGGAGCCTTGCAGCCAAGGAATGACATGCCATATGTTCTTAAGCAGCAATGGGCCAGGGATTAGAGGATTTTCCTGGTAGATACCGTTACCAGTAGACAGGGGTCAACAGCAGGGTTCCTAGACTGTGGTTTTAAAATACTTTAAAGGGTATGTTGATTTCCCCTAACGGTGTTGCTCTTTGGTGATGGGTCAATGACAACTTTTAGTGTCTCTGGAGGCAGCGAATGTTCAGCGATTGGAAAAGCTGGAGATCTTAGACAAAAAGATCTTAGATCTTTTTAAGGGGAGATATTATGCAAAAGAAGCAAGGCCAAGTGGGGGGAGGGGTGGGACATGTTCAATGACTGTCCCAGAATCATATGGTTCTTGGCAAAACTGGGTTAAAAACCCAGGTCTTGGATGTCTTGGCCTGGTGCTGTTCTACTGCACAACATGGCAGTTCAGATACCTTGTGACTTTGGGCAGTGTAGACATTACATGTGGCTGGTTTGGCCAACCACCGAACTGACCAATCGATTTTCCTTCACAGATGGGCAGGTGCCTGGTAGGATGCAGCCCTGGTAGTGGGGGAGGGGGGTGAGGGGGGCTGGTTAGTGTTGAGCCCAAAGTAAAATTTCCCCAATTATTCCCCCTCCCGCTACTTTTACAGCAATTTTTGCTTTTCTTGAACCAGGATGCTGTCAAGGTTCCTGAATTGCCCATTCATCACCTTTGAGTAACAGACCTAGTTACCCAGTTTTAAATAGCAAACGTGTGGCAGATTATTAAGCCTTAATTCCTCAAACACAATTCTTCAGAATTTTCCACTTCTATTTGTTTTCATAATATTGCCGATAAGAGTCATTTTTATGAACCACAAACGTTGGCCCTTACCTCTTCCCCTATTTTGAAGACTGCGAATTCAGCTCGTGAACTGCAGGTGTGTGAAAGAGGTCTAACAGTCTTAGGTACCTGAACTTGAAGGTTTCTTGGAAACGTTAACAGCAACAATGACCCTCACCAAATTCTTGGAGCACTTGAAGAAGTCAGATGAACCTATGGTGTGGGGGTAACTGTTCTCTTGAAATATTAACACTTGGGGAGACAATGAATTCTACTCACATATTTTAGCTCTGCCCTGAGTTGGACCACCTAGAAGCCATCGCGTGGCACGGAGAGGTGAAAATGGTTGAGTTGCTGTAGTGGCTGCTGGAAGGAATCGCAGCCCCATCAGGAGACAAGACTTTTGGTTTCCCTGCCCTGAACCAGTGGTGTGACCCTGAGGCCACCACTTCCCCTCTCTGAGCTCCACTCCCCTCCCTTGTCAAATGTGGAGTGTCAACATGATTGTTTTAACACACACTTCCTCGCCTCCGGGTCTGGTCTCCTTAGGAAGACCCATGCACGGCACTGAAGCCAGTTGGAGATCTGAAAAACCATAAGAGCAGAATGTAGTGGCAATTTTAATTCAGGTGCTTCTCATGTTTATACAAAAATTCTTTCTTGGGGCCGAATTTTTCACCAGTGTTAAAACAGCTTCTGTCTGACCTTCCTCCTGCCTCTCTTGCTACCCCCAGATGGGGACCAGTGGGTACCAATAAGCATGAAGTTGCCTTCTGTTCGGATGATCATTTGTATGACAGGCATACATGCTGTGCAGGCGGCTTTCCGTCTCAGGTGGGCTTTGGGTGGGCGTCACCAGGTTCTTCAACTGGGGCAGAGGGTGGGCATGGGGAATTCAGAAGTCACGGCTCCAGACTCTGTGAAAACCAGGCCGTAGTCATATCCGGGTGGGGCCAGTGGGTTCTAGGCTCTTCACTGAAACACTTGAATCCTTCCGATAGACCCAGGGTTAGGAATATTAAGAACAGCTAATAATGATTATAGGGGACACATTGCATTTCCAGAACCATGAGGAGTATCTGAATAAAAACTGGTTTTGTCACACTTTCATTCATTTCGTCTTGTTAGTGACCCTATTAAAAAACTCCAAGATAGGTACCACGATTGTCCTCATTTTACCTGAGAAAATGGAAAACTCCGAGGAGTAACCTGCCCAAGGTCACACAGCCATTGAGTGAAGAGAGCGGCATCTTTCCTTTTGGAACCAAAGCGCCTTGCCTCAAAGCGAGGTAGGAATTCTGGAAGGACTGTGTCTCCAGGGACTCTTGGCTTTGAGATTCTGTTCTAAGTTTAGAATCATCGCTGATGTTCGATGTGCGGTGCTGGGATTTATGATGTCGCTTCAGTGAAATGCCGTAGGTTCCCTGAAGATGGGACTGAGCTGTGAGGGGTCAGGCCCCTCCCCTCATCCCGGGAGTTAACTAGGCTAACCACAGTCCTTAAACTAGTCTATATTTCACCTCTCAAACGCTTCTTTCATGCTCCGGACATTATTGAGATGTAGCCTAAAGAATGAAATTCATACTTTCCCAGTGAGCTCAGGACATTAGAAGGGCTCATTAGCACTTAATGCCAGCGGCCTTTATTCATCTAACTTTTCTATAGGGCAAAGGAACAACTACCCATTAAAAAACAAATTATTAAAAAAAAATTCTGAATCTTTAGAGGAGTATGGCCCGTGGCTACAAGGGCTCCCACCCCTCTGACCGTTCCCCTCCTTTCCCTTCCCCTCCCCTCCCCTCCCATAACCGATGGGCTAGCGACACAATTTGTTTCTTGAAAGTCATGGGGCATCGGAGTTCTGGTGTCCTCATTTTTCTTCCTTCCATTGATGTATCATTACTAGAGTGAAAGAAAGAAGGGCGTCTCGAGGGCTTTTGAAAAAAAAAAAAAAAAGGTGGCTACTCAAGACATTTTGTAAAGGGGCAAAAATTGTGAAGAAAAGGGACGCCAGTGGGGGGCGGAGGGGTGGTGAATGTGGCCTTGTCTGGCGTTCTTTCAGCAGAAACCTGGTGCTGGCGTTGTAGTTCAGTGCAAACTGTCACCTTTAGTTCTTGCTGGCTTTTCTGCCCTTGGCCCTGAACCTCAACAGATTGGGGCTTATTTACCTATTCACACTCGGCCGGGGAAGCTCATTAATAGGGTTATTAGCAACACCATTCACGGGAGGCCATTGACAAAAGGGGTTCCAGCCACTTGAAGAGGGAAGAGAAAAAAAAACTGTCCAGAGATTATTTTCTCATTCAGAAGCCTCACTGGTGTGAAAGCTTTCCTAGACCCTCTGAGATCACTTGAAGCCTAAATATGATGACAGAATTGGTTTTTGTTAAAAAAAAAAAAAAAATTCCAAACATGCTTTTGCTTCTCTCAAAACTGAAGAAGGTTGCTGCTGTGGGCCTGTGGGCCTCGCTCCCTTAAAAACGGGAAAACTCTTAAGGGAATAAGGGTCTCGTGATGGATGGGTGTCTTTTCATCCCTCGAAAGAATAAATTCTGCAAACTGCATTTGGACATGAAAGTAGGTGTTCTGATTTGTCATTTTCAGGGGAAGCCTGCCTTTTTATTCAGTGTGCGTAAAGCTATTGATGATCGGGGTGAGGGATGATGGCTTCCTGCACCAGTAATTTATGTGAGAACGTGTTAACAGCATTTTGAATGGCTGACGGATATGTTGCAGGACGGGAAGGGAATCTGTCCTGAGACACTTGAGTTTCCCCTTTGGTGGGGAATATAAAGATGTTAAGTGCCAGGGCCTGAGCGGGCAGACATTCAGCCCCGTCTCTTTTTGTGACCCCAGGTCTGACGACTTGAAAAAGGTATTGGTGTGTCCAGAACCATCCGGGTGTGTGAGCGGATCCGGGTGTGTGAGCAAACTGGTAAGATGTCAGTTCATGAAAAGACCTCTGGACCGATCCAGGTGAAAAGACTTGACCAAACACATATGCCAGCACTTGGACCAATAATTTTGGTTGAGAATCTATTCTTTTTGCTGTCAGATTTCCAAAATAGAATTTCACAGCCATTTGCCTGAAGCATGTCAATGGATTTGATACTCCCAGCATGTAAGTCATTTCATGAAAGTGTTCTGTGATGTAACGTGAAGAAAAATTATTTTCTCATGATGCGTGGCACCTTCAAAAAAAATTTTTTTTTCGTAAATGTTATTGAAGTGTGCTACGTCGGTGACCCAGGCGCAACTGCATTTCTCAATGCTGGAAAAGTCGATTTTCCAGGTCAGTTTTGTACTCACTACTCCATCTATCTTCAGGCCTCAAAAGCATTCTGAAGCACTTCGGGGTTTAATGACCTTTTCTAAAGAAAAATAATTAAGGTTTTTATCTATATTGTCTTGGACTTAAGCACAACAGCTTAGGAGCTGGATGAGTGGGGAGGAGAGAAAGTATATTAAAAAATAAATTACCCCATTGCCACAGCCTCCCGAGAAAGGTAAATGGAAAATACGAACTTAAACCAGGTGCAGCCTGGCATTTAGTTGAAGAATCTGATTTTGCGGTTGAAGAATCTGAGATTCAGGAGGAGGAACTGCTTTGCTCAAGGCCACACAGCTATTTATAGCAGAGTCGTCTTTAGAATCTTTCTAATTTCTTTGGATTACTCCAGATAGATATCACTGAACAACACTTTTTTTTTCTTTGTCGTTGCCGTTTTTGACTTTCGGGAGGGGAGGCCGGATTCAAAGTCAGGCTGTGCCCATAAGCGGCTGTGTGGCCCTGGGCCAATGACTTAACCTCTCTGCTCCTGTTTCCTTACTAGAAAGTGGGAATAGGACCTTCTGCGGGGCGTTGGGGCCGAGGAAGAATAACCTGCTCGGCGTGTCCTGCCCAGAGGAGGACCTCCAGAGATGCTGGTTTCTTCCCTCACCGCGGCTGTTTTGCAGGACAGAGAAGTGCAATGTCCTGCAGACCTTCTCATCCACAAGTTTCAGTTGCATTAACCCCTACCCCCCTCCCCGCCCCTGCCACCCCCACCGTGCAGACGCTTCAGGGGCAGGGCAGACAGGCAGGTTGTCATCTGTTTTCTGCCTTGAACTAAAACAACGAACGCGATCCGCCGGCGCGCCGTCGGTCTGGGTCCCCCAGGGAAGGAGGGGGCGGTGGCGCGGGGCGAGGCCGTCGCCGCACCTCTCGGGGCCGGCGGTGGCCGCGGTCTCGGGCGGCTCGCGGGCGTCGGGAGCCGCGCGGAGTCGGGGCAGCCGGGCGCGCGGCGCTGATTGGCAGAGCGGGCGCCGCCGTCCAGGAAACGGCTCGGGTTTCAGCGGGGGCGTGACCCGCGGGGAGGGGGCGGCGGCGGCGGCGGCGGAGAGCGCCGCGGAGAGCCGAGCGGGCGGGCGGCGGGTGCGGAGCGGGGAGCGAGCGAGCGCGGCCGCCACAAAGCTCGGGCGCCGCGGGGTCTGCGCGCGGCGTAGCTGGCCCGGCGCGGCGACTGCTTCCCGGGCTGGCGGGGCCCGGGCGCCCCGAGGCCGCGGCTTTCCAGGGCGCCCCGAGCGTTCGCAAGTTGCGAGCAAAGTTTGGGGGAGGAGACGCCGAGCCTGAGTCCTTTCTTCCTCTCGCTCCTCAAACCCGAGGGCAGCCGGCGGGCGTCATGCCCGCGCTCCTCCGCAGCCTGGGCTGCGCCTGAAGCCTCGGAGCCTGGGCGCAGGCAGGACCCGAGGACCACTCGGTTTCCGAGTTTCCCCCGAGTTCGTCGCTTGCTGCATCCCGACTCGCGCCGGGCGCGGGGACAGACCGGCGGCCGAGGAGCGTTGCCATTCAAGGTAATCGCCGCGTCGGGTGCCTCGGGGAGCCTCGCCCGCCGGGGAAGCTGGCGCCACGGGAGTCCGGGACGCCGGGGGCACCCATCCCCGAGCGGAGGGCGCGGGGGACTGGCACCGTGGAGCCTGTTCCCCCTCCTCCTTCTTTGGCTGCGTAGGTGATGGGGGAGCGGGGTGCGTGCTGACCGCGGCCCCTCGGGAAGGTCTGCCTCTACTTACACCCCATCCAGATGCTGACATCTGCCTTTGGCGCTGACACCCCCTCCCTGTCAAACTCCGGCCGGCGCCGTCCCAGGGGCCGGCGCGATCCTCCGACCCCAGGGCGGTCAGGCGAGTGGCGGGGCTACCTCGCTGGTGGTTCGGCCCCGCGGGTCCGGGGTTCGGAGGGGCATCGTCGGGGTGCCTCATTCCGGGGTCTGGGGGGCGCTCGCCTGTCCCATCCAGGCCGGGGGTGAGCGGGTGGAGACCCTTCCCCAGGAGGGAGCCGCTGGATGGGACCGGCGACCTCTCCATATAGGGCTGGCTGTGCTCGGGGGGTGGCACCTTGGGCGGGTAGGCCGCTGGGGTTCCCCGGTTTCAGTAACCGGCGCCCCTCTCCCGCTGCCGCCGTCGGTGCTGGAGGGAGCGCCCCGCGCCTGGGGCTAGGGGGCGAACTGGACCGACTTTTCCCAGCTCGCCGCCTGCTCAGCCGGCAGCCGCTCGGGGGTGTCGAAAGCGCCGGCGAGTTCTAACTTGCGCGCTCATTCTTTCAGCGCCGGGGCCGCGCCGGGGAGTCAGCCGAGGGCCCTGCCAGGCGCTGGCTCCCACCCTCGCGGCCACAGGGCCAGGCTCAGGGGCCCCGGCCGGGCGCGCCGAGTGGTCGCCGCTCTCTTCGAAGCCCCGCTCCCGCCAGACCCTTCTCCGGGCCTGCCTTCCTCCGGCCCAATTCAATAAAACCTGCCCTTAAAAGCAAACCAGCTTTCACACTCGGAGCACCCATTATGTGTTTGGTGTGAAACGCTATCAACATTTAAAACCCCATTGTCCCCCTGGTCCCAAATCCCTGTAAATCTTCCACTGGCCGCGACTCATTTTCATCTGAAAAGCCTGTTTAGTTTGAATAGAAAAGCAATCAGGCGCCCCTCTCCCTCTCCCTGGAATGTCAATTAAAATGCAGATTTCTCTGAGCTCTTTAGCGCCCCAAGAAGGGGGAGAAAAACAGGATATTCCAGGCAAGCAAATGAAAGAAATGCTACAATGGAACAGGGGCTGGTGGTGTTCAGGAGTTCCCCAAAGCTGCGGCAAGTTCTCACTGGCTTGCTAACGTTAACCGGGCCATGGATCGTTGTCCTGGATCAGCCTGTATTTTGTGTTTTTTGAGATTTCTGTATGTTGAAGAATCTCTTCTCCATCCCCCCTTCCCTAACCCGCCCAGATTTGACCCCTGATAGCTCCCTCCATTACTCAGCTCAGAAGACAAGGAGAACAGTGGGGAGGCTTTGAGCTCACTGATAGGTCTGCCCCCTGGGGGGGACCCAGGCATCCCAACCTTGCCTGGCACTGTTGACTTTCCTGAGGTAGAATCCACCAGAAACAAAGCACCCAAGTGCTCAGCATGGGTTAGCCGGCAGAGGACAGATAAGCGCTCAGCGATAGAAGCTCCGTTAAGGTAGGACTGTGTTGGTTTGTCTTCTTGGAGTGTAAGGGGGGTTGGGGAATATTTTGGTTAATTGAGCCCAGCACGAACCTGGCATAGGGGCCACTCGCCAGCCAGGCTCCCTTGCTTGTCACTTTGCCTGTCTATGGGGGCAGGCTTGTGTCCAGGTGAAAACGGACCAGGGGAGCGGGTGGCCACGGAGAGCCGTCCATCATAGGGAGGGTGACAGCTCCTCCCTGGGTCCAGGCTGAGAAGAGAGTTCCCTTTCAAGGGGAAAAATAAACACGCTGGGGCTTTCACTGAGGCTCAGACTCCAGGAAGGATTATGGTATTGAAGGCAGGAAGCCGGGATTGTGGCCGCCAGCAGCCTGCTGGGCCTGTGTTCCCAACACCGAGCCTCGGGACCTAATTATCCTGCCTAGGAGGTCCCTCCACACTTGTGTCCACTCTGGTGAGGAGCTGTGCAGACCTGCTGCCTTAGGCCTCCGCCTTCCAGAGATTTGGGCAGGGGGCGGCCTGGGGCCTCGAGCTGGTAATGGCTAAAATTCAGGTTTCTCCTGCAAGCTGATGGGATGAATAAATGGTGTGAGATTTAGCTGGTTTAGGTCACTGGCCAGTTTTCTCTGCTTGGGCAAAGGAGGCCCCTCTGGGCCGGGACAGGTGTGTGATGAGGCCAGGGAAGCAGCTCAGGATGAAATCTGCTAGGATTTAAGGTTGTTTAATGAAGTCGTATCAGAGGCAGAACATTCCCATGCATTCTGGAAACGCTTAGTAAATCGATGAGAATGCTTGTGTACTTTCCTCCCACACGTGTGTAGAAATAGATACGGAGTTATCTTTTGAGGCTCTTAACTTCAAGAGGAAAGAAAATTGAGGGGGGGAGAAACATCCTTCAAGCAAGCTGAAAATAAAGGGTGTGCTCACAGGCACAGGCTTTTCTCGCTTGTGCCCTGAATCACACCGTTTCATACGTGCTTTCTTTGGAAGCAGAGGTTTTCTTTTTTCCTTCCCAGGAACTAGTGCAGCATTCTCTTTTCCCATTTTAATCCTTAGTCAAGGCTAGCAGGAACAGTTTTTCTGATGTAGCTTTGGAGAGGCTCAGGCAATGTTGAAGTCTTACACGGCAGAATTTGGAAACATCGAGTTGGCATGCCAAAAATCCAGGCTTTGGAGATTTTTATATTAAAGTTCTCACCCTTACACTCCCCCCTCCCCCCTTAAAGTGAGGTTCCTTTGTTTCACCCAGTCTGTGGTTGTTTCAAATTTTCTCAAGTTTGTGTATTTCGGTAGTGCACTTAGTCATGGAGGATAATGAATGCACTTAAAGTTATTTGGAATCGTTAAGCTTGGACAGTTCTCTTTGCTTTTGGGTCACATGGGTGCACAGACCAGTGAGTGGAGCACCCTCTGTAATTTTTGAAGTCTTAACTAATAGGTTAGCCTATTGGAAGTTATTGGCCCAATCACATACCAGGGCAGTAATTTGCATATCACCTTCGTCCTTAATAAACACCTGCCTTCGCATCCCCTCCCTTCCGTCACCAACGCCGTGTGGGCTGAAGACAGTTACGGGGCGGGAGTTGCGCGGAGTGGTAGTGGAGGGGGATTCAGGCTTTGAATGTATTGGCGGCTCCGTTCATTCTCCTGTAAGCGGCTGCTTAGTGAAAGATGGAAGTACATTTCCGTACTGGGAAATGAATCCTGACAAGTGTAAACTGGTGGGGGCTTTCGGGTCGCCTTCCTGGGGTTCCCTTTATTTTGCTGGTCTCCTTTCTGGTCCAGTGCTACAGGGAGGGTGGGGCCAGCTGCTCTGCTGCAGCCGCAGCAGAAAGTCTGCACACAGACGCCTCCACCGTCCAGATGTCTGAAGCCCCGCTGGCCTAAGAGAAGTTAACAAGGCGGGTTCTGCCAACCCGAACACTGGTTAACTTGCTTTTGTAGTTGCCCTTGAAACTAAGGTCACGTTGCTTCTGCGTTTTGAGGGCTGCAGAGGTGACAGTGGATGGCAGAAGAGAGTGCGCCTTGCCTAACCCGAGGGGCCGCAGGGAGCTGTGTCCTGGAGCTACTCCTTCATCTCCGTTTCTTAAAAGTATGCTTTCCTCCGATCAGCCCGACACGGCTCACGGGGTACCGGTCTGGCGGGAGCACCTGGGACCCTGAGGCGTGTGCGCCAGGCATTTGCAGATAATGCCGAGGAACTGCTGGCGCCCATTCGAAGAGGCTGAGAAACTGTTGTAGCCCACTTGGGTTTGCACCCGTTGGCACTGGGGAGGATTTCACTGACTCGCCGACTCTGTCTCCCCTAGAGGCTGCAGCAGCTGCGGGAGCAGCGGCCAGACCGGCAGCGGCTGCGGGAGCACCTGGGCTCCGGAGCCCACCGCAGGCTGGAGGCGTTGCTGGCAGTCCATGCTCGCAGGCGACGTGTGCAGATGGGAGTGACGTCCACATGGAGATATGGAAGAGGACGGGGGATTGGCACCGCCGCAGCCATGGTCAGCTGGGCCCGCTTCGGCTGCCTGGTCGCGGTCACCATGGCAACCTTGTCCCTGGCCAGGCCCTCCTTCAATTTAGTGGAGGATACCACATTAGAGCCGGAAGGTAAGTTGTTTCCTCTCACCCTTCAGGTCACCAAGTTTGTTTGGGGATGTGTCTGGGGAAGTGGCCCTGAGGTCAAGGCCTGCATTGTAAGTGAGTCTTTAAGAGCAAGACGCATGGGCTCTCTGCTCCCCGGCAGGTCAGAGATTGGCAACTCCCGCCTCCCCCAAAGTCAGAGATTGCGTGAGACGCTTCCTTGCTGTGACACTGTGGTTAGAACGGTCCAGTTTGGTGGCTTCTTGGTGTGTGCGTTTGTTTTCCTGCGCTGGCTGAGGGAGGCAGCCGGCCCTTCACCTTTTCCACTGCCCCGGGGAGCTGTGGGAGGGGACCTCTAGGTGAATGCCATCTAGAGCCTTCCTGGCAGGAACAGTCTTACTGGAGGGAGAGTCTTGCTTATGATGTAAAGAATTGGCTATTTTCTGACAAAAGGAGCCGCAAGGGGAAATTGCCAACATCTGAAATGCTGACATTTTATTTTCATTGTCTAAGGAGAAAAAGAAGCTTCTGGAGCTCACAGAGATGCTTGATGGTTAATTTTTTTTTTTTTTTTTTTAAAGACACTGTAAATCCTAATACCTAAGCAATATGTCACAGAAGCTGCAAATTCTGTTTGAGGTAAATTTGTAAGTGACGGTACCTGGGTGTCTTCCACATCTGTGACAACTTCCAGGTCGACCAGGCCACACACTGGGGTTTCAGTTTTGGAAATTTAATTCTAAAGGTAGAAAGCCAGTTGCGAACACTAAATGGGAGCGAATAACTCAGCTGGACAGGTCTGGAACCTCTTTCCCGGGTCTTTCCGAGACGACAGTAGCCAAGCCTCCACTTGGGGTGGCATTGAAATCTGTCATCAGCCAGGAATATTGGTAGCTGAGTTATTTTTCGAGTGGTAATCCGAGAATAAAATGGCAGATCCCAGCACTCATCGCCACTTAATGAACCTGTTTGCTGAGAGCCCACCTGGTGCTTGCTTTGCTTTGGGGGCCTGCCGTGGTCCCGAGTGGTCTGGGGTCAGTTCAGCTGTTCTGGAAAACCACCCAGGGCCACAGGCTGGCCGAGGACAGAGAGCCTGGTCAGAACAACACGGGAAGGAGGGCTGCATTCCTGCCCGAGGGGACCGCACTGAGAGAGGGGCTCCCAGTGGGACCCCATGCATGGGTTGTGAAGGGATAGGAAAGAGCAACGGCTTTTCTAAAATGGCCCTGATTTTCCCCAGAGCAGTCGTGCTCTAGCTAGAGGGAGGCTGGTGCTGTGTCTCACACAGAGGCACAGAGGCCTTGTGAGAACAGGTGCGGTGACGTCACAGTAGCTTCTCAGGGAGGGGAGTCTGGCAAGAGTTTGTTTCTGTGGACTTACAGGCTCTAGCTATGGTGATGAGGGGACAGCCTCCTCGTGACCTGTGCTGGGACGTAAGCACACGTGTGATTTGCAAAGGCAGTACCTTTCTGCGGGGCTTAAAGGGAGAGAAAAGGGTCCTGGTTTCTGAAAGTCAGGGCTGTACTTCTTTAATTTTGCTAATAATTAAAATCGATGTGTTTCCTAATTGCTGGTTTTCCCTTGAGTGCGAGGCTCAGAACGCAGCCAGGCAGCTGAGCCAGGATTTCCCGCCCGATGCGCCCGGAATGGCCCAGGTTAGGAAGAAACTGTCATTTTTCATTTCGACTCTCAGGGCAGCATATTCTTGGGAGTTTATCTCAGCAGAAAGTGTAAAACGGTCCTGGAGGACTTCTTTTCTCCTCCTTAATTACTGAGGAAAGTTTAAAATATGCAGGAAGAATGAGGTGGGGTAGAGAGGGGCAGAAACCATGGACAGCGATAAAGTGCCCCCAATGGTTCTTTGTGTAAAAATTTGTGTCCAACAATGGGAGTATTGTTGAAAGCAGGTCTTCCCAACCCGGGATCTGGGGCTGCTCTTGGGGATTGGGGGTGGGGTGGTTCACCAATTCCCCCAAATTATAGGAAATACTTTGCCAAAGTTGTTTGATGCATTTTCCTGGGCTCACAGCTTCTGTGAAGTTTGTGTTCAGGGTTGTGAGACGTTGTAAATGGAAGGTGCAGACCCGCAGAGGACTGGCTTTGGAAAAGCATGGGAACCCCCGCCCCTCTGTTTTCCTTCCTGTCCTACCATGGTTTGATAAGGTGACCTTGAAAGGTCTTCATTAGTGTTGTGTATATTAACATCATCAGGAGGCTTCGGGTTCCTTACGTTAAGAGATCACCAGGAGATTCCAGCATCCCTGGGAGCAGAGAGTGGACAGCATGTGGCCTGGTGTCTCCGGGGGACCCAGGACATGTCAGCCTCCTTGTTGCCCGTGAGATGGGCGCACGTGTCTGCCTTGTCCTGTGTGGGCTGGTCCTGCCAGGTGCCACAATGTCAGGAAACGTGGAGGCTCTTGGGGACAGTTGGAAAGAAAGTCGCTCTGTCATGGCGAAGGCCCTTTGTGACTCCAAGCAGCTGTGTTTGCTTTCTGGAGCGTCCGGGCCACCCTGGTCTGTCCTGGCCTGTCAGTACCATGTCGGCGACCGATTTGAGTTCTTCCGTTGCAGGTAGTTTTGCTTTAGGGTCAGAGGTTATTAGGAAGGTTGTCTAATTCTAGATGAGAAAAGAGTTAGCTGGAAGCCAGTCGACTGACTGGGACAGCTCTGGTTTAGGCCATGGTCCTCCTGCCGAATTTGGGGGAAGGAGGGATGACGGATGAAAGAGTATGTGCCAGTCCCAGCCTGTCCCCTGTGGTTAGTGTAACTATACCTTTGGTTAATATAAGTTTAAGCTTAACCTTTTATTGCACCAGACCCCACCTTGGAAGACTTTCTGGTTTGTTAATTCGGAGGCTGAGCTTAGATGAGGTCTGTTGGGCTGGGCTGGAGGAAAACGCACCCAGGGAAAAAAGCGAGTAAATTCCAGGAAGGAGCCTGAGCCCTAAGACCGGAGGATCCTTTTTCTGTCTTCTCGGCTTTGTACGACATGATCCTTTATCATCATATCCTGTCGTCCATCACATGCCCTTTGTCTTCTGGACACGATGAAGTAGAAACAAACAGTAGGGTTGGATCTACTCAGCTGACTTGAGAAGCAAATAATCTCTAGGGGATTTTAGTTAATATCCCTGATTTAAAAAGAATATTTCCAGTTGGTTGTTCATTGTTGTGGAGGAATGGCTGAAGGCTATAAATTCAGTTACTGATGCGGGGGGGGGGCAGTCCTCAATGCCAAGTACTGTTCTGTTGACTAATATTCCCATTATTTAAAGTAGAGTCAAGCTTGATTATCCCGGGGAGGAGGTGACTCTTTCGAGTTCTTGTCACCTACTCTGGTTAATTAAATCATTGTTGACATTAATGATATCTTTGTTTACACCAGCCCAGTAGGAGCTAAAATAAAAGGGCTTTTCCAACCCCAAACCCCTAATTACTTTCCCACCCTCCAGAAAGTGTGATTCTGGAGAGCAGCAACCTGGGAAGAATGTAGTTTTCTTTTCTTTTTTTTTTAAACCAGTTTTTTTTTGGCCACCTTCTAAGAGGTGATGCTGTCCTGGACTGATGTGAGTTGGTCCAAAACTCAGTAGCAGAGCGGGTGAGTGCAGGACGCACATGGAGAACTTTTGAAGTTCAGATTTTTCCAGCATGGTTTAAGTTCTTTATTAGAAGTATTGCAAATGCCACAACGCCAGCCACACTCATTTAATTGCAAGTTAAAAGAAGAGAAAAAAAAGAATGTATCCGTATACCAAGAGTGAATGATTTAAAATAATCTTCTGTTTTGTATTATCTGCGTCTTTGTTCCTCAATACAAGTGTTAATATTTAAGAGTCCACTGGACCTGGAGAGTTAGCTCAGGAACAAGAACTTAACTCTGGGTCAGTTACACCAAATGCAGGCTTATGCAGTTAAATACACAATGAAGTACACACTCTTTATTAGTATATAAAGTATTTCACAATTCAGAGACAGAGAACTATGCTTAATATTACCTCGAGAGTGACAATTTGGCAAGCTGAGTTTCTATACTCCCTCCCTCTGATCCAAATTCAGTGTGTGTGTGTGTGTGTGTGTGTGTGTGTGTTCTGCCTATTTATTCTAACCAGCCAGAACACTTTGAGTACCTACTATGGGATGAACTCCCTGGCGAGAAGCCAGAAGTGTTTCTTCCAAGTCCTTCTGACCCAACTGAGGGTGAGAATTCAGATAACCAGAACAATGCAGTGGGTGATGTTTCCAGTATGGGACGGAAGGAAGAATTACGCATTTATGCAATACCCAGGGTAGCGTTGAGGCAGGAAGAGTCCTGTTCCGTGTTCATATTCTCCATAAAATGTATCCAGTAGCCTTGCAGCCTGACGTTTGTTTGGATGTTGACTTATCCAGGGTAATTATTAAAAGGCTACCACCCCAGGGGCGCCTGGGTGGCTCAGTGGGTTAAGCCTCTGCCTTTGGCTCAGGTCATGATCTCAGGGTCCTGGGATCAAGCCCCGCATTGGGCCCTCTGCTCGGCGGGGAGCCTGCTTCTCCCCTCTCTCTCTGCCTGCCTCTCTGCCTACTTGTGATCTCCCTTTCTCCATCAAATAAATAAATAAAATCTTAAAAAAAAAAAAAAAAAGGCTACCACCCTTTCTTTGCACAGTCTGGCCTGATTTTCCATTTCCATGGAAGCTGCCTGATTTTAGTCTTTCAGGGAGAATGTGGGAAATCAGGTTTTGGCCCCAGGTAGGGAGTAAAACTGGCGTGCTACTTTCCACGGTCCTGACTGGAGTCCTACCATGGTGACTTGGCTCGGTAGGCAACTCTGAAATTATTTGGGGAAGTGTTTCAGGTGATCCCACAAATGATTCCGATGCAGGGCGTTTTCTGCTACTGTACAGAAATTCCTGTGATCTTTATTATTTGTTTTCCTTGAGAAGGGTTGACTTTAGCCTTAGGTTTTTTGTTTTTTTTTTTTCTTTATGATTTTATTTATTTGTCAGAAAGTGAACACAAGCCAGGGGTGGGTGCCGGCAGGTAGAGGGAGAAGTAGGCTCCCCGCTGAGCAGGGAGCTTGATGTGGGACTCGATCCCAGGACCCTGGGACCTGAGCGTCCCGTGGCTCTGTATTCCTTTTTATCCGTTTGCGGTGTCCACTTATGGAGGGTTCGCAGTGGCTGTGTTTTTTCAGCTTTAATGGCATGGCTTGAAGCTGCGCACCATGCCTTTGCCTCAAGGCCTCTGACCTGCCTTCTCAGTGGGTTTCTTTTAACTGATGGTGACTGTGTTCGAGGCTGTATGTGGCTGAACAGTGAGCCTGATGTAGAGGCCTTAGCTGAAGGGAGCTGAAGGGAGGTGAGGGGGGTCTCGGTAGTCGTCCTTCAGCATCGTTGTATCCAAGATGAGCAAATGCCTAAGAACACAGCTTGGACTTGTTAGAGGCTCTTGGACTTGAGATTTTAGTATTTTTATTTATCTTATTATTTTCCTATGTAAGTTCTATTCCCATCGTGGGGCTTGGACTCATGACGCTGGACTCGAGAGTCACATGCTCTACAGACTGAGCCCACTAAGGGCCCTGGGCATGAGATTTTAAAGCTCGGTAAAACTCGTGTTCCATTTTGGGGCAGCTCTTTTATCTTCCTGTGGAGTCTTGAGGCTTTCTGGCTGCTGTAGAGTCTCCACAAAATGGCCTCTTCCTTCTGCTTACCCAGGTAACCTGGAGTGACCCAGCTGGTTTAGCTCTGGCCTTCTTGAATTAGGGAATGTGTAAAGAAGGAGGTAGGGAAGGGAGCCTGAGGCCAGGCTCTTTAATGAGTCTGGTTGAACAAGCTGTTGGCCTCTTTACTATGATGATCCTGTGTGTCTTGGAGATGCCTTCTGGAATGAACAAAGGTTACACTTTTCCCAAGTGATTTTTTTTTTTTTCCCTTTTCTTTACCCCTTCCTTGCTCTGATTTGTGACTACCCCCCACTTTTTAAAAAAGGTTTTATTTATTTATTTGATAGATCACAGGTAGGCGGAGAGGTAGAGAGCACATTGCGGGGCCCGATCCCAGGACCCTGAGACCATGACCTGAGTGGAAGGCAGAGGCCTAACCCACTGAGCAACTCAGGCGCCCCCGTGACTACCCCTTTTAATAGGACATGATAGAGAACCCAAAATGGGTTTCACTGGGCTTCATTTATGTAACTTCAAGCTTTTACCCCTTCTATATTCATGCAAAAGGATATTTAATTCTCAGGATAGACTGGCTGCCCTTGAAGAGAGTATGTTATGTAAAATGGGCATGCTGTAGGTTTTCGGTGATTATGGTTTTGGGAAACTTGCACCATGACAGAGCTGTAAGATGTCGGGTGTGAACTGTTGTCATTTATTCCACTTTGGAATCCATAAGTAATTACGCCCCATTCTGGATTTTTGCCACTTCATGGGAATATGGTAAATTTCAGATTCTTTTTGTACCGAGTCAGGGACCTAGGCTGTGGCATATTCTTTCCTTTAATCCCTTGTTCAGCTAAAGAATGGTAAATTCTAAGTCCTGTACGAGTGGAATACGTATGTGAAACTTCAGGTTACAGTGAATATGTTTTATGAGGAGGTCAAAAACCAACTTATAGGAAAGTTCTGATATATTCAGGAATGAGGACAAGGTACATATTTATTCGTTTGACTTATGTATCACGTTCCCTGGAAAGAAGGAAACTCAGTCCTGAGCTCTGACACCGAGAAACCCTATATGAATTGTCCTATTTATTTTCTAACATCATAACTCCTTCTTTGTGGTACTAGGGTCTCTCTTTTCACATGACTGTTCACTGTTAAGGTTTTCCATACATGACCAGGCGTCCTGCTTTAAGAATATGTAGACATCATGAAGGCCGTCTTGGCCTGTTGGGTGCAGAGCAGGGTGGAGAGGGGCCTTAGAGTGAAAATAAGGGTCATTGCAGTGACAAGTTTTGGATTTAGCCTTTTTTGAAAACCCTGAAGCTTCAGATTCTTAGTTGATGGTGAGATTGCCTCATAGGAGTGTGGTTGGCTGCGTTTAAGGGCCTCCTCTTTGTTCGCCAAAGCTTCTTGGGTTTCCGCCAAAACGTGTTACATTCTTAGCTGACGGGAGGTAGGTGTACAATTGAATTTGGATCCTAAATGTTCTTAATGTTTCAAAGTTAATATCACTCAAATCTTTAAAGACCAAAAAGCCCCTCTAAAATTAACTTAAATTTTTCATCTATTTTTCCCCCCCCATAGAAACGAATAAAATACTGAATGGCCTGTGTTGTGTTTTCTGGAGACAGACAGAAGGAACTTAGCCTTGGGAGTTAGGCAAGTCAGGCTTGAATCACTCACTCTCCTCTATCTTCTGGTGCTGTGACCTTGGATAAGATAGATAATCTCTCTGAGCCTCCCTTTATCTAAAATGGGGCTGATAATATCTCCACGAAGGGGGTAATATGAAGATTAAATGCAAATAGAGCCCTTACTGGAGTTCTTGGCCTAGGAGAGGTGCTCAGTAAATGCTACTTTTCTTTCTACCCATCCCTACTTTTTGTCTATGTAAAAATCTGATAAAGGATTTTTAAACATTTTTCAATTTTTTATTTTTTAAAGTCGGGCTGGTGGAGGCGGAGGGAGAGAATCTTAAGCAAGCTCCTTGCCCAGCATGGAGCCCGATGATGTGGGGATTGATCTCATGACTCTGAGATCATGACTCTGAAATCAGGACCTGAGCCGAGACCAAGAGTCAGACGGTTAACATCTGACTGAGCCACCCAGGCACCTTGGTAGAGGATTTAAAACCAATATTTCAGGTATATTTACCCTACCACGTGTAACGATAAATCTTCTGATGAGAGGCATTTACGTTAATTAAAATAGAATGGGTGCTCTAGGCTCTGGGCTATCCAACCCTTTTTATTTTCGTGGGGTCTTTCTAAGTCTGGACCTCAGGACTGTGCTCTGATCGTCTTGCTGGTGGTAGTCCAGATGGTTCAGGGTTGACCTGTTTTTCCCCATTGAAGAAACGGGTGGCAGCTCTGCAGTCATGGTGGGACACACACTTCGTGGAGAGCCGTATATTTGGGCAAGGGAAGAGTTTTTCTTTTTGTTGTTGGAGTCTTCCAAAGGGTTGTCATCAGGCCCTGTGAAGAATGGTGGAGACCGGGGAGTGGGGGTAGGGAGCGGGGTTGGGGTGTAGCAGGCTCTGCTTTTGTCTGGGCCATCGTATGTTATGGACATCCCGGCCCAGTTTGCCCTAGTGATTTCCCCTGGGCAGCCTGCTGGGCTTTCCTTGGGGCCCAAGTAGTTAGGCTTCCAGAATTTAGGGAAGGGAGGGAAATTGTGAGGGGACACACACGACTGAGGGCAAGGTGCTGAGCAGTCCTTCGCATGTTATACCCTTTTGGGGTCACTTGATAGGACCAGTGGAGGTGAGAGGGGGAGGGGTCAAGATGGGTGGATGGGGTCATATTCTTTAGCCCATTCCTTGAGAGGATGAGGACGAAGATGGTATCAGGAGCTCATTACCATTAATTAAGTGCCTGCCATGTGTTAGACATGGTGCTACATACCTTGACCTGTATTATCTCTAATCTTCCCTTTCCCCTTCCCCCATTAATTGAGATATGATAGGCATACAGCATTGTGTAAGTGTAGGGTATATAGCATGATGATTTGACTTATTTATATTATGAAATGATTATTGTAGTAACTTTAATATCCATTATCTCCTATAGATGCAAATATAAATATAAATATATATGTATGGTTTTCCTTGTGATGAGAGCTCTTAGGATCTATTCCCTCAACAACGGTCACGTACACGACACAGTGGTAGTAATTGTAGCCATCCTACTGTGCGTTACATGCCTAGTCCTTGTTTATGTACAACTGGAAGTTTGTCCCTTAGGACCACCTTCCTCCGGTTCCGCTCTCCTGCCATCTCTAATCTTAACGACCCAGCTGATCCCAGGTGTTACGTGTTGTCCCATTTTATGGAGGAGACTCTTGGCTGAGACTCTTGGAGATGAAATGTTTCCTCCAAGTTAGCATTCCTCCAGTTAGCGTTGGCCCAGGCGTTTGGGTGAATTTATCGGTATGACAAAGATTTATCAGTTGATTCCTTCTCTTTCCTGAGTGGGAGGGTATTTTGTGGAATACTGTGCCGGCCCCTCATTCTTTCCTAAGTCTGTCATGGGACTCAAACATGTGAGGATGCTGCTGGGTGATTCTGTCTCTTCCCCGCATATCCACACCTATTTTCCTAAAGCTGTATGAAGAGAAGTCATGGGCAATAAAACCACTCCAAGAATTAACCCCTTTGTGATTCTTCTAGAATGGCCTTTGGCAGTATGTAGCATATTAGTAAGGAGCTAACCCTTCTGCTCCTTAGGGAGATGCTGCGAGTCCCAGTTAGCGACCCAGGCTGAGTCACCTGGCAGGTGTGTAGGCAGGTAGGGCAGGCTGGCCTGGTATTTGCCCGTTTTCTGGCAGTTTGCTCTGGTACTACGAAATGTTTGCCTTGTTGGTTGTCACTCTGATAGCATGTCAAGCTTTTCCTCAGCATGTCTGATTTTCTGTGGGGTCAAGACCCACCCGCACAGACCAGTGTACCTGGGGCTCCTGCCACCTGTGGTCATGGCAATGACAGATGCCATAGAAATGACAAATACCTGGCCCTTATGATGTCAGAGACCAGGGAAGAAAAAAAAAATAGTGGGGAAGGAAAAAAATATTAAAGAATGAAAGGTCAGAAGGAACAATACCTACGCCGCAGCCTCTTGGCTAGGAGGGGCATCCCAAGGGGAAGAAAAGGTTGGGGAGTAGAGCATTTTGCAAGCAAACGGAGTTCATTTTGGGTGGTTAAAAGTAATTTCTGGGGCGCCTGGGTGGCTCAGTGGGTTAAAGCCTCTGGCCTTCAGCTCAGGTCATGATCCCAGGGTCCTGGGATTGAGCCCCTCATTGGGCTCTCTGCTCAGCAGGGAGCCTGCTTCCCCCTCCCCTCTCTGCCTGCCTCTCTGCCTACTTGTGATCTCTGTCAAATAAATAAATAAAAAATCTTAAAAAAAATAATAATTTCTGAGCGGAGCTGCTGGTCCTGGAGGTGAATCGGGGCTGGTTTAGTCTGCCGGGCTCTGCACGGAACTTGGATGGCGACTGCAGAACGCACGCTTAGGGGTCGGGGCGTTGAGAAAGGGGGTGCTTGGTGCCGGACGGAAGGTGTTGGCCCAAGGAGAGCCTGCACTTTCCCTCTAAGCCTCGAAGCCTGGTGGGGTGACCACTTGTAGAGCTCGGCAGAGACAGCCGATCGTCGGCACGCTCTCCACACTGCAGCACAATCGACTTTGACTTTGTTCCCCCAGGTATGGTTTTTGAAACCCTACTACATCCTAGGCCCTGTGAGGATAGCGTTTCAAGCCAAAATCAGCCTCAAGTGCTGTTGAGTGGGCAGCCACGGACCTTTGTCACAGAGCTACAGAAGGGAGGTGCCCGTCCCCTTGCAGGGTGCAGGTGCTCTGAAGAAGCTGCCTGGCAGCCTCGCAGGGAGGTGGGAGGCCAGGGTGCTGCAGTGACAGGGGCCGGGGGCCTGTGTGAGGCTGGAGAAGTGGGCTGGAAGGCCTGTGGGCCATGCTGAGGGTTTTTCTGGCTCCTCCCAACGAGGCAGCTTCCCAGGCTTCCAGGCTTCGAAGGGAGGTGTGCAGCCACCCACCGCACCGGCCCTAGTGGGTACCGCCAGACGTGCCGGCCAGGTTGCTTCCCGTGCCCCTTGGAAACTGTCCAGGGCTTGGTCCCTCTGCTGGCCTCTGTCCGCATTCGCTCGTCACCCAGAGGTGCCCACCCGTAAAGGCGGGGCCTGTGGATGGGTGGGCAGGGGGAGCTCTCTGCTGCCCCCCCTGACGGTCTCTTTTCCAGAGCTGTAGTTGTTTATCAGGCCACTAGGGAGGTGGGGGTACCTGGCCTGGGTAGCGAACACCAATGGTAGGTCCTCCCCCGAAAACCTGAGGGTTCACATAAGACTTCTTCCTTTTCTTGGAGTGGCGTGGGGCACAGTCTTGTGTTCCAAAGGGCACGTATGCCCTCCACAGCAAGCCAGGATGCTTGGGGGCCCAGCACAGCCCCTTCCAAGAGGAGATGTTATGGTGGGTTTTGCAAGGGGCTCTGTCTAGAGAAGCAGGATTTCTTGAGTTTGTTTTCAGGAAGGTTTTTTGTCTATGCAAAGACATGGCTTAGGGCCTAGGAGAAAGGTTAGGGTCTAACCCCGGTGGCACCTTTCTTAATTTGGAATTTCCTGAATGACTGTGGTTTCAGTCCTGGGGCACAGGATTGCCCAAGGGAGAATTTCCTTTTCTTTCTAAATCACTGGAGAAAAGTGCCCCCCCCCCCCCAGCCCCGGGCTTGGACCTCCCTTTCTCTGTCCTGCCTTTCTAGGCTTGAGGGGCAAAGCCGGCTGGGGACGTGCCCCACCCACCGCAGAGGCTCCCTGCCCCCTCTGACTTTAGGAAACCTCTCCAAGAGGTCATTCCTACCCAGCTGCTTGCTAAAGACCCCTCAGGCTATGAATCTGTGCCTTCAGCCCGAGCGCGATTTCTGCCCTGGCCAGGCCTGAACTTGCTGAGGCCTGTGTTGCTAGATCAAACCCATTCAAATGAGGAGGGCCATCTGTTTCCCAGTATCCAGCTGCTGTCCCTTCACTTGTAAATGGCCGGGATGCTGCTGGGTTGGGGCGGGGGACCAGTCCTGGGACACAGCTGCAGACTCTGAACAAGTGTTGGAGCTGGGGTCCTGCTGAGAGGAGAGAGGTCCAGCCCTTTAAGTCAACTTGCGATTGGTGCGGCAAAGGGCCCCGAGTTGAAGTGCAGGCTGCGGCTTGCCCTCGAGGAGTCACTCTTAGCCCGCCCCCTTTCCCTTTTCTTTTGTCCCTGGGGGCACTATTTCACTGCTTCTGAAAGTTCTTATTGCAGGATGGGCTGGGGGAAAATGTCACGGAGGATCTGGATGTGATCTGACCTTTCAGGGACTTGTCGGGCAGATGTACCCACTTGAGTATGTCAGGGGGTGGTGATCTGGTCCCGGAGCAGCGGTAACACTAAGTATGGAAAGGTGACTTGCGGCCCCTGAAAACTTGCTTCTGGCCTGTAGTCAGAAGGCTGGCTGTGGGACGTGGTCTCTGGAAAGCAGGCCATTTCCCCTTGCTGTAGCTTGGCCCCTCAAGCTTGGGGGATGTGCAGGACGAGGGTTGGGCCCCGTGCCCCAGGGGTTTGGTGTTCAGGGATACTTCTGGCATGCTGTGGGGTTGTGATAAGGCATCCTGTCAAGGGAACTCTGCTGGGGTTTCTGTGCCCTGCATATAAATATAAGGGACCCCTGATTTGTGGGATGGATGAACAGTAGATGCTATTTTAATAAGCCACAGGCCTCTTCCCTCACTGAAGTCATCAAACAGGTGTCGTCGGTGTTGGTAACAACACTCGCAGGACGTTTAGTTCCATTTACGAACATTCCAGAAATCCCCACTTAGGTATCTTACATAGATGCAAGGTGACAGATCTGCGCATTTGTAAGAAAACCCTGTCTTAAAGTCAGAGGAATGCAAATCAAGGTTCCCATGTGGTTGGGGAAAAAGAAAATCTGCTGCTCAGGTAGGATCAAGCTACAACCCACAGGTAGGAGCCCAGGTCCGTCCTGGCTGGAGCTGGGGTAAGGGGCGCTTTTTCTCAGATGTGCCTCCCACTTCAGGGTTTACAAAGGCCTTCCTAGGCAGCGTCCTGGTTTGTCCTCATGGTGACCTTGACCAGCAGCAGGCTAGCCCGGAGGTGTTTTTCCTGTTCTATAAACCAGGACTCAGGCTCCGCGATGGGAAGGGGCTGCCCACGTCAGTGTGGGTTCATCACAACAAAACCGGGCCTCAGACTCTTACCTTTGGACACTGGTGCTGAAGCTCTTCCAGTGCTGATCCCCTCTTGAGGAAGGTCTGTCGGAGAGGGCGGGCAGGGGAGCGGACTGTACCTGGCTATGTATGTACTAGGTGCATAGACAGAGGCTGTAGTGCCTTGGAGATGAGAGCACTGTGGGCTGTGTTGATGGGAATCAGGAATTTTCACAGAGATAATATTTGAGCTGGGCTTTGAAGCCTGAGTAGGAGTTTGCCAGGCAGAGCAGTAGGACAGGGTTTCCAGGTAGAGGAATGAGTGCCCATGAGAACAGACAAGTCTGGGGTGTGAGGGAGAAGGTGGAAAGGGATCTGGGGCCAGGAGCAACCAAGGCCTTAATGTGGGTGATGTTCTTTGGGGTTTTCCCTGTCAGAGTGGGGAGTGGTCTTTGCTTTTTTTTTTTTTTTTTTTTAAGTCAGGGTCAGCTTTGCTTTTCAGAAGCTTGCTCTGGTGGTCTGTGGTGGATGATCATAGGGCGGACTGTGGCGGTGGGTTGGGGCCCTCGTCGAGGTCTTCTGGAGGAAAGGTAGGGGGCTTGCTGTGAACCTGCACGTGAGGTCTTGCCCTTGCTCTCTTTTCAGAGCCGTTTCAGAGGGAATTGGCCGGGGTGCAGGTGCGGGGCCCAATCAGATGGGAGGCAGGAGGGAGAAGCCGGGCTTCAGGGCGGACTTGGAGCTTGAGTCATGTTGCGGGGTGATTCTGTTCAGCAAGGAAGGGCACATGCTGGTTTTGGGTGGCACGTCTGTAGCAGGGCAGCTGGAAATGGGAGCCCGAGAGCAGGGAGTTGAGCGGCATTGACCTGGAGTGGGTGGGAAGAGCTGCCGAGATGGAGGGGAACAGAGGGCAGGGCAGGGAGCCCCAGAGCCGGGGTGGGATTTGGCACCTATTCACAGACACAGGGTGTGTGGAAGGAGGAGGAGGTCCCAGGAAGCCAGGAACACCACGGGGCTCTGTAGTTAGGAACTCACACATGCGCACAAGCAGAAAACAGAATGATACCGTAGGGGCGCCTGGGTGGCTCAGTGGGTTAAAGCCTCTGCCTTCGGCTCAGGTCATGATCTCAGGGTCCTGGGATCGAGCTCCGCATCGGGCTCTCTGCTCGGCGGGGAGCCTGCTTCCTCCTCTCTGTCTCTCTGCCTGCCTCTCTGCCTACTTGTGATCTCTATCAAATAAATAAATAAAATCTTTAAAAAAAAAAAAAAAGAATGACACTATAGACGAATAACACTAAACCACGTGTCAGGGAGCCCGGAATATAATAGGAGGCTCCGCTCTGCTGTGTTACGTCCCCATCCTTCCATGCTGAGAACACCGGGTTGGGTGGTTTTCCTTTCTCTTGTGCTTTGTCCGCTGCCGCCGAAGAGCCGAGTTTCGGCTGGAAGGTCTGTCTTCCTGCTGGCGCATCCATTCGTGTTTCGCGGAGGGCCGGCCCGAGCTTGATGCTTTCCGCCCGCTCTCTGTTTTATTCTGTTCCTGGTTTGCAGGTGAAGAGACAGGAAGTAATGACAAAAGTTGAGAGGCTTGTTTCCGGGTGCACAGGTTTTAAGTGGCAGATTGGGACTTGGGTCTGTTCTCAGTGTGTTTGCGTCTCCAGCGTGTCCTTTTCCGAAGAGTCACTGGGGCGGGGACCGAGATGGGATCAGAGCCTGAATGCCAGGGCACCAGGAAGGGCCTCGGGAACCAGCTGCGGGAGTCCAAGGAGCATCTGATTAGGAAGGTGGCTTAACCCCATTATACGAGGAAGAGGCTGTGCCATAGTCAGGACTGGGAGGTGCTGAAAACATTTTGGGGGCTGATGGGGGTTTTCAGAACCGGAGATGATGTGTTGATTTTAGAGGCGATGCCTCTGCAAGGCCACTCCTGATATTAAACATTGTGTCGATAAAGGTCCGGCAAATCCCGATGATTCCTTCCTTCCTTTACCTCCTCGTGAAGCTCTGTCCCCCGGCCCCCAGTTCCCTTCCTGATATAGTGAGTACGAAGCCTTCCCATGGGGAGAGAGTTCCCAGGAGTCTGGGTCAGCCGGCAGGGACACCAGCAGTGCTTCTAAGGAGCCCTGAAGATCTTGAGAAGTACCCCTTCCTCCCGTGTCTGGCAAGTGTGTTTCCAGAAGGCAGGGGGCTCAGGCAGCCAAGAGCTTGGACTCCTTGTTGTATACCAGACCAGGGCTGTGGGCTACTGCGACAGAACTTGGGCTGGTTTCTGCTTCAGATAATCTAATGGCTTGCTTGGGATATGCTTTTTGAGCAGAGGGGGCTGACTTTGGAGGTTCTCACTCAAGCAGAGCTCCCGGGGACTTGAGGCAGAGGGGGCTGTTTGGTGCCTGTGTCCTGGGGGTCCGGTGGAAATTCTGCTGTCCTGAACATGAGGGTTCAATGCAGGTGTCGTGACCAGGGAGTAAACCCTGCTTTTGGTGTCCCCCCTCTCCCATTTGGAGAACGTGATGGTTAATATCCCGGAACGTCAGGATCAAAAGGAGGAGGAGATACAGTAAGACAGGGAGCAAATATTTCCATGTTGGGTCCAAATCTTGGGGGATAGTAATGACCCCTCAGATGGGCCTTCCTTGGCACTTGGCGGTTTCTCCAGTTTGATTTTCTCATGGGCAACAGCATCATTTCTTTTCATACTTGGAAGGCTGTTCACCATGGTTCTCAGCGATAGACCGAAATTATATGAGGGGTGTGCCTAAATATATAATTTTTAATGGTTACCATATTGGGACCATATGCCATTATCCCATCCGATCATGAGGCATGTGAGCCAGTCCAGAATTTCTGGAACAGGCGAGCTACTGTGGCAGAGGTAGCTATTAGCCGTTGTTATGGGCCCCGTGGAACCGACAAAGGGAGTTTTAAGCGCTGACGTGTGTCTATAAGACACCCCGACAACTGGTTGGAAAGAGAAATCCTCAGCCTTTCAGCCTGGTTACGTATCTGCGTTCCGTCGCTTTGACTTCTGTGTGTCCCTCGTTTTCCTGCTGGCAGCATTTCTCAAGGGAGGGAGCTTTTGTCTTTGTGCTGTGCAGCCTATTTGCCTCTCCCTCCTGCCTCTTAAAGAACAAGTAGTACCCATGCCTTATAAGGTCTCCGTTTGATGTCAGGCTTTTCGTCTTCGGCAAGTCTGATCTCGTAGCGGGGAAGCTTGGAGGATGTCTCAGCCGAAATAGCCAGGTCTGCCGCCGTCTTCACCGGCTGTGTGTCTGCAGAGCCCCCGTAGTAGGACCCACGGGGGCGGTAGTTTCTGATGTCACTGGGGGGTGGGGACCCTGGTGCCTTTATGTCTTCCCGGTGGTGAGTGTCGATCTGGTGCCATCAGCCTCTGTAGGTTACAGGAAAGCGGGCCGTGATGCCCCAGTCTCCACTGTCCCGACTCCCTCCAGTCCCGCTTGTGAAAATGCTTCAGGAGTCCTGTGTGAGAAGAGGGGGTTGGTAGTCCATTCCCGTGGACAGAAAATTGGGTACCGGCCAGTTAAAACTTTGTCCCCGGACCATGGCGTGCTGGCTTCAGGCCGTCTCCAAGACCAGGAGGGCGAGTCGTGGCTCACCGGAACGGACGGGATCAGCCGCCACTTGCTTCCATGTGTGGCACGCACTGTGACACTGCAGTGACATTTGCAGCTTCGTTCTGTGGCTGCTTCTGTCCCCACGGTGGCAGCCGCACGGCGGTGATGTTTATTTCTCTTGTACGGGGCGGAGCCGTATCTGGGAGCGCACCAGGAAACCCAGGCTGTTCTACTACTCCCGCCCCCGGGGCTGGTGCGACAGTTCCTGTGGGAGCCCTGAGCTGTGCCGAAGGGCGCGGGGTTGTCCCCGCACCCTGCCACCCGCCAGGCCTCCGCTCCAGGTCCACACCCGGGGGTTGAGAGCGGGGGATCTGTTTCCCCAGTTCTCGCTCTTTCTCCCTTTTTTTAACCCTTTGTGGAGGATTATGTTTGGGGCTTGGGTGCCCCTGACTATCTGAGAGGGAGGAGCGCGGGGGGCTGCCTTCTGGGGGCCACCCCACCGCATCCTCGAAGCCGGGGTTCCTGTTTCTTAGCCGTGATCACCTTGGCTCGTGAAAGACCACCGTCCCGAGGAAACCCCAGCAGAGGCTGACTCTGTGTCGTGTGACGTCGTGGTCCTGCTGGCATAAGCCGCTTTGTTCGCCCGGAACAGTTTAAATCTGTCGTCCACGCTCTTCAAGCGATTGGAGGGGGCGAGACGCGGGCTTCCCATCTGTTCTCTGTTTGCACTTGGGCGCCATTTCAAAAACCACACGGGAAAGTTTATAGGCAAACGTTATAAAAAGTGACAGTCTGAATTGCTGCTATGGCTGGTTTGGCAACATAAAGCGTTACCTGAAATAGCTTACTGTTCCAAACGCCCGCCCCGCTTCGGTTGTCCCCAGGCGGTCCTGCTGGTGACACTGGCGAGGGACCAGGAACAGGCACGGTGAAGGCGTGTAAGTCATGGCCCTTTGCTGACTTTCATGGGATGCCCCCCCACCCTCCCCAGGCCGCTGGGCACAGTCAGCCAGGATTTGCTTCCCTCGGCTTGTTTACGCGGAGGTCAGCACCCATGGCCTGCGGCCAGTGACATCAGTGCAAGTGTCACTCCGCGGGTTCATGACCTCTGCCTCAGTTTCCTTCTCTGCCCAGATGAGGTCCCTCCGCTCCCCAGGGGTGAGGGCACGAGGCCTTTCTGAGGGCAGTGGGGGGGTGGCCCATGGCGGGGATCACACAGACTACATTCAGGAAACACCGCTGCAGGCGTGCCCGCTCTTCCAGTTCCTAACCTCCCAGTGGTCACTTTATAGAGAAGCAGTGAGACCTCCTGCTGCTGGCACTTCCCAGGGTTTGGAACTTCTGGGGAGAAAGTTGAAATTCATGTGCCCAGTGTGTGCGTGCGGGTCATAGAAAGCAGCACGGTGAGCCCTCCCCGGACGCCACCTTGCCCGCCTACCTGCTTAGCAGTTTTAGGTCACAGTGACAGTGCCCAACGCTAGTGTGTGTCTCTGCTCGCGTTCTCACTTCTTTGTGAACTTACATAATGAAAGACAGGCGGGGACGTTCTCTGTCTGTCTGGGGACATCCCTGAAAGAGTATTTGGTGTGATGCACAGTGGCTTCTGGAACCTTCCCCTGTTGTGATTTGGCGAGATCAGATGAGGGACAGCGTTGGACTGTGCGTCCCACGGGGATGTCAGCCCCTGCTCTGCACAAGAAAGGTCAAAAGTAAGCTGTGGCACCAGAAAAACAAAACAAAACAAAACAAAGCCCCAAATCCAGGAAATGCTAATATGACTATAAAAGGTATTGTTTAAATCTCCCTGGGAATACTTTACCCTGTGTGGACCGCGGTGTGTTAGAGAGTGGGCCGAGCTGCCGGTTGGAGTCCGGGGGAGGCCCGGGCTGTGTCCGTGGAAGTGGACCAACCTCAGGGAGGCTGCTGGGGCATCGCCGCCACGTCGTCACTGGTGTCCAAGGACTGGGGTGAGGGAGACACCTGTGCAGCTGTGGGCAGAGCACTCGGGGAGCGCGTTTGCCTGGTGCGGGCAAGAAAGCCACCTGTAGGATTCGGGCACAGAAGAGAAACCCAGCCCGGAGTGGCCTCTTGGGGATGGGTGGGGACAGAGTGGCCTCCACGGAGCCAGCTGTTGGGGTTCCAGACAAAGCACCCATGTCCTTGGCACCTTGTCCTGAGGTGTCCGATGCCCGAACCCACAGGTGGGCGGGGTTGCTCCTTGGAGCAGTGGACCGGTGCGGCATCCCTTCCCTCCCCGCTCACCCCCCATCACAGTCCTCCTGGCGTGCACCCCGGTCTTGCTGGGCCTCACACAGCCCGGGTGAGCTTTGTGTGAACGGATCGCTCCGGTGAGGGAGGAGCACGTGCTTTCTGAATTTCCCACGCGGTAGTCACGGTCAGACTTAAAGAGTCAGGTGGCTTCATCTGATGGATGGACATCATTAGTGATGTCTTTGGGGGAGTTATTTGACTATCCTTGAAGCTTATCACCTAACTGGGAGACTGGGTGACAGTTTTGACCTGGTTTTACTGGAAAGAAAAACCACTTTTAGTGTAAGTCATCTTCTATGGAGATGGGAGCCCGTCTGTAAAACCGTCCTGTGTCCTGCGGAGATCCGCCAGTCCAGGTTTTGTCCGAGCATCCTCTGGCAGGAGTGGAAGGAAGGCAGCAGCAGTGCCTGTCAGGGGCCCAACGAGCTACAGGTGGGACTATGGGGTTCCTGCTGGTCGGCTCACTGGGCCCTCCCAGGGGACACCGTGTTATCTGGGCCTTCTCGCTCCTCAGTGGATGAGGGGCCAGGGATTCGGAGATAAGCAGGAGTGGAGTGCACTTGGGCCTCAGGGCTCCATCCCCTTCTTGTGCAGGATGGCCCCCGTTTATCAAGCGGCCTCTGTGTGTCCGGCCCCAGACAGGACATGGTCCCTGCCCTTGAGGCCTCCTGTGCCCTGTCCCTTCTACGTCAGGTAGGTGGTTGTGTCTTTGGTCACATGGTCCAGGCCCCTGTGGTTTTGGTGAGACTTAGTGGTTTCCGTATTTCAGGTGAGGCAAAGGATTCTCAGTCAAAATTTGCGTTCCTTTAAAAACAGGCAAATCCTGGCTCTCCCTTGGTCAGGGGAGAGATTTTTCTGTATCATAAGTGCAAGTATCTTGCTTATCTTTTTTTTTTTTTAAAGCAGTGTGAGTGCGCCCCCCTGCCTGCCTGTAATAGGGACATAATTCTGACCTGAGGGCCAGGCTAGAGGCAGGCTGGCTGCATGGGTCCCATCTCTCCTGAAGAGAGAGGGGAACATCGTGGTTTGGGTCCAGCTCCCCCTCCTCAGTCGTCTCTGGATGACCAGCTCTGACTCAGAGGAATATGCTCAGTGATGGACGCATGGGGCCATGTGGGCCTCATAGATATTGATTATTTCATGACCCGGGCTAATCCCCTGTAAATTCACTCTAACGTTGCGGGTGCTTTTCAGTAATTATTGGTCGGTTATAGGGAACCAAAGGGCATCTGATCCTTGCTCTGACCAGCTGTGGAAGGGGTGGGCCAGCCGTCCTTTGGGACACTGCGAGCCCTGAGGGGCTCTAGTCTGCCGCAAGTGGGGCAGAGTCTGGGATTTGCGGCCAAACTGAAATACGTTTTCTCCTCCTCTTCTCTCTCCTCTTGCCCACATTTTCCCTCCTTTCCCTTTTCTGCCCAGGTTTCAGAGTTCAAGGTCTTTCTCTTTGTCCTGCAGTTCAGTTGCATTAGGACTTGACCAGCCTCAGGAAGTGTGGCCTGAGGACCTCCCAGCTACGTTCCTAGCGGCATTTTTCAAAAGCCACTTTGCCCTTCACTCCCTAGGGAAGCCTTCCTCGAACAGCCCATTCAATGGGGCTTGGCAAACTTTCTGTAAAGGGCAAGGCTTTGCAGGACGGAGAGCATCTGTTGGGACACGTCCGCTCTGCCATTGTAGCAACCGCGGCCCCAGACAATACTTGAGGAACGAGCGTGGCTGCGAGCCAGCAAAGCTCTGTTTACAGTGACAGGTAATGGCTGGCTTTGGCCTGGGGGCCGCAGTCTGCCAGCTCCTGCTCTGGGACGAGTCCCTCCCCCCCCGCCCCCCCCCCCCCCCCCCCCCCCCCCCCGGTCTGTGCTGGTGCTGCTGTCTTGCGGGGTTGGGCTTCCTGGCCCTTGAGACCACCTCCCATACTTTATACTTTTGGCCGATTTTCTCTTTATTGTCGGTCGCCTCCTCTGTAATTAAGGTCCCACCCGTGTTGCAAGGATTTCCTTGTGCCCCGTTGCTTCCCAAGCATCCAGGCTAAAGTGTGGCCCGTGGTACGTGTTCAGCAGGTGTTGAATGAGGAAAACAGACTTACTTGGGAAATGTCATGTGCCTGCGAGTTGGGGTTTTCTGCCCTTGTTGCTGGCTATGTTTGTCCACGGTAAACTTGACTTTCATTTTCTTATACTTTGTTGTGGTTGTCCCTTTATGTCCACATCGTCTTCGGTGTCTGGGCCCGTCTCGGCATGTGTGCTTTTGGAGGTGCCCCTTTGGGGAGCCCTGGGCCTCCCATGTTGGCTGTTGATGGTGGTGCTGTGGAGAATGTCTAGAAGCAGAGGCACGCGGTCTTCCCTGTTCCTTCAACAGTGGGACTAAGGTGCGAAGCGACTTTATTCCCTTGTTACATGGGAGTTTTGTCCCGACTACGCTCAGAGGGACAAAACAGCCATCTCGTCATGCCCAGATTTGGAGCCGTCCCAGAGCTGGGAAGTTTGGGTTCCGGGCCTGGGACTCTGGGTACTATTCACAGTTCCCATTGTGAGGGATGAAAGCCCATTCATGGGTCCTCGTGGGTCCCAGCCAGCAGCTCTGGCTGCTTTCCTTATAAGCCTGTGGCTCCGTCTCACCTCTCCTTGCACACGTTGTCCTATCCCCTCTTGCCCTGCACATATGGTGCCTGCAGTCCTGGTCAGCACGGGCCCCTTCCGTGTGTATGCTTGGAGGCAGGGCAGGACACCCAAGGAGACCTGAGCCCTCCATCTAGACCTCGCTGTCTCCTCAAAAGACAGGACACGGCCATGGGATCTGTGGTGCTTCCCCGGAAGTGGGCGAAGCAGGCAGGTGAACAAGAAGGGGAGCTCCATGTCACCCCTGGCCTGGGGGACGGATGACAAGCTCACATCCAACAGGATGATTTGGGCCTTGAAGCATGAGTTGGGTAAATGGGGAGGTGAGGGAGGAAAGACCCCTAAATGGACATAAAGTTAGAGGCCTGAGGAGGCTGGAACCCAGGATGTGTCGGGGGAGCTGGCGGGCAGGGAGGGACCGGGCCTGCAGTGTCTGAGGGTCGGGTGTGCAGTGCTCAGTAGGTTCGTTTCTAGATCGATTTGAGTGCGATATGGAGACCACCTCTCGGATGTCTGGGGGCATTTTGATCTTTTCAGTGTGAAGAAAAACAGCGTGTTCCAGCTTATCTAGCACAGAATTAGGTCTCCAGACCAGCAAAGCAATCTGAGCCTGAGAGTTTTGTAGAAGGACTCATTTGTGTCCCTTGAGTTTGAGGCATTTCATTTTAAGAAGCTCGGCTTTGTGACAATAGAGTCTAGCAAAGATACATACAAGGGTGTCTGTGTGTGTGTGTGTGTGTGTGTGTGTACTTGTGTATGTGTGTGTAGGTATAGACGCACAGCTGTGCAGTTGCACTGCATGAAAAAAATGATAAAACACTCGTCCCTACAAATGAAAAAATGCCACAGGAATAGAATTACCAGGTGTGCCAGTTGCAAGCTGACTTGGGACTGGCAATCGACTGAAAAGTTTTCTTGTACGATATCGTTCCATGCTGGGTTTCGGGTATGTGTTTACAGCCCTCCAGCTCACACAGACCCAGCGGGGCCGCTTCTGTTGGGCGCTTCCTGTGGTCCCCGTCTCAGACACTCAGTCTGCTCTGTGCACGAGGCTGTCTCCTGGGTTCCCGGGCGCGGGCAGAGGCGAATGCCTGCCCGGGCCATTTGCAAACCAACAACGGCCTCTCCTGGGAATAAACGGGCCGCCACTGACCTTTGTTGGACGTTCTCTCCTTTTCCTCCTTCCCATCTGTCTCCATCTTCTCTCTCCTACCTTTCTGCAGAGCCGCCAACCAAATACCAAATCTCCCAACCTGAAGTTTACGTGGCCGCGCCCGGGGAGTCGCTAGAGTTGCGCTGTCCGTTGAGAGACGCCGCCACGATCAGTTGGACTAAGGATGGGGTACACTTGGGGCCCAACAATAGGACAGTGCTTACGGGGGAATACTTGCAGATAAAAGGTGCCACGCCTAGAGACTCCGGCCTCTATGCTTGCACGGCGGCTAGGCCGGTAGACAGCGAGGCTGTCTACTTCATGGTGAATGTCACAGGTGAGTTGGCCCGCGGGCCCTCCGCTCTCTCTCCTTTGTAGCTGTTTTCTGGGTCAAATCATATTGGATGAGCGAAGTCATAGCGGAAGCCGCTAATTGGATGCCACGCACAGAGCTTTATAGTTTGCTGTTGATCTATTTCTGAAGTTCTTCCACGGGACCAGCTCGACCACAAAGGCTGGTCGTTAAAAATGACGGGATTCTCATGTGCAAAGTAACATTTCCCTTTTAAGACAGTCCGCTCTTGTAGAAGTAAAAACACATCTTCAACTCCCATTCCCCACCAAACCCCCCCCCCCACCGCCATACTGCTGGCATCCTTGGCATGTAGAACCCAGGACTGAAATTTGATGGGGAAGATTTCTGATTCCTTTTATTAAAATGTGAGTTTCTCTCCTTCTTGATATTTCCTCCATGCAGTTAGGGGGAACCGCATGGATCCCCTGTGTGGCCAAGTTTAAAGGTTTGCTTTGAGAAGTCAGTGAACGGATGGAAGGCCACACAGGGGCTGAGTTGGGCTAGGGACTAAATACAGATTCCCTTCTTGAAGGGGATCCTGAGAACTGAAAGGTGGTGTTGGGAAGACTCTTTGGACGGATCACAACACAATCAGTCAATCTGTTGGGGACCTGAATGCTGTTTGAAGCTTAAAAATCTAGCTTCGATATATATCCAGCTTGACAGCATGTTTAAATAACGTGAAAGCAGAAAGCTTTGCAAACCATAATACAGACCAACTGTCATCACGGAGAGAACATTTAAGCCATTAAAACCATCTTTGCTAAGCACGGTCGGACTCTTGCGTGGGCTCCCGGGTTGAGGAAGGCCCTCTCTAGAAGGACCGAGTTGTACGTGATTACAGCCTCTTGCTTCGCACAAACACAACCATGGCTATATTCTTTTGAATACAGATGCCATCTCATCTGGAGATGACGAGGACGACACAGACGGCTCCGAGGATTTTGTCAGTGAGAACAGTAACAACAAGAGTAAGTAGTGGCTGCCTCAGAAGGTTCCGGAGTGAGCAGAGCCTGGTGGGAAGTCCGGACTCTAACCTGTCGTCTCGTCCTTTCTTCCGGATGCCGTGTCTGTCCTCCAGCCCTCGCCTTTCCTCTGCTGTGTCTGCTCTCCCGACTTTCTAATTCTGAGAATAAACTGTTGTTCCTGTACACCCTTCTCTACCGTTTGTCCTTTCTTACTGTGTCAGAAAGCCGCTCTCTCTGGAAAGCCGTCATGATTTTCCTTTCCTTGAATTTCTTTTTCTCTTTGGTTTCTCACCATTTGGGGACATCACCCGAGTAGAACTGAATACCATCTTCTGGTGTCCTGTGACCGTGCGGGGCTTAACTCGGGGGTTCTCCGCTGGGGGGCTTCTCCTCCTTCTCCCTTCCCCGGGGACATTGGGCAATGTTTGGTTGTCTCAAAAGGGGAGGAGGGATGCCAGTGGCTTCCAGTGGATGGAAGCCAGGGGGCTGCTGCGGTGTCCTGGACCACCCATGACAAAGAGGGATCTGGTCCAGGATGTCAGTAGGGCTGAGGTTGGGAAACCAGGGCCTTTTTAAACATTACTGCGTGCCGAGCGGAAGTAAGGGGAGTGGTGTGCCTTACTCTGCAGACAGCGATAGAGAAGGGGACCGGCAGGTGCCGTCTGCTTTGTGAAGGCGGTTACTGCCGAGCAGTGACATGTGTGCGGCCTCGGTGTAGAAGCACGTGGCCTCTCTACCTCTGTCACTCGGGCAAGTAATTTACTTCTGTGCCTCAGTTTCTTCAACTGCAAAATGGGAATAGCCACAGTGTCCATTGCAGTTAACGAGGATTTTGTTTGTATTTGAGTTTGTATTTGTACAGCGCTCAGAAGAGTGTGTGCGTTTGTTCAAGAAAGAAGGTAAAATAGAGCCTTCGTTGTCTTTCCGATAATAGGGCTTGCGTGTTCCCAGAGTGATTTTAGATGGGTCCCTGGCATTCTTCCCTCAGGCGTTATATTCTACATTTTTCCAGAAGGATTTTCATCAGTTTCATAAATTTAAACAAGTCCTAAATAATAAGACAGTTATTAAAAGAGGCCCAGGGCTGTTTCAGGGAAGATGAGAAAATTGAAACTGTTAGGGACCCGGAAGAATGTGTTAAGTGGGGAATTGCACTTGTCCCTGAGTCTCCTAGCAGCTTAGGCAAAAAGGAAAATATTTTGGTCTGTAGTTTTCACTGTTTCGGAAAAAGGCTTAGGGTCTGGACCACTAACATCAGCGTCATCTCTAACAACTTACCAGAAATGAAAATGGCAAGGCCCCACCCCAGACGCACTGAATTAGAAACTCCTGGAGTGATTCTCCTGTCCCGTGAAGAATGATAAGGTCTGACTTAGGGATTCCCACATGTCGATGTGCCTTGAGCAGGAGTTTGCCGTTAGAGCTCTTGTTTATAAAACAGTGGGTGAGTGAAACTGCCTTCTGCTGTGATTTGTACCAACCCTTTAACAAAGTTATTATTACCACTTAATAATAAAACTCTGGTACATCAGAAGACATCACTCATTCCCTATTATTAGTTCTTTGGCTCTACAGGGGAGGATAAAAAAGACCCTGCTTTGGAGGCCCTGCTTTGGGCAGACTCTGTGCTGGTTGCTGGCTCAGGCAGAGCATCCCCCCCTGCGCCCCCGCCACACCCCACAAGGTAGAGAAAGGTATTATTCTTGTGTTATTGATTGGAAGTTAACTATTCAGCGAGCAAAAGGCAAAACTGCCATTTCCTTGCAGACCGGTTGCATGTTGAGTCACAGCGCCCCTCTCCCAGTCCCCAGGGTGATGAAGGGGGCGCAGTGTTGTTTATAGCCCCAAGTGGGGCCCACGCGTGGGCTACTGACACCGGCGGTGGCTGGGTTGTGTTAGCATGACTGCCAGCTGCGCCGTCCCGCTGAACTGTCCCGCTGAACCAAGTCTGATGGCAGGTTACCTGCAATACTTGGGACGCAGTACAATGTAACAGCAAGGTATAGGTTACGTAACAAGTAGACCCACTGAACCGACCCTCTTTCTGACGATTGGGATGGATTACCTGCCTCGGAGCTCCAGGCTCTCCTCCTGAACACTTGTCCCAACTGCCCGGTGCCTGTGCAGACGGGCCAGGGGGTGGAGTGCACTTCCGGGACGCCGTGCCTTCACCCTGGGACCAGGCTTCTTTGTAATTAGCTCTTGAATGACACCAAGTCTGCCCCGCGATGGGTGCTGTGCAGTGATTAAGGGCTGGTGTTAGCTGTACCAGGGAGATAGTGCTGTCGGGAACTGCCTCTGTTTGGTGCCTGTGAAACATTAGATGCGATTTAAAGTGATAGCAGTTCTTAGCTGGCTACTTGGCCTCTGCCATCTGTTAGTGTGATTAGGCTGGTCTGATTCACAGGTGCAGCCTGGGGCAGCGGAGATTAAGCAGCTGTGGCCTGTGTGGACAGAGGAATGCCATGGCCAGGGTAATTGGCAAGGCGGGGAAGGGGATGTTGCCACTAAAACAATTTTTTGCCACCTCCAGTGTCAAATGCCTGACCTGATTAATAGGGAAAATTGTCGAAGCACCGAATTCCATGCATTTTCAGCCACCTGGAAAACACCCGTGTGTCCAGATTGATTCCTCTGGTGCCTTCTGATTGTCTGGAAATGCCACTGGGGTGTGTTTGAAAGTTCCTCTTCAGTGAAGTTAACAAATGATGTTCTAGGGACCCTGTGCTGACAGTCACATTTCTGGGCTTGTCTCAGAGATTTTTTTTTTTTTTCCCCTCTCCCTTTTTTGGGGTTGGTAGTTGTTCTGCAGCCGATGGCTTGAAAAATATATTGCGGGTCCTTCCCTCTGCTGGTATGCTAGATTTTGTTTATCTAATTTGGGTGGTTACCTGTAAGAAGGCGAGCTTATCTGCCCGGTGGAGTTCTTAACTTTTGTATGGAGTACAAAAAGCATGGTAGTCAGGTACAATGGCAAAAATAAGTTCAAAATTAAGGCAGGATTGTTGAATGTTGGCCATGAAAGTAGGTCTGATTTTTTTATAGGGATGTTTTGCAATATTTAGGTTGAGCTTAAGTCTCACAGCATCATACAGGACCCAGCTCAGCTCAACGGTGGGTTTCCCTATAGAGATTTCCTTGCTTACACAAGCAGATTGAGTGGCTCGATCTTGAAAGTTCATGTGTCCTGTTTTCTGGCATCATGGGCGGTATCGCATCGTGTCTCAGACCCACCTTTCCTGCTGGACCACTTTGGGAGGCAAGGACTAGCCTGGATGTTCAGGGAATAGTTTGTGAAATTACAGTCCTCACATACATCTTTTACGGGTCTCGTTACAAGTGGTAATGCTCAGGTCTGGTCTGTGCCTTAAGAGAATAAGCTGGTGTTTCCCAAAGTATATCCCTTTGGAACCCTAGTCCAGAATAATTCTGTGCCAAGAAGGAGTTGTATTTTGAAAATGAATTTGAGAAATACCTCCTCCTATGACCCTTTCTCAGAGACTTACAGCGTTCATCCGTAAGCATAATACAAACTCTGCAGCATTCAGTGATAAAACATCTGTTTAATTTTGGCTTTTCCCAGGGTTTTCCAAACTTACTGACCATACGACCCTTTTTAAAATCCAGCATTTATTCGCATCCTGTTGCCCACGCTTTGAAAATCCCTGCAATGGGCTGATCTGGTTGACCTGACTTTTGTCTTGCCTTTTAAGTCAAGTCCTTCCATCACAGATGGGAAGGGCATTCTCAGGTCATATTTTAGCAGCTGACTAGCTGATGACCTCACACTTTACCATCCCTAGACGTTTCCCCGAGCGGAGCAATCCTGTGATGTCATTACAAGCTTGGCTGCCAGGAAATAAGGCTGCTTACGTATGCCCTGTAGTGAAACAGACTTTCTCGCTCTGAAAGTTGCAATTTCAAATGCTGATTTTTGAAATGGATCCAGGTTGAGGGTTTTGAAAGGTTCAGAGTTTCTACTTCAGCAGGGAAAGCATAACTTAATTAGTCCTTGCCTCCCCTAGGTGCACGTATCTTAATGGGTTATCTGGCAGCTAATAAGTAGACGTGCATGTCCATTTTTTTTTTCTCGAGTGATTTTTATTACCTCAAGCGGGTGTTTAAGTGATGAATGTTTCTGAAGAGCTAGAGACTTAGTTCTTGGGAAGATCAGGATTGACAAAGTTCAGGTTAATTGCTGAACTAGAGAGAATTGATAGCGAGGCAGCTCTATCAAGAGTTTTGCTCCTGGAGTGGCTTTTTCTCTGGAGTGCAGAGAGACAAAAGGCTCTCTTTCTTTCTTTCTTTCTTAAAGACTTTATTTATTTATTTGACAGACAGAGATCACAAGTAGGTAGAGAGGCAGGGAGAGGGCGGGGGCGGGAATCAGGCTCCCCACTGAGCAGAGAGTCCCATGGGGGACTCGATCCCAGGACCCTGAGATCATGACCTGAGCCGAAGGCAGAGGCTTTAACCCACTGCGTCACCCAGGCGCCCTGACAAGGCAGTTTCCTATTTTGGTTTCATTCCTGTTGAGACCCGCAGGTACTCATACTCTGTGTCAGGGAGAAAGGCAATGTTTTTGGAACTAGCCAGGGAAAATGAAGGAACTTGGCCTGAGATTCCATACTCCTTTTGTGGTTAACCTGCTGATAATTAACAGTTCACCGTCACCTTTGGTCTAACTGAGATTTTTACTTGGTAGAGATTATATCTAAGTTGGTAAATGTTGTGTTGCAGTTTCCAGGAATTGAAAATAATAGTAATAATAATAATAATACCCAGAGCACACAGCCTTCCTGAATTTTTTAACATTCTTTCATAATGAAAACCTCACCCTAAATTGGTTTGGGTGTTTTATCACAAAAGCCAGGGATAGTGTTCTGTTTCGGAAGGTTGGGTTGAATTATCTCTTTCTTGGCCTCCCCTGTGGTCAGCCAGCACAACCAGTAGGTGGAGGGTTTTCTTTTGAAGGCAGATTCTAGGAACTCCCATGGGGCAGCTGGTCTCCCAGTAGACTCAGGCATTTCAAAGGAGGGTCACTTGCCTGGCTCGTTTTAATGTGTTTCTTATCAAATGCCTCACTGGTCAGCAAGTTGTTGTTTTTAATGAGATTCTCAAATAAAGCCCGCCAACCCCATAACCACGCGCTCACTTATGTCTCTGTATTTTGTTATATTTGTTTTCTCTGAGTTTATTCAAAACTGAAAACAGATGAACCTCAGTCTACTGGGAGGACGGGGTTGGAGCTCAGAGACATCCTCCCACCCCCACCCCAGTCAGGGTCAAAGCATTCAAATGTCCTGATTAGTGATATTTTTAAAGGCCCTAATTATAGACTTAAGACAGAGGCCTTAGTGGGGCTTTAGGGAGTTTGTGAGACTTAATCTAGGAGCTGAAACAGGCTGTGTTTTTTTATTTTTGCATCAATAAAAATACAGTTGGCAGTCATCAGCGTCCACAGCTCACATAAATCTTGAACTTTTGACTTAATTACCATGGGAGAGTTCAAAGGGCAGCGGGGAGGGGTTGAAAGAGCATTGCCCAGGGAGCTGGAGGCCTGGGTCTTGCCTCAGCCCGGCCTTGGCCATGCAACCTAGATCGGATCACTTGACCTTTCTGGGTGACATTGATCAGATCTGCTGTTGGACCAGATGGTCACTGAGGCCTATTGGTGCAGTGGTAATATGACTCCCTGTTTTTCCTTTAAACTGCTGGACTGTGTTCTCTTTTTGATTTCAGAAAGAGAGGAGACCATAAAGCGTAGATGTCCATGTTGGCATACATACTGGGGCATGTAAGGGCTTCTTTGGGAGCAGCCCATGTTTTCAATGGCACAGTCAAAAGAAACCCTCTAATCCGACCGTGTGTTGACACGATCGATATCTGCCTGGAATACCTGCACAGAATGTTAGGACGGGGAGGGACCTTACCAGAACATTCAGTTCAGCTCCTTCATTTTATAGCTCGAGCTTTTAGCAGTTGTCCATCTTGTACATTTATCCATCTGTCTGTCAGTCCGTCCTTCCATCCATCCATCCATCCATCTGTCCATTCAATAAACACTTGAGTGCCTACTCTATGCGCTGAAGACGACTCAGGCTGGACCCCCCCCCAGGTGCTGTACTCTGACTGGTCAGCAGACACCGAAGGGGATACATTTCACAATGGAGCCATCCTGGTGATGGAAACACGTACATGACAGAGAGGAGGCCCAACGAAGGGTATGATGGATGTTCAGTGCTGGATGGAGGTGGTAGGTGGAAGGAACGTTGAAGGAAGTTTCTGCGGGATTCTACATCTCTGTTTAACCAGCACATCTTAAGAGGATACTGCCCTATTAAAGTAAAATTCTATTAGCATTTTCACTAATACCCAGTAACTGTTTCAGGGTGGAAAATGATACTGAGTATTGGTATCGTATTCCTTGATGGAATGCCAAGCCTTGATTCCTTTACTTATTTTTTTCCATGGGTTTCACTCTTCCTTTAAGCTCATTGTTCGTATTTCGTGACTAAGAGAGCATCATTCTTTCGCTACATGTTACATCAGAAGATCTGAGAATGTCAGAGCAGAAGGGACCCACCTGTCCTATAGGTCAACTTATTTACCTCTGATTTAGTAGAATTTGTTTCTCTGTGCTGTCCGAGATTTATATCACCATTCCTTTTCTATGGATTGACTTTAAACTCACTCCTACACAAGTTTCATCTTTTATAAAATTGTTGAGGAGATGTTTGCACTGAACACCTACTGCATGCAAGGGCCATCTCGCTTTTGTGAACTGTTAATTTGTTCAGTGAGTTCCTTCTGCAAATGAGGGTTAACACTGTTCACCAGCCATGGTTTGAAAAAAGGAGCCTGGTCCTGGTCTCTCACCAGCTCATTGTTGTTCTTGGGGTGTGTGTGTGTTGGGGGGAGGTGGGAGGAGGTGGCTAGCATTTCCACGTATCCAGACTGCAAAAATGGCAGGAAACATCGAATACAAATTTCGCGGAGGACACGAGGCTGCTGATGAAGAAAGCGCAGTGAGGGCTAATTCTACAGTCTCAGTATTTTTCTAGACCTTCCAGGTTCTTCAGTCTCCACATAAAACTAGTTTATTTCAGGAGGAACCATTATAAAATAATAACTCCTCCCCTCCAGCATCATGCTCATTAAAAAATTTTTTTTAATGCGTGAGCTCAAAATCTTAGAGGAAAGCCTTGTCACAGAAGCGTGTTGTCCTGTGTGATGTGAGTGGGACTGGGCAGAGCGTTGGGGTGGCCTAGCACTGCCCCCACAGAGAACCCGGAAAACTTGGCTCAACGGCTTTTCCGTCAAGTCATGGTTTTCGGGCATTTGGGAAAAGAGTGTTGCCGATGGAGGTTTCAAGCCCGAGCCGTGTAGGTGATGGGTTTCTACTCGGTTGATGAGATCTTACAGTGCCCCGCCCACCTGGCATCTCTGTGACTTCAGGTGACAAGCCGGGTGCCCCTGGGCTTCGTGGCCGTGCGTTTCTTTTGCACGAGCAGATTTTATAGGTGCAGTTTTAACGATTGAAATTTTACCCCAGGGAAGTGGCTTCCTGCCAGAAATTCCAGCAAAATTCTTTGCACTCTTGTCCTTAAATCATTCCTTAGGTGCCAAGACAAAGGTGCTGGCTGCCAGGGTGCTGTTGCCACAGGCCAGGCCCGTACGGGCTCCTGCGGTCTGGGGCGATCCCTGTGTGGGTTCTTGCCTCCCCGACAGCTTCGCTCCGTGAGAGGGGAACGCAGCAATGTTCCCAGGTCCTTCCACTAAATCCTACTTTTTAGCATTTTAGGGAACATAAAAATCCTGCCTCATGGAATTGAAACACATATCTGTTGGTTCCTTTTATATGGAAAAAAAAAAAAAAAGACATTCCAGAGGACCAGCTCAGCCCTAATTGATGCTATCTCAAAGAGTTACTACATTAATATTTAGCTAATTCATATGAATAGGCCATTGTGTTTACTTAAACAAATGACACGAGTATGGACACCTGACAGCATGAGGTATGCTTTTCATTTAGGTCAGATTTATAAAAGTCTTTGTGTAGTGACAAAGCTCATTATTTATTTTGTGCTCTTAATGGTTTCTTTTTAGTGGCTGTGGCTGTGGTTGGATTTTTCTAAGTAGAAGCTTTTAAAATGAAAGATTATTGAAATTGTTCCAGTAGATGCCAGGCCCTGGGAGTCTTGTGACGAATAGCAATCGAGCAGTCCCTGGTGAGCCCTCAGAAGAATGGGTGTGTTTATGGGTATTTGACACCCAGAGCCAAATGGTTACCAAGTTGCCTACTCATTGCAGATAAAACTGGTTTCAAGAGGAATGTGCGCAGCCCCGTTGGTATTCCCTTGGCTCTCCCCCTGCCCCTGCTCTGGCCTTTCTTTCTCTGGCACACAGGACCGACCACCTCGGCTCTGCCTTGTCTGCACGGTCTTGGCATGGTGTAGACACCATCCACATCGACGCTGATGCTTAGATAAACAAGGATAAAGAAGATTCGGCATGCCCTTGTTAAGAAATCTCAGCTCCACCTTTTATAGTCAGGTTTTAAGAGCAAGGGTGAGGCAAAACGGGGTAGGTGTTTTGAATGCACTTTTCCCCATTCCTCAGTCTGCCATGGGAGTCTGGCTGTTAAGGGAAGGGGATTGTTACCCCCTCCCCGGAGCAGGCTGTGCCGTCCACAGAATAGAGGAGACTTGTAAATCCGCATCAGAGACAAAACCCCTGCCTGGACCCGTTTGTTTCTGGTTTGTGAAATGTGTGTGCTGCTGCTCAGGCTAACTAACCCTCATCAGCAGTAAACACGTTATGAATCAGGCTTCTAGCATTTCAGTGTTCTAGAATGTTCTAGAATGTACAAGGCTCCCTGTTGATGGATGCTTTAGGGAAATTTCGGCTACCAGTTTGCTAAGACAGAAACACAAACGTGAAAAGTTGAATAGCTATACGAGATTTCAGTGGAATTTTTGGGCCGTCATGGAGAAGGCAACGAGCGTGCCTCTGTCAAGGGCTGGCTGTCCTGGACTCCGGTCTTGAATATCGGAGTGGCCGAAAGTATGGATTCTGACCCCTTGGAGAAGCTGGTTCTTACCAGCCTTGGAGAGTAGGGGCAAAGACAGTGGGCTCAGGAATCAGAGTGCCTTGGCTCAAACCTGCCCGCACCTCTTCCTAACTTTGTAGCTTCTCTGTGCCTCAGTTTCCCTGTCTGTGCACAAGGATTATAATAATGCCTTTCTTATCAGATTGGTGTCAGGATTAATATGCTAAACATGTAAGAGTTTTTAGAGCTCTGTTTGGCAAATAAGAGGCCCTCAGTCAGCAGTGCTGACTGTTGGCAGGCATGAAGAATTTACGGTGGTATTCTGGGTCGATGCTGCAGTTCTTACTTAGATAAAATGTCCTTCGTTTGGGAATTTAAAAAGTTATCTTGTGAGTTTAAAGAATCACTTGTATCCATGACTTTGCAGGTCATTTAGAGGGCTCACCTTCATAGAACATGTAATCGATAGCCTCCTGTTAAGATTTTCCTGTTTAGAGACGGTGGTAGAATTATGGCATTCACAAACCACTGAAAAATCATTGCTCATTTAAAAAAAATTTAAACGTAATTAGTGATAGGGCTTTTTGGTTTGTCATAAAATGTCCTGGGAATTTAATGATACCTTCCTGAACGATTTCTCATCTTAGGATGGTAAATTCTATTATTGATTGTCCCTTACAGCTTCAGTGGCTAAGTTGACCTGGCTTCAAGCACACCTTGTGTGTGTATGCGATCACTTGCTAGGTGTGGTGATCCAAAAGGATACATTTTGGTGGACTCAGCTGTTGTTATCTATGTGTTGACACTGTCTATGTAAAGTCGCATTTCAAAACATGATTCGCTGTGAATTTATACTCTGGGCCTGGGAACAAGGGTGAGAAGGTACCTTAGATACTTTTCCCCTGTTAAGAGACACAAACTACCAATTAGTCTCTCTCCAGGGACTTCTGCTAGGCCATCTGCTAGACTTCAGAAAATTTTTTTCCTAATATAAATATTACCCGAAGATTTTTGAGCATGTCAGCTCGCTCACATACAAAGTAACATTATCTTCCCCGCTATGGAAATGAAGCTCTCCTTCTCTGTACATTGTAATCTTGTTTTCCACCCCAGGAGCTCCGTACTGGACCAACACAGAAAAGATGGAAAAGCGACTTCATGCTGTCCCCGCAGCCAATACTGTAAAGTTCCGCTGTCCAGCTGGGGGGAGTCCAGCACCAACGATGCGCTGGCTGAAGAACGGAAAGGAGTTTAAGCAGGAACATCGCATTGGAGGCTATAAGGTAGAAGGAAATTTTCAAAATGCTCTGTTTCTTAAGTTTTTATGAATCTCTGTCTCTTTTTTTAAAAGATTTTATTTGACAGAGAGAGAGACAGCGGGAGAGGGAACCCAAACAGGGGGAGTGGGAGAGGGACAAGCAGGCTCCCTGCTGAACAGGGAGCCCAGGGCGGGGCTCGATCCCAGGACCCGTGTGGATCATGACCTGAGCCGAAGGCAGACGCTTAACCGACTGAGCCACCCAGGTGCCCCTCACGGTGGATATTTTAAAACCGTTTTCCTGGACTCGAGTGTACTTTAAAAGCATAGCCCCCATTTGCATTGTTCTTTGTGCGAGAAGAGTTTAATAACAGAAGGGTAGAAAGTTGAGTCTGTTTTCTACATGCTTTATAGTCCATAAAACTGAACGTGAAGCAGAATTGGAGAAGCGTGAGTATACTTGCCCTGTTTGAGCAGGATGTGTGAGTATGGATGGACTTGGCCTAGACGCTGGGTATGAAATAGTGTGTATGCGGACAGGATGCTTCCGTGGTGACGGGATCTCTGTCCTCCATCTGCCAGGCTCTGGAGAGCCCATCACAGAAGGTATAGTCTCCTCACACTGGGGGAGGTGGACCTTGACAGCCATCTCCCTAAAGAGGCGTGGAAATGCCCGTTCAAGCATCTTGTTCATCCAGTCAGCGATGGGGATGACATCCTTGGGGGCAGGCCCATCTGAGGTGCTGGACAGAGCACAACCCCAGCTCACCTCACGCTGGTTCCTCGTGTGGTAGGGAAGGTAGACCAGAAAGCCGTTATCTGAGTAGGCCGAAGTCAGAAGAGCATGTTGTCCTGTGGGCGTGTGGGGAGAGAGGGTGTTGGCTCTTCCAGAGGTGACAGATTACAGAGGTCAGGAAGGGATCCTGGGCTGAGTTTGAAGGAAGGATGTCTCAGGAAGAGAAATGGAGTCTCTACATCATTTACCCTGGGAAGGGAGGCCTTGAGGAACATAGTATGTGAGGAGGGCATAAGGAATTTGACTGACATTCTTTGATGCGTTTGGAAAACATGAGTCGGTGTATTAGTTACCTATTACTGTGTAACAAATTCCCCCAAGGCGCAGTCGCTTTAAACAACATTTATTATCTCACAGTTTTCGGGTGTGGCTTAGTTGGGCCTTCCACGGGGAGGTCTCTCATAGTACTAAGATTTCAGTTTTGTCTGGAGTCTCATTTGTGGGGTCGGTTGGGGGAAGGACCTGCTCCCGGTCTCATTCCCATGGTTGTTGGACTCTCTTCTTTGTAGGCTGTTGGGCTGAGGGCCTCAGTTCCTCGCTGGCTGTGGGCTGGAGGCTGTCCTCAGTTGCTTGTCCCGTGGGCCTCTTTGTGTGGTAGCTGTCACCCCTCAGGGAGGGGAGACCAGAAGAGGTAGCACGTGAAGAAGGCAGGAGTCACAGCCTTTGGTAACCTAATGGAAGTGACCTCCAAGCACTTTGGCTGTTTTCTGTTACTCAGCAGATCATTAGGGAGGAGATGAATTCCCCAAGGGCATGGACATCGGGAGACCCGGGATCAGCGGGAGCCGTCTGAGCAGCCTGCAGGGGGACGCTCTCACCCGGACCCCAGGTTCCAAAGAACCAGGTCAAAGAGAATTTCTTGGTGGATGGACTTTCCTGCTGTAGGTGTGTCCACAGCACTGATGACACGTAAGAGGGCGTGTGAGCCCTGACCTCATCGCTGCTGTGGTTCAGGGGGCCTCCTCCACCATAAAGTACCCTGGAGCCCTTTTCTGAAATACCCTACCTGGTTCTTATCTTTATTATTATTTAAAAAAAAGAAAAGATTTTATTTATTTATTTGACAGAGATCACAAGTAGGCAGAGAGGCAGGCAGAGAAAGGAGGAAGCAGGCTCCCCGCTGAGCAGAGAGCCCGATGTGGGGCTCGATCCCAGGACCCTGGGATCATGACCTGGGCCGAAGGCAGAGGCTTTAACCCACTGAGCCACCCAGGCACCCCCAGTTCTCATCTTTAAAAGGGTTGTTTTCTTCTTCAAAAATGGCTGACTTTTGTTTTACCATTTAAAAACATTCAGAAGCCAAAACCCAGAGGGCAACGGGGAAAGCCTAGGAGTAAATTTCTAAGCGCAGACATGGGGCAGTTGGCGTGTGTGACAGGTGTGAGGTACGTTTGCTGCCAGGTGGGTGCCTCGGAAGCTGTGGAAAGAGACACACGTGGCCCGTCTTCTACGACTCCTTGTTGGCGGGAGCAGGAGGCAGGAGGCTGCTTTGTCTCTTTGCTCTGAGATTGGTGCTTAACCCAGGTGCCATGAGAGGGGGAGGCTGGCTTGCTTTCTTTGTAAAAGACTGTAAGACGGAGATTTACGTAGGTGGTTGCTGCTTGGAAAGGAGGACTTAAAACCACTCCAGTTGTGGCCCTGGGGATGGTTCTAACCACCAGATGCTTCTCGGGAACATAATCGATGTCTTTCCGATGATTTCATTTCAATACAACCGGAGTGTCGGAGCGGTGGTCAGAATCCTGGCTGTTAACAAGTTTCCTCATTTAAGTCAGCCTTGGAAAAAAGTAGAAAGAATTGATGAGCCTCCAGAAACTCCTGGTCTCAAAATAAATAGGACCAACATCATTATTATGGGTAAGGAGCTTTTTGCAAATCTGAATTAGTGATTATAAATGCGCTTAAAGACTAAGGGCGCCTGATGAGGAAATGCTGCTTGATTTTCAGCAGGTGCAGTTCAGTGTAAATTACCGAGGGCCGCATTCTGCTAACTGGAGAACGCCTGGGTTCCACAAGCAAAGTGGAACCTTGTGCAGGGGACCTTTCTTTTGCCTGTGCGTGCGGAGGCACAGATGACCAAAGGATTTTTGTTGTTTTGAGTTGGAGCCATTTCTGGAGTGAAAGAGGATGGGAATTTGAGTGCAGGGGAATGAAAATATGAAGTATATTTTGCTATAGGCGTGCCTGGCTGGGCGTGTCAGCACCGCATGTAACTCTTGATCTCGGGGGTGTGAGTTCTAGTCCCATTCTGAGTGTAGAGATTAATTAAGAAAGAGGATCTGAAAAAAAGATAAAGTGATTTTTGCTATTAAAAAAAGGGCAAAGAAGGGAGAGTATTGTACCTTTGGGACGTGGTTTGCTGGCTGGCGGTGATGAGTGCGCGTTGGACTCTCTCCGGAGAAGAGTCCGTGGCCGTGCCTGGGCACCCTGGGGTGTGGCGGGGGTGTCACTCCATCAAATGTGAAGGTGGTCCACCTGGGTTTAGTAAGGAGTTTTCACAGCAGTTGTGGTGCTGGACATTGATTTGGGGGAGACCATTTGCTCAGGAATTCCTTCCAGCCAGCCCCAGGGGCTTCTGGGACTTGAAAGGGAAAGAGATCTCTCATCTCCTGGGAAGACATAGTTACCTAGAGCATAAGCCTTGCTAATGATGTGTGAGGTTCACCCCAGGCCCCAGGTCATGAAGTCCTGGGGGGGTCACAGAGCCCAACAGCCCCACCTCTACCACGAGTCCAAGCTTTCTGGCTGGTGCAGGCCTTCTCAGGGCCCTGAACAGGGCAGAGTCAGGAGCGTGGTTGCTACGGATGGGTTTTCTTTCTTACCTGCAGAGACTTTTAAAAGAATTCTGCTTCTCCAACATTCTGCCTGAGGGAACCCTCCACCCCCCCAAAGCAGAGATCCCTTTGACGCGTGGATAGCCTGATGTCCAAATGTCCCTCTCCGCTGACTCCCATCCCTTTGCTACTTTATTTAACGAAGAAGCAAAGTGTCAAGTTTTCCAAGATGTATTTTTCCAGAAAGCAAGACTTGAAAGTTTCCGCAAACAAGTGTCTGTTATTTCTGTGATTTTTTTTTTTTTTTCCTTCATAAACCTCATTCCATAAACCATGGTTGCTCTGTCTGCCTTGCTCAGCTGTCGCTCTAGCTCTTTCTACCTGTTTATGGATCAGGCATTTTGGCCCTTGTCCACTGTGTTATAGCTTGTTTTGAAATGGTGGCCAGTGAAGGGAGAAGGAAAAAAACCCAAAACAAAATCAAAGAGAATTATGAAATGGGACAGAAAGCTCATTTTAATTAAAATGACCAACAAAGCCCTTCGGTATTCTGCGGGTGGGTCTTACTTACCAAAGAACTCATGCTGAGCCTTCCTTAGGTGATTTAAGAGTCATATTATTGTTTTTCTTAGTATGTGGGCACAGGCTGGGTGGATGTTATTATTTATGGTGATAAAGGTTGACTTGAAGCGTAACTACATCTCCCTAATTGTCCTCCCGCCTGGGCTTTTTCATCAGTCTTGACTGTGGGCAAGTTGTTGAAACTCTTCTTTTAGGTCATCTGTCCTTAAAATGGAGTTTGGATGGATAGTCTTGAACATCTGATTCCTTCCAACTGTGATTTAGTAGCATAACCACCAACTATTTTTTATCATAAACAATAGCACAGATATTTTTTTTTTTTTTAGAACGAGGTTACCTATAAGGCTAGATATTTCAAAGGGCTCTGAACAATAATTACAATTTAATGCAGAAAAGCAAGAAGATTGAGGTAATTAAGAGACCACCTCAGTTCCTGACTCATTCCTAGGTAATGACTCAGGCATAGAGGGGAAGAGTATTCTTAAAAACTGCCTTTCATGCCATTTAATAACTGCTTAAGAACCAAGAGAGATCACAGGGTCCAGCCCTCCCTCAGTCTGGGCCTGGGACGGCACAAGAGGGCGTGGCTTCAGGCCTCCTGAGGGTGAGAACGCCCGTGGACCCTAGGCAGGGTGAAGTGTCACCGGATCTGGACTGTCCGTTTCCTTGTATGTTTCAGGACCAAGAAAACATGAGGAAAAATCTGTTTTCTCATAATCCCGGCTAAACTGGTGGTTTTGCTGGGTAGGTTCACTTTCCAGGTTACTTAGCTGTCCTGTTAATGATGTTTGATTAAATGTTATGCCTAATCCCAAAGTACGTTTCTTGGGAAAAATCACGACTGATGTCCTTATGTTTATATTTATATTTGGTTGAGCTCTTTCTCAGCCCAGGCATTGTAGTGTTCAGCCCAGCTCGGGCCATCTGGGATGAGTCAGCAGGTGTAGGTCAGCCAACCTGTGTCGTGACTGCACTGGGCACCTCCCGCCCGCCATGACCCTGAGTCCCCTGCACCACCCGAAGAGGGGGACGCTGTTATTTTGTCCCTTTTATAGATGACACTTGTCATGTGGCTCCTTGGTGGCGAAGCTGCCTTATTTGGACCCAGGTAGTTTTCCTCCAAGGTTCATGCTCTTCCTAAACTGCTTTCTTCAAAGGCGGTTCTATGTCTTTATAAAAAACACTGTGTTAACTTAGAAACATGGAGGTAGTAGAGGCATCCCAGGAAGATGTATCAGTCAGCCCAGGGTATACTGTTGAGAGCAAAGTTGGCCGTATGATACATGACCAGTGTGGGATTTTTCAAATTGTGGTAAAATATACAGAATATAACATATGTCATTTATTTTTCCTCTCCCCAAACAGAAACTGTGTATCTGTTAAGCAATAATTTTCCTTTCCTCTTTCCCCCTCTTCCCATGCCCTGGTAACCTCCAGTCTTTCTACCTCTGAATTTGCCTGTTGTAGGCATTTCGTGTAAGTGGAATCACAGGATAATTGTCCTTCTACCTGGGTTCAGGTGTGTTGTAGCAAGAATCAGACCTTTATTGCTTTTTAGGGCTGGATACTATCCCATTATATGGATAGGTCCCATATTGTGTAGCTGCTCCTCTGTCGATGGGCCCTTGGGATGTTTCCACCTTTTGGTTCTTGTGCATGAAGCAACTTCAAACATGCATGAGCAAGTATTTAAGTCCTTGCTTGCGACTCCTTAGGGCATATACCTGGCAGTGCGATTGCTGGGTCATCTGATGGTTCTTCATTCAGCTTTTTGAAGAAGGTCATGAGATCTTAAAAAAGAGTGAAATTCAGAAGACAGTGATCCTGCTGGCAGTCTGCCCCCAGAGCACCTTTCTGAGCCCCTTCGGGCGTCTGAGGACGGCCTTCCATGTTGTAATCCTCTCCTCCCTGCTCTGGGAGATCCACGCATCGTTCACGGAGTGGAGGAAAGAGTTGTAGTTGTGCGCTAGGTGGGATCAGAGCTCGCCTCGCCCTGTTCTCTGGACACCTCCTGAAAAGCAAACTTCTGGAGTTCAAGCATTGATCAGGCATTTGCCTCCACATCTGCGTGGTGATAAGCAGCTGTGAGTGCCACAGCCCTTGACACGGGTGAGCTCTCTTTGTGCACACCTCCAGAGGTCTGGCTTAGAGACCCCAGGAACCTGCTGGAAAATGGGGTCTGGAATGGGATCATAAGAAGGCTCTATGTGTCCCAGTGACAGCTGGGTTAATGGCGAGTTGCAGTTCACGGGCTGCCTTTATGAAGGCCAGGGTTCGAAGGGGTTGCTGCCTTTGTCCATAAACTAGGCCTGACACGGGTGGAAGGAAGTGCTGGGGTATTTGCCATCACACGGGCACAGTGTTCATTGACTTGGCATCGAGCAAAACTTTCCATCCAGCTTCTGGATGTTTATTCTGCTTGTTATCGAACACCTAGCTGTTTGGAAATGTCCAGAATTTTTTTTTTTTTTTTCTTTCTGCAATGTGGAAACCAAACATCCAGGTGACAGCCTGGGTCTTTGGCCTTTCACCTTTCCCCCGGGTGTTTTGATATCATAACAAACTAAATCTGCATTCCCAGTTGTCGCCTGAAGATAGCTGAGGGTTTCCACATGCCTCTTGGAAGACTTAGGTAGCAGAGGAATTCTGAGAAAACCTGTCTGGGCCACCTTTGGTCTTTGTGACCAGGGGCGTGGAATGTTTGTGGAATCCACCTTTTTTGTAGTAAAAGAGTTGAGGCCATTAGCTTCAACCTGCTTTGTTTCAGTATTGAAATGTTATTTTTACAAGTCTTTAGTGAACATAGTTTTGAAGCCTCATGCTCTCTAATTCTGTTCCTTGGCAGATGAAAAAATCATGATGAATTCCGCAAAGATTTGGCCTCAGGCAGGAATGAGGAGAAAGGATGGTGCGTGTGTCTGCTGGTGCAGGATTTCTGTCCTCCCTGGCCATGTCGCTCAGTCTGCCAGAGGCTTACAGTCCCTGTGGTTTTGTCACAGAGCTGCTCCCGCTGAAGGGGGAGGCAGGGGGAGTGGTCAGTTTTTGGGTGCCATATCTGGGTTAAATTTGAAAAGTGAAAATGAGAAAAAAGTTAGCAACATGCATAACCCCAGCACCTAATTATATACAGTGGACTGCTAACAATTTAGTACAGTTTTGTTCTGATTTCAGCTATGTTTATACAGTTGTGCTTACAGATTCAGGGTGATACCATAGGCATCTGCAGGGCTGTGTGTGTGTGTGTGTGTGTG